>NC_037337.1:63164101-63495399 GCF_002263795.3 Bos taurus
TTTGTATTTACAGTTCAAGAATTTAAGAAAGTATTCAATCATTTATTTCAATTTCAATTCATTTATTTACATTACTGTGACAAGATCACAAGAAACATTTAACAGTGAAGGAAACCAGAAAGAGAAAAACAAATATCATACATTAATACATATATGTGGAATCTAGAAAAATGGTACAGATGAACCTATTTGCAGGGCAGGAATAGACGTGCCGATGTAGAAAATGAGTGCTCTGTGATGACCCAGAGGGGTAGCACTAGGAGGCTGGAGGAAGCTCCAAGACGGAGGGGATATATGTATACATATAGCTGATTAATTTCAGTGTACAACAGAAACTAACAAAACATTGTAAGCAATTATACTCTATTAAAAATAAATAACGAAATAAAAAGTATAACAGATTCACTTTGTTGTATACTTGAAACTAACACAACATTGTAAATCAAGGTTAAAAAATTGACTAATATCCAAATAAAAAATTTTAAAAAATTAAAGTGGCTGACACAATTGGAGGAATACAGGCAATAGCTTATGAGCAGAAATGCCTTAAAGTGGATAATATCAGGGCTGCATGTGCTCTCCAGCTATTTTAGGAGTTAAAGAGCAGATAGTTTAAGGTAAACATCTTATTAGTCAGCTAATAATCCTCATATTTCAGTGGGTTACTAAAACACAGATTTATTTCTCATTCATATTACAAGTTGGACACAAGTTAGCTATGGCTTTCTACCTACCTTGTCATTCCAGGACTGAAGAAGCAGCCCAAATCTGAAACATGCAAAGGGAAGATTAAAAGTGGTGGGAGAAACCAACAACACTTCTCTAAACTTCTACATAGAATTGGTATGAGCTCTATCCACGCACATTCCATTGGCTAAAGCAAGTAATTTGTCCAACTTAAGTCAATAAGTAAGTAATTTGTCCAACAAGTTAATAACTAATTTGTCCAACTTAATTCCATTACAAGAGAAGACTCTACACATAGACATCACCAAATGGTCAACACGAAAATCAGATTGATTATATTCTTTGTAGCCAAAGATGGAGAAGCTCTATACAGTCAGCAAAAACAAGACTGGAGCCGACTGTGGCTCAGATCATGAACTCCTTATTGCCAAATTCAGACTTAAATTGAAGAAAGTAGGGAAAACCACTAAACCATTCACGTATGACCTAAATCAAATCCCTTATGATTATACAGTGGAAGTGAGAAACAGATTTAAGGATCTGACAGATAGAGTGCCTGATGAACTATGGACGGAGGTTCGTGACATTGTACAGGAGACAGGGATCAAGACCATCCCCGTGGAAAAGAAATGCAAAAAAGCAAAATGGCAATCTGGGGAGGCCTTACAAATAGCTGTGAAAAGAAGAGAAGTGAAAAGCAAAGGAGAAAAGGAAAGATATAAGCATCTGAATGCAGAGTTCCAAAGAATAGCAAGGAAATAAGAAAGCCTTTTTCAGCAATCAATGCAAAGCAATAGAGGAAAACAACAGAATAGGAAAGACTAGAGATCTCTTCAAGAAAATTAGAGATACCAAGGGAACATTTCATACAAAGATGGGCTTGATAAAGGACAGAAATGGTATGGACCTAACAGAAGCAGAAGATATTAAGAAGAGGTGGCAAGAATACACAGAGTTGTACAAAAATGATCTTCACGACCAAGATAATCACGATGGTGTGATCACTGACCTAGAGCCAGACATCCTGGAATGTGAAGTAAGTGGGCCTTAGAAAGCATCACTATGAACAAAGCTAGTGGAGGTGATGGAATGCCCGTTGAGCTATTTCAAATCCTGAAAGATGATGCTGTTAAAGTGTTGCACTCAATATGCCAGGAAATTTGGAAAACTCAGCAGAGGCCACAGGACTAGAAAAGGTCAGTTTTCATTCCAATCCCAAAGAAAGGCAATGCCAGAGAATGCTCAAACTACTGCACAATTGCAGTCATCTCACTTGCTAGTAAAGTAATGCTCAAAATTCTCCAAGCCAGGCTTCAGGAATACGCTTGATGAAAGTGAAAGAGGAGAGTGAAAAGTTGGCTTAAAGCTCAACATTCAGAAAACTAAGATCATGGTATCTGGTCCCATCACTTCATGGGAACTAGATGGGGAAACAGTGGAAACAGTGTCAGACTTTATTTTTGGGGGCTCCAAAATCACTGCAGATGGTGACTGAAGACATGAAATTAAAAGATACTTACTCCTTGAAAGGAAAGTTATGACCAATCTAGATAGCATATTCAAAAGCAGACACATTACTTTGCCAGCAAAGGTCCATCTAGTCAAGGCTCTGGTTTTTCCAGTGATCATGTATGGATGTGAGAGTTGGACTGTGAAGAAAGCTGAGCACCGAAGAATTGATGCTTTTGAACTGTGGTGTTGGAGAAGACTCTTGAGAGTCCCTTGGACTACAAGGAGATCCAACCAGTCATTCTAAAGGAAATCAGTCCTGGGTGTTCATTGGAAGGACTGATGCTGAAGCTGAAACTCCAATACTTTGGCCACCTCATGCAAAGAGTTGACTCATTGGAAAAGACTGTGATGCTGGGAGGCATTGGGGGCAGGAGGAGAAGGGGACAACAGAGGATGAGATGGCTGAATGGCATCACCGACTCAATGGACATGAGTTTGAGTGAACTCCAGGAGTTGGTGATGGACTGGGAGGCCTGGCGTGCTGCAATTCATGGGGTTGCAAAGAGTCGGACACGACTGAGCGACTGAACTGAACTGAACTGAACTGAAGTCCAATAACGGTGGGAATACTTAATTCTCTTATAGGAAACATAAGAATAAATAATTGCAGACAGAAATATATCTACTATGAGTTACTTCCAAAAGATATAATTGCCTTTGGCCTCCTAGATCCCAAAGGGACCATGGGACCATGGCCGATGATTGATGTATCTACTACCACAGCCATCCATGTTCATAAAGTTTAGATCCAAGTTTTGAAGAGACCAATGGACAATCAATATTACTTATTGGGAACCAACCAGTCCTCTTGTTTCTTTTGAATGTTCAAGAAGGATCATTAAGTAAATTTAAGGACCTCTGGTTTCAGAAAATGCTGGCAATCACCACTCACAGTATAGGCTGATAAAATTTCTTTTGTTTAGTTTCTCAAGGATCCATTACTACAGTGTTTTTGTTCTGAACTGTGAAAATGGGGAAAGCATCAGGAGTAGTAGATGTCTCAGTTCCAGCAGCCAGTTCCTTCCAAATTTCTCCTCCCAGCCTTGAGTGTTAATACTACCTCGACAGGAAAACTGCTTAAGTTTGTAAGCAACCAATTCTGTGCTTAGAGGCACTAAACTATATATTAAAAATCATTCATAATGTCAAGCCATGTAAACATGGCATGTTTATAAGGACATGGGGAGATAATAAATCAATGCGCTAACATTCAATCTGAGAAAGGGATGGCACCCCACTCCAGTACTCTTGCTTGGAAAATCCCATGGACGGAGGAGCCTGGTGGGCTGCAGTCCATGGGGTTGCGAAGAGTCGGCCACAACTGAGTGACTTCACTTTCACTTTTCACTTTCATGCATTGGAGAAGGAAATGACAACCCACTCCAGTGTTCTTGCCTGGAAAATCCCAGGGACAGAAGAGCCTGGTAGGCTGCCATCTCTGGGGTCGCACAGAGTTGGAATCGACTGAAGGGACTTAGCAGCAGCAGCAGCAACATTCAATAATTCCATGACTTGTGATATGTTTTGGTTCAAAGTTTTAGGAAGCACCTCTTTTTAAAGTGGTACCAAAGAAATATTTTGATGCTGAATAATTATGTGGTTAGACCTACTTTTCAATGTGAAGAATATTATGCTGTGATCCTTTCTCTCAAGGCTCTGAATGAAGACCTAGAACCCAATAGGACACCTGGGCTAGTTGGGATGCTCATCAAAACAGAGAAATTCATTATAAGAGATACCATGATATAAATGGCTCTATATAAGATGACTATTTCCGTATCTTTACTGACAGTCCTGACTAGTAAAACTTTGTTCATTTGGCTAAAAGTTTCTTACAACAAATTATCTCATGCAACAAGAGTTTTACTTACTCTGTGTACATGTGTGAGTGTATATTTTTTTGTATTTCTGGTCCCACACATTGGCTGTATGTATTGGAGAGAAGAGAACTAGTGGAAAGTATTAATTCATGAAGCTGTGGTCACTGATGTCTCAGTTACTTGTTCAAACAAGTGAATTGATACTAGCATGATAGAAGGGGTATTCACTCAAAATTTTAAAATATGTTTATATAAATGAATCTGTATTACATAGCATAGTAAATTCATAGTTACTAAATATAAATCACTTCCAGTGGCATGAAAATGAAAGTGTTAGTTGCTCAGTCATGTCCACCTCTTTGTGACCCCCATGGACTGAAGCCTGCTTCTGTCCATGGAATTCTCCAGGCAAGAATACTGCAGTGGGTCACATTCCCTTCTCTAAGGGATCTTTCCAACCCAGGAAACCTGGGTCTCTTGCACTGCAGGCAGATTCTTTACCATTTGAGCCATGAGAGATGACCAGTGGCATATACACAATATGTAAATAATTTATACTCATTTAACTTTACATTTTAAAATGTTTTCATCATTATTACTTAATTAAAAGACATATAGTTGTTTATATTTCAACCAGGTTATTCTTCTGGTTACACAGAACTGAACAATTCTCAATCTCCCTGTTTCTCAGTAGCCTTCTCTATCTTCCATTTTAGTTAAATTCCCATGGAAGTGGTGGAAGTTAATTGCCCTTTGAGAGTACAGGACTGCAAGTAAAGTGAAACATTCTCATTTTATTTTCAGAAAAGAGAGTGTTGCATTGTTTCAAACCTGGGTTAGTGCTTGTCATGCCAAAGGTGAAATAATGACCTCAGTAAGCTTTGGAATTTTAGCTACAGTTGAAGTTTTGCAGTGATTCCTGTGATTTCTGTTATGTACAGGCCTTAACCAGAGATGTGAATGTCCTCTTGTATTTTTTAGATGAGAAATGTCTCTATCAAATAGGCAGCATGTTGCAGACATATTGCAGAGCCTCTAAGGTGAAAGACATTTCTTACCTAAGATCATCAAGAGATTTTTCTTCACTTTTACATTACTGTCTTGCCCTTCCCTTTTACCCCTAGTCAATGCATCTAAGAGAATTTGTCTTTCCCAGGCAATTATTCCTTTCCTCCCAGGATGAAGCTATAGTGGTGTCACCCACCTTCCAAGGATCAGCCTGACACCATCAATACTCCCAGGATTAACATGTGGAGGGATGAGACCTAGGATGTACAGGTCTGGGGCATAAATGCCCAGATTGTATTTCCTTTGGTGTCTGTACATAATGTCCCAATCCCCACACCCCACCAACCGTGAGATTTTACTTATTTATTTATTTACATCTCCACAGTACTAGTATTTCCTGTAATATCCAGCCTCCTGCTTTGTTCTTCAGAAGTTTCTGCAGGATTGAACACACGCAGCTCTAATTCACTTCTACAGAAACAACACAGTCATCCCAGAGAACTGCCATTTCACAACCACTCTTGCTTTCCTTGTAGCCACACTTTTTTCCTTTCACTCAAAATCTAATCCCCTTGGTTCTCTGTTGCCACGAAAAATTAGACTATGTTACGAATATAAATACTAAAAAAAAAAGTTCTGAACTGAAGTTAGCTCCCCCTTTACATGTTCACTTTGAAATGATCCGTTTGTGCCCTAAGATAAACCCTCTCTGACATTTGATTCTCGTTTACTATTCACCTTGGTTGAAGCTTTGGGGTCTCCATCTCTCACCAACCTCCCTCTCTTCAACTCTTGGTTGCTCGGCAACCTCAAACAGCTGGTTGCCCAAACAGGAAAAGTAAATGGGATTAACTCTGGAGGAAACTAATTGAAGGAAGCATTAGTATGCTCCCAATCAGAATTCTTTCAAAAAAAAGGAATTTTTTTTCAATACTAGCTGATTAAGTTGCACTGTGCTGTCCTAAGTAAGAAGACAGACTATGGAGTGTACAGGTGGAAGAACATTACAGATTCGAATGCTGAATATTCAGAGCAGTGGTGACAGCAGTACTATATAATTGCCCTTAACAGGCTACAGTCCTCTGTTTGCAAAATGGCGTAAAGTTATTACAAGTCTTTTGCTTGTTACTTCTCTCATTCATGCATGAATGTATATATTCATTCACTCACTCACTCCCTTACTTATCCACTCAGTTAAGTATTTACTGAGAGACAGCAGGCTGTTAATAGAAATTCTATGGACTCTGGGGGTGAACCAGACATTCGTTTCAATCTTAGCTCCAATACTTTCCTATCTCTGCCATTCTAAACCAATTTTCTTAAACTTTCTAGATCTTCATTTAAAAATTAGTAAAATCAAGTTATCAATACTTACACCTTAAATGAATATTGTGATGATTAAATAAAATAGAATATGCAAAATAACCACTACAGTGATTGCCCAGGTTAGACATTCCATTAACTTAATTTTCCTTCCACCATGTGTCACTGAAATGTGGGAGAAAAACTGGAGGTATGTTATCTAGTTTGAGACTTCTGTCTGTATTTCAAGCATAAAGCCAAGACAAGAATGAAATTTCAGCTGTAGTAGTTAAGAGGAATTGACAGATATGAGGTTTCTTAAATAACTAGAATGGAGTGAATGATAAATCAGTGGAAACTGTCAAAGATACCTCAATGTTCTGAGACTGGAAAATCTCAGAGAATGGTGATGTCACTGACGAACTAGCAACCAAAGAAATGAAGTTAGTCTGTGCAACAATTTAGGCTTAAGTATGAGGGCTGGGACATGCTTCCCTGGTGGCTTAGTGGTAAAGAATCTGCCTGCCAATGTAGGAGATGCAGGTTTGATCCTTGGGCTTGGGAAGAACCCTGGAGAAGGAAATGGCAACCCACTCCAGTATTCTTGCCTGGGAAATCCCATGGACAGAGGAGCCTGGCAGGCTATATATAGTCCATGGGGTTGAAAAGAGCTGGACACAACTTAATGACTAAACAAAAAATCAAACAGATAAGGACTGGGGCAAAGCTGACCCTGGGGTAGAACAATGAAGGCTATACCTTGACTTCAACTGGCCCTGCTTCTCCTCTGCTCTAAGACCTAGCTGGCTAGAACAATGAAGACAGTAGGGCAAGTGAAGAAACAGGTGTAATGAGCTATAGTTAAAAAAAAGTCCTAGGCTGCTCCTTGGATAGCAAGATCAAACCAGTCAATCCTAAAGGAAATCAACCCTGAATATTCATTCGAAGGACTAATGTTGAAACTGAAGCTCCAATACTTTGGCCACCTGATGCAAATAGTTCTTGGAAAAGACCCTGATGCTGGGAAAGATTGAAGGCAGGAGGAAAAGGAGACAACAGAAGATGAGATGGTTGGATGGCATCACCGACTCAATGGACTTAAGTCTGAGCAAACTCCAGGAGATGGTGAAGGCCAGGGAAGCCTGGTGTGCTGCAGTACACGGGGTCACAAAGAATTCAGACATGACTTTGCTACTGAACAACAACAAAGGTGCCCATATGAACTAGACCTCTGATATTCAAAGACTTAGTATCAGCCTTTTAAACTATTTTCAATATTTTATTTCCTTCCGAGCAAAAAAGTTAATGACTACTTTCTAGACCAATATGTTAGTCATATACAGCCCTCGGAACTTCTGTGAGCTGGGAAAGTGACCTCAAGATGGAGCTCCAGAATGTCTATAGACTGGAAAAGTCCACTCAGAACTTAAGTTCTCATACCCTCTGCAGGTTAGACAAGCGGGTTGAGAAGCAGAGGAATAAGGGACCACAAGGACTAGACTGGTCCAATCTGGAGTTCTAAAGTTTAGATAAGTCCTGTTAGGGATATGTATGTTGAGACAGGAACAGAACCACTATAGGGAGTGGAATTATTTTGCTGTGAATAAGCCTAGCTTTGTTCATTATCACTCGTGAAAGTGATCATAAAGACTTTACTCCTTTTTGAAAATGGTTGTCCAATGTGGCACAAAATGTCAGTAAAAGCTAAAGAAATAAGAAAATGATCATTTCAGGTATAAAGACAAGACAGATATGGGACTGGAAAGAAAGGAAAGAACCTGGGCAGTGATTTTCCTATTTGCAAATCTGGAGATGCTTGAAGGACTTCTAAAAAGAGTGATAAAGCATACAGAGCAGCTGCATGGCAATTTCATTCCTCAGGATGAATGCTGCTTTTTGCAATTCTTCTCTTATTTACCCTTCAAGAATGCCCTTGTTCAGTTTATCTACCTTTCATCTGAATAATAATAATATAAAGAATTCTATCAGGAAGGGGATGGAGATAATATACAACTGAGGTTTTAGGAGACCTGCACAGTTCTGAGGTCTGTCCTTGCGGTAGCACATCCTGCTACCTTTTTCCTTTCTTTTTCTCTTTTTCAAACATCTATATTTTCTCAACTGTTTTCCTGAAGAAAGAAAAAAAAAAAAAAGGAACTCCTCTCCAGTAAAGTAAGGAACAAGATTTGTTATTTGTGTTCTTTTTTCTTCCACCAAAGACAAAGGCTGTCTTTGTAATCTATCCTTGCTAAAGATTATGTATTTCCTCCACTTTGAATCAGTCACCAGAAAGGTTAAAAAAAAAAAAAAGGGCAGAAAATAGGGATGTTTAAACTATATAGAATAAATAAATAATTCAGTGATATTAACCTCTCAACTACCTGCAAAGCATTCTTTGTAGCTCAAAGGGTGAGACGGCCTTATGAGAGAAATGGTGTTTATCATTTATTTAATACACATGGCTGCAGCCTAAGGAAGAAAAGTTTAAAAGTAATGTCAACAGGCAAAAGACCACACTAGGAGTCATGGAGCTCACCTTGCGTTTCTCCCCGAAGCAGAGCTGACGGGAATTCATTCAGGACCATTCTATTATTCATGCAAAGAACTGTCTATCACAAATGCAATATGAAAAGGAGGTGCGCCCCATGTGAGGCATGAAATACCATCTCTAATAACTGGCAGTTTAATTTCAAGATTTCGGGACTGCTCATTTAAAAATACCTGAAGCAAAGTTCTAAAGCACAGAATGACAAAGGAAATCATTGCTGTTACACTTTAAGAAACCGTGTCCTATTTCTGCTAGAAAATACAAGAATTTGGGTTAAAAAGACGATAGGGAAAATAATGCAAAAAACTGACAATAGAATGTCATGGCAGCCGGCGCCTCAGAGTAAGAATTTTCATAACTCTGGAACACACTCACTAGGACATGGTCTTTGTAACTATCTTAGAAAACTTGTCTTATTCCTTTCTAATGCTATGGCAACTGAGAAAAAAAAGTTACAGTAAAATCTAGAATTTACAGGAGAACCTAGACGCTAAAATAACCATTTTTGACTTCTGATAGACTCATAGTATTTCTGACATATACCTAGAAAGAACCTAAAGAATCACTCATTATAATAAACTTACATAAGTAGTTAAGAAACTGAGACCCAGGGGCAGATACAGATTAGGACTGTAGACTCAGCATTACCTAGTATCCTTTCTCTTTATACTGTATGACTTTGAAAAAATTACCATTTAAAATAATATCACGTTAATGATAAACATTTCACTGTGTAAACAAGAAGTTCAAGTCTATCTTCCAGCACACGCTCAAGCAAGCCCCTTCACATCTACAATGCTATATGCCCTGTTTAATGCAGTCCTCTTGCTTTTGCATTAAAGAAGGAGGACCTCTGCCTATACTCCCTGGACCAGATGCATTGCAGGGATGGGTGGTAGTTTTCGTGGCAAAAGTTAGGCTTAGGGGATTTCTAAGGTCAAGGATCTATAGGAGAACCAAAATTAGACCAAAGGGTAGAGTTGATAATAAAAAAGAAGATAATAAAAAAGCCCACAAAGGCAAGAAAGGGAGTTAAAAATAGGCAGTCAACTAGAAATTGGGGTTATGGGCCCAGGACTTCCTGTCCCAGGGAGGCAAATGCAAGAAGAGCAGCAGATGTAACCAGGACCCTGTCTAGGACAACAGCCTGGGGCAGATGTTGTCTGTGAAGAGTTTGTGCATGCCAGCTGCAGCAGGATGGGTAGATGGGCTGGCTACGACTACACTACAAGGCTGAGACAGGCTCACACACATGGCAAGTGTTAAGTTGGTTTGCTTGCTGTATTTCTGGTCTAGCCTGTAATTTTCTCCATCTGGACACACCTCCAAGCACAACAGGAGAGCTTAAGCAGCAACCAGAACCTCAGCTCATCCACCATTGATGAGGTTTGTCTCTCCTCTTGGGAGAAGGCAATGGCATCCCACTCCAGAACTCTTGCCTGGAAAATCCCATGGATGGAGGAGCCTGGTAGGCTGCAGTCCATTGGGTCGCTAAGAATCAGACGTGACTGAGCGACTTCACTTTCACTTTTCACTTTCATGCATTGGACAAGGAAATGGCAACACACTCCAGTGTTCTTGCCTGGAGAATCCCAGGGACGGGGGAGCCTGGTGGGCTGCCGTCTATGGGGTCACACAGAGTCAGACACTACTGAAGTGACTTAGCAGTAGCAGCAGACCTGAGGGTACCTCTGACTACTTAAAGCAGAATGTAAAAGTCATTGAAGTAAAGGCGTTTTAGGCAAAGATGAGAGTATGGGAAGATTAGTAGCAGAGATTGAGTGAGAGAAGACAGATGTTAACTGTAAGTAAACACCAAAGTCTTCAACAGAAAGTCAAAGGATGATCCAATCAATCACCTGGTCTCTGCCTAGCATCCACAATACCACACAGCTGCCTCTAGTGGTGTCAGAGCCTCCATGGATGTCTAAATTTAGTGATTCAGGACACGGCATGTACTTGAGTCAAAACACACACACACACACACACACACACACACACTCTCTCTCTCTCTCTCTCTTACTGATTTTTTGTTCTTGCATGTGTCTGTCAAAAGACCACACTTCAGGTCCTGCCACTTTAGGGTTTAGAGAACTTAGGAATTTAGGGAAAAGGATGATGGGGATGAGGTAGAATATGGACACTGCTGCTGCTGCTGGTGGTGCTAAGTCGCTTCAGTCGTGTTCGACTCTGTGCGATCCCATAGACAGCAGCCCACCAGGCTTCTCCGTCCCTGGGATTCTCCAGGCAAGAACACTGGAGGGGGCTGCCATACTGTTCCTCAAATAAGAGAAAGGAAACTGCTGTGGAAGATTTACCTGCAGTTTGACCTCTGAAGAAACAGGAATAAAACACACGCCAGGGTCTAGAAACTTCAGATCGTATTATGTTGAACATCTCAGAACCACAGTAAATAAACCAAAAGGGTAAGACTGCACAGATTTGAAAGGCACCAAGGACAGTGGGGAAGAGGGAGCAGAGGGCGCAGAGAAATAGCTTGAAGAGAGGGTTTGGGGTGGTGAACATATATAAGGCATAGTTCTGTGCAAACATGCAGCTAGTAGGAATCACCTAGAAACAAGACAAGACATGGTCTGAACCATGGAGCTGATTCTGGGGATGATAGCATAGGAAGGATACAGAGAAGAGACCAAAACATCATCTACCTTGAAAGCTGCCAGGAAAGCATCCAGCAACATGTCTGACACATAACTGACTCTCAGAGTATGTTAACACTTTTCCTTTATGGAAAATTCCCTTGAGTAACACTGAAATAAGATAGTCTTCACAGTTCACAGAACATTTAGAAATAGTACAAAATAGAATATATGCATATTCTACACCCGTACTGCTCTTAGGAATATAGCTAACAGAAATAGTCCATACATTTACCAAAACACATTGCACAAAAGTGTAGCAGCTGTATTCACAACAGCCAGGACCAAAAACTATCAAAATGCTCATCCATAGTACAATGGATAAGTAAACTGTAGTAAAACCTAATACTGCTACTGCTGCTAAGTTGCTTCAGTCGTGTCCGACTCTGTGCGACCACAGACGGCAGCCCACCAGGCTCCCCCGTCCCTGGGATTCTCCAGGTAACAACACTGGAGTGGGTTGCCATTTCCTTCTCCAATGCATGAAAGTGAAAAGTGAAAGTGAAGTTGCTTAGTTGTGTCTGACTCTTAGTGATCCCATGGACTGCAGCCCACCAGGCTCCTCCGTCCATGGGATTTTCCAGGCAAGAGTACTGGAGTGGGGTGCTATTGCCTTCTCTGAATACAGTAATTATTTGTTCTCATTCATGTACAATATTCTACTGTAAAAAACAGAGGTAAATTCTACAAGCATAATGTTAAGCAAAAGAAGCCAAGCACAAAAGAGTACATACTGTGTAATTCCATTTATAAGTTCAATAAACAGGTGAAAAGCATCTACACTACTAGAAGTCAATATAGCTAAAACACTTGGTGGGGGTAGGTAGTGATGAGGTTTCTGGAGAGATGGTAATGCTACAAACAATAACTGTCATGTCAAAATTAGCCAATGTCTTATTTTCAGGGACAACATATACATGCATGTGCACACAAGCATTCTTTGTGTTTAAAGAGCAGGATGCTAGGCTCATTGTTATCATGTTATTATAGTAATAAGGATAAATGTAATCCTTCCCGGAAAAATGTATAGCACTGTAGTGGAGAAAAGATAAGTTCCAGTATTTAAGCTAAATTAAACTGTGATTTACCTTAACTGCTCATTATTTCTATAATTGGGGCAAATATCTATGTGCTTTAATTTACTTGTCTGTATTGATAAAATTAGGAGAAGAATATCTACATCATCGAGGTGTTGTGAAATTTAAAGAAATGACAAATGACATGGTCTAAAAGTGACTGTTAATAATGATGTTAATTTCATTCTTCCCACTTTCTCAGGCAGCACACACACACACACACACACACACACACACATATATATGTATTGCCCATCTTTGTGATATGACTGTAAGTGTCCTTTTCAATGCTGTTACAGCTCTTGGTCACAGAAACTTCAGGCAACCCTTAATCCAAATGTGACAACCTGTCTCTGTAATGGATGATTAGTTAGCATTATTTCTTCTTACTGGACTACCATCACCATAGTCTCTGAGGTTGGATATCAGCAGATCCTGTTAATGTTTCCTTTGCCTATTTTGTTTAGAGTTAGTCAGCTATATGTAGCATATGTTGCTGGTGGTGGTGGTCAGTTGTTAAGTCGTGTCTGACTCTGCGCATCCATGGACTGTAGCAAGCCAGGCTTCCCTGTCCTTCACTAAGTCCCAGAATTTGCTCAAACTCATATCCATTGAGTTGGTGATGCCATCCAACTCTCTCATCCTCTGCTGACCTCTTCTCCTCCGGTTCTCAATCTTTCCCAGCATCATGGTCTTTTCCAATGAGTTGGCTCTTCACATTAAGTGGCCAAAGTATTGGAGCTTCAACTTCAGCATCAATACTTTCACTGAATATTCAGGGTTGATTTCCTTTAGGATTTACTGGTTTGATCTTGCTGTCCAAGGAACTCTCAAGAATCTTCTCTAATACCACAGTTCGAAAGCATCAATTCTTCAGCACTCAGCCTTCTTTATGGTCCAGCTCTCACATCCATACATGATTACTGGAAAGACCATAACTTCGACTATGTGAATCTTTGTTGGCAAAGTAATATCTCTGCTTTTTAATATGCTGTCTAGGTTTGTCATAGCTTTCCTTCCAAGGAGCAAGTATCTTAATTTCATGGCTGCAGTCACTGTCTGCGGTGATTTTGGAGTCCAAGAAAATAAAACCTATCACTGCTTCCACTTTTTCGCCTTCTATTTGCCTTGAAGTTATGGGACTAGATGCCATGGTCTTAGTTATTTGAATGCTAAGTTTTAAGCCAACTTTTTCACTCTCCTCTTTCACTCTCATCAAGAGCGTATATAGCCTGCTTTATTCTCATCCACACTGTGCAAACCACAGCCCCCTTCTTCATAGCTCTAAATTGCAGCCACAGTGCTGATGGACAGAATGCACCCACAAGCCTGCTTGAAAAACTTGCCCTTCTCTGTTAGAGGTTACCTGCAGTTTAGGTAATGCATGATTCCTCATCTCCATAGACAAACCCACCTACTGGCAACTGGAACATCTTTGAACTTCTTCACTGATGTGAATGGTCCAAAGGACACAGGTGAAAAACCTTTGAAGTGACGGAACATCAGGTTGTACAAATCTGGGGAGACAGGTGGAAGAGACATGGCAGGCACTGAAGGTCACTTCTCTACTTCCCTTCCCCTCACCCTTTACATACATCTTCTAAAATCTTCACAGCAGTTCCATTCCCTTATTTCTCATCCCATTTTATTTTCATATTTTACTCTACATTCCTAATTCTCTCATTCCCTTTTAAATTTTTCTTAGCTTTATGTTTCTATTTTTCTATCAATCCAGATTTGGTATTATGCACTTATTGAGCTCATAAACAGAACTTATGCCCTGGAGGAAAATCCTGAGAAGTTAAATACATTGTATTCAATTTATTTTGGAAATTAATATGTCAGCAAGTGAACCAAATTTTCATTTCTTTATATACTGGTTAATGAACCTACATTTTGGCAGCCATGAAAGCTTCTTTCAGAACTTTCCCCTCCTCTTCTTTTCAAGGCTTTTTAGAAAGGAGCTTCACAGACTAGTTTCAGGAGGGGGTGAGGATGGAAGTTTGATATTGTAACCTTCCCTTTTCTCTCAAGCTTTTCTCTCAAGTCTCAAGCTTCTCTTCTTTTGCTGAGCGTCTTAAACAAGCAGGGGGATGTTTTTCCTCTTTTATTTTTTAATTGCTTATGTTGATGTGCAAGTCAATGTTTTCAATGAGATGCAAACGGAGTCGCCCACACAGCAATAATGGGGGCTTTGTGGGCTGCCCAGCATGTGCTATGTTTCTCTGAAGACTTTAGGTCCATATCCCAAGCTCTACAAAGGGGTTAGTACATTTCAGCTTCCCTCTGTCCCATACCAAGGAGATGCTCTGACTGTGAGAAAAACAGCAGGTAGATTAGCCACTGATAGAATATGTAGTCTCTCCGGGCCACCACTATGCATAACACTTCTTTTCCACTGAGAGTCAATTATTACATTTTAAATAATCAGTTATACAGAGAATTTAATGAAATGCAGCCATGATATGGTAAACTAGAGCTGACTGAAAAGCTATTTTTGCTTTCAAAGATTTTTGCTATTCAGTTAACTTTTCCTATTAATACATCATGATAGCAACTGTGATTAGAAAAGTAACATCCACTAATTTACACCTGAATGACACAGGAAAGGTTGCTAAGTGCTTTGGAAGTATAATAGGATTATTTTTTTCTGTGGGGAGTAATATATTCTGGGTAAGGACAGAACTCTGGTTAAAGTCTATAGAATTAACAAATAGAATTTATCTATCCTGATTTGGCATGTTCTTGAGGCTAAATATTCATTTATGTAAGGATTTTTGCCCTCTATATTACTATTAGCACGTTTAAAGCCTTTTATTCAACATGGGCAGAACAGATTGCTTATACTTTCTCAGGTCCTTCTTACATTTTATAAGTGCTGAAGCCCAGGAAATCTCTATGAAAATTAAGGCTACAAGAGAAGAGTGCATTTGCTGTTGTCTGGGTAACAGGCTTGGGCACTAAGTACTGGAGACTTCTGCAGGCCAATTTTTTCTTTTTAACGAAGAACAAAAGAGGGTTCCCACTTCAGAAGGGTTAGCTCACCCTCGAGGCAGTAAAATTGGAAATGAAAGGTGAAACTAAGGACACATATCCCCTTAGAATTCTGTAGAAGACCACAGTAAATGGTGCATCCACAAACTAGTGAACAAACAATGGTATAAATAAGAATAAACTGAGAAGATTCCCAACCTTACAGGAGGAGTGAGGAAGGCTAGGAGTGAGGAAGCCTTCCTAGAAGGCTCAGGAACCTGAAGAAATTTCAAGGACTGTGAGAAAAGAGGAATTCACCCTAATTTACAGATACCATAGGTGAAGTCAGGTAGCAAGTTTTTGGGTTGGCCTGCTATCCTTAAAATGTCTTTAAAAGTTCAATCTGAGATTCCCCATACAAAGTTCAGCAAACCAAATTTAAGGTCTACAATGTAAATTACCATTCCTGCTATACTTATGTATGACCACCTTATTTTGTGATCAAGTCATTTTTCTTTGAGATTGGTGTTGTTCAGTCACTAAGTCATGTTCAACTCTTTGTGACTCCATGGATTGAAGCATGCCAGACTTCCCTGTCCTTCACTAAATTCCAGTTTGCTCAAACTCATGTTCATTGAGTCATTGATGAGTTCCAACCATCTCATCCTCTGTGACCCTTTCTCCTCCTGCACTCAGTCTTTCCCAGCATCAAGGTCTTTTCCAGTGAGTCAGTTCTTTGTATCAGGTGGCCAAAGGATTGGCGCTTCAGCTTCAGCATTAGTCCTTCCAGTGAATAGTCAGGACTGATTTCCTTTAGGATTCATAGGTTTGATTTCCTTGCTGTCCAAGGGACTCTCAAGGGTCTTCTCCAGCACCAATTCTCCAGCACCAACTTCGAAAGCATCAATTCTTTGGTGTTCAGACTTCTTTATGGTCCAACTCTCACATCTGTACATGACTACTGGAAAAACCACAGCTTTGACTACATGGAACTTTGTCAGAAAAGTGGTATCTGTTTTTTAACATGCTGTCTAGTTTCGTCATAGTTTTTCTTCCAAGGAGGAATTATCTTTTAATTTGAGATTATTTTTGATCAAAAGAAGGGTGACTATAGAGAGAAGTGTTGTGTTTCAACAGAAAACTATTCATCATCTATAGCACATTCTTCTGAGTTATCAGAGTCTAACCCTATTCAAGGTCTTTAAGATTTTTTTGCAACTCTTTGTAAATTATAGGGAACTGACAGATATGCAAATAGTGTCTTGTCTGATAGTGGTTTAATTGACTTCCTCCCTAACTGTGGGGAAAAAAGTTTTGGTACTTACACCTACATTGGACTGGATTCTGCTACTTGCAAAAATTAACAGTTCTTCTCAAATTTTCAGTTCTTCCAACTTTCTTCAGTATCTTGCTGCTGCTGCTGCTAAGTCGCTTCAGTTGTGTCTGACTCTGTGCGACCCCATAGATGGCAGCCCACCAGGCTCCCCCGTTCCTGGGATTCTCCAGGCAAGAACACTGGAGTGGGTTGCCATTTCCTTCTCCAATGCATGAAGGTGAAAAGTGAAAGTGAAGTCGCTCAGTCATGTCTGACTCTTCGTGACCCCATGGACTGCAGCCTACCAGGCTCCTCCATCCATGGGATTTTCCAGGCAAGTTCCTCCTCCAAACTAACTTTTCAGGTTTTTTTCCCCTCTTGCCTGACTCACCAAGCATCCTCACCAAGACCTAAAATCTAACTGCCCAGATTTCTATGTTCTATGCTGCCTTATTATTGGCCCTTTTATTCAAAATCTGAAGAAGTCCTGCAAGATGAATGGCTTACACCCCCACAGATTCACCACTGCAAGTCATGCAGGGGCCAAATTCTCCTTGGAATGAAAGTTTGGTTAAATACTTGGGTCACAGATGTCCCTAAATAGGAATGTAGCTAATATCACCAAGAGCATCCACATCTTAATTTGAGAGCTTCAAGAAACTCATTGAGTGTTGCAGCATAACCAAAAGATTGCCCTCCGCTTAGCTCTTAAAATCCACTGGACTAATTACCATCAAGATCCCACTCCTGGTTCATTACATTAACACAAATCTTTTTATTAATAGTTTTCATTTTCATTTCATGCATGCCTTTTTAAAATATCTGATCTCTAGGACTCTAAAACAACTCACACTTGCCATCAGCTTTCAAAGATAGTCTGATTATAGAAGTGACATCAACAAGAGTCCTTGAGGGACTATTTCTTAGTCTCTTCTATGTCCCACCCAGGATGTCTGTTATCTTCTCTGAGTCACACAGTAACACATAATATTTCTAGCTAAAATGAAGATCAACCATGTTGAACTTAACCCGAGCCCTATACTCCCCAAAATACAAAGATGGTTTAAAAACCCTCCCATAACTGCATGATAACCACACTGCCCACTCATATTTCCAGAGAAGATCCATCTGTATCTTTAATCATGACTCTCATGTAAGACTTTTGAATGAGTCCCTTATTTAACTACCTCTGTAAAACCCTAGTCTACATCCTTTTCTTTATGATGTTCCTCATGAATGAATATTTCCCCTATTATGATAGCTTGAATAAAATCATCTCCTTAATCGTTCAGTGCATTTTGTCCTCCAATGGAGTTCTGTAACACAGATGCATGCATTTGTCAAAAAATCAGGGAGTGATATAATTTAGATTTGTGTATTTCATGAAATATAAATTTTACCCCCAAAGGAAAAAAGGAATGTAAATATGAAACATAGCTAATGATATGAACACGTTAAGTTGCTTAGAGGTAAGAAGAATGGATATCTGAAATTTACTTTGAAATATATTTTTAAAAAGACAGATTGATCCATCCATAAAAGAGTGAATTTTTAATAGCTTGTTATTAAGCAAATTCAATAAAGGGTAATTACTGAATCTCGGTGGTGAGTTTCTTAGTATTCACATCAAACTTAATGGTGAAATATTGAGTTCTTTTACTCTAAGATTGGGAAGAAGGCAAAGATAGTATAGTCTCTGTTACCATTTCTATTCAAATTTGTACTAAAGGATTGAGTGCAGTAAGGAAAGAAAGGAAATAAAAGACATAAATCATTAATAAAGAAAGTAAAACTGTTCAATTTTCAAAGGGTAGAACTCTTTATAGAGATAATTCTAAAGAATCACAAAGTAATTACTAGCACCAGTAAGAGAACTTACCCAGGTCATAGGATAAAAGGCCAATATATGAATATTAACTATATTTTTTATACTACCAGCACAAATAACTAGAAAATAAGAGTTTAAAATAGCATCTAAAACATTACAATCAAAATAAAAAACCTAGGGATAAATATAAAAAATGATATTCAAGATCTCTACTTTGTAAACTACAAAAATATTTCTGAGAGAAATAAAGATCTAAATAAATGAAGCTATACCATGTTCTTGAATTAGATGACAATATTTATATAATGTCAATTCTCCTCAAATTGATTCACAATTTCAACTCAATTCTCTTGACCTCAGACTTAGGATATCAAAAATAAAATAAAATGTTAAATAATTAAAATGTGTAAGAGAGTACTCAGATTTTGAGATTTCTTGGAGACTTTTAAAGACAATAGAGCTAGTTTTTAACTAACAAGAATCTATCTAATATGCTGAATTTGCAAAATATCATTAAAAAAATAAAAGAGCTTAGAATTAGTGAAGCAACTTGGATTTCAGTGTGATGTGTCATAAATCTTGTCAGTAACCTCAGACATATTGCTGAACTGTTATTCATTAGCCATTCCGTTGGCAGACCTTTGTTGACCCATAAAAACTTTAGGGAAGCTGAAAACAACTCAATTAATAAAATATTAATTCATATAATTTGAAAATAGGGGAGTGAGACTAAAATATAATAAAAGTAATCTCGAATTAATATACAGTAAATTAAAACAATTTATCATATTTTACATTAAGATATAAATTTAATCTCTAATGGAATTTACTTTCTTCTAAAAATATGTGTTTAGCTCTTATTGAGTTCTATTTTTAACTGTTAATGTTTCTTTTCAATGATGAGCTACACTTCTATTTAAGATATAAATCAGATTTATTTATCCTTGGATAGACCTCATCTCTGGAGATGGAAATGGCTCATCTATTGCATTGACAATAGTATTAATATGAACATTCCTGAATATGCCAGTAGTCTTATGTGAAAGATAAATCATTTTTATATATGTGCTATAGTGCATTACTTTGCCAACAAAGGTCCATCTAGTCAAGGCTATGGTTTTTTCAGTAGTCACATATGGATGTGAGAGTTGGACTGTGAAGAAAGCTGAGCACCAAAGAATTGATGCTTTTGAACTGTGGTGTTGGAGAAGACTCTTGAGAGTCCCTTGCACTGCAAGGAGATCCAACCAGTCCATTCTGAAGGAGATTGGTCCTGGGTGTTCTTTGGAAGGACTGATGCTAAAGCTGAAACTCCAGTACTTTGGCCACCTCATGCAAAGAGTTGACTCATTGGAAAAGACTCTGATGCTGGGAGGGATTGGGGGCAGGAGGAAAAGGGGACAACAGAGGATGAGATGGCTGGATGGCATCACCGACTCGATGGACGTGAGTTTGAGTGAACTCCGGGAGTTGGTGATGGACAGGGAGGCCTGGCGTGCTGCGATTCAGGGGGTTGCAAAGAGTCGGACACGACTGAGTGACTGAACTGAATTGAACTGATAGTGCATACACACAGTCATATGATATGTATAAGATTTAGAAACATGTTTGTATCTCTTAAATAAACTAGTAATATTTTTTAAATTAAAGCATATGTAATAAAAGCATAATACAGAAAAACTTCTAAAATCAAATATAAAAGGGCTGGGATTTAAAGAAATTCTGAGTGGAATGTACTGTAGCCTAATGTATGTCAAAATGCCAAGTATTTTTGCTTAAAATACAACTGTATGTATAGATTGTATGAATAGCCACGTAGCATCTAGATTAATGGCAAAATTAAGCAGGAATTCTCTAATCAATTCTCTAAAAAAAAAAAAAAAGAAAAGAAAAAATGAAGAGAAAAAAGAATGAAAATTCACCAGCAGTAAAAGGATAGAGTGATAGATAATCTTGACTCATAAATATTAAAAAATGAAACTGAAATTTCTCTTATAAAGTGACTTAACTCCTAACCCAACCATCAACCCACCAAAGTAGTACTAAGAAAAGAAGGCAAGTCAATTAACCCCTAAGAACTAACTGTTCACTAATTTCGTACAATGTAGGGAGAAACAGGTCCAGAAAGTGCATAGATATGGTCCAAAGATGAGTAAAGGAATAATCCTTAAGGTCCTGAGATGAGCAGAGAAATGATCTTTGAAAACTCCCAGCATTCAAATGGAATGGTCATAAGTGCTTGCCATTTTCCAGGATGACATCCATAAGAATTCGGATCCATCCTAGCTGGTAAAGCTAGCTGCTTCATGGGATCTCAGAAGAAAGAGCTGAACCCAGTTCCACTACTCTAGGTGAACTACCTTCACCACTTCCACCTCCACCTTCTTAATACTCACTTTCAGATTACAAAATATTTATTTTGTAAGAAGGCAATATTTAATTTTGGGGTGTGTACAGAGGAGGATAGAGGGGAAGTGACAAACTAAATAAACAGAGAAAAATTTACAAAAATAAGTAACCCACACAGTATCAGATATAAATGGAAGATCTAGGTCAGTGGTCATCATGCTTTACTGTATTTTAATTAACTATCATGCCTAGTCCATATCCCATATCGATTAAATAAAAATCTCAGGTATTAGTATTCTTCAAAGCTCCCCAGGTTATTTCAGTAACTACAGTGAAAATTTGAGCAGTGCCTCTCAAACATTAATGTGCCAAAGCATCACCTGGGGATCTTGTTAAAATGCAGTTTCTGTTTCAGTAGGTCCTGGGTGGGGTCTTTGCATCTGCATTTCTAATAACCCTCTAGTGATACCAATGTCTCCGGTTTGAAGATCACACTATGGGGAAAAAAAGAGTCTAAATAGAACTGATAATGTAAAGTTGAGAAAAATAAAAGGAGAAAAGCATGGAAATCATGCAAATGTATTTTGTTAAATAAAAAAAAGACAAAGGAAGATAAAGAAAATAAAAGCAAAGAAAGTCAAGTAATTCAGTTGGAAAAAAGTAGTAGAGTCTGGAAAGTTGTTGCATGTCCCAGAAGTTAACAGAAATTTGAAATGGGTAAAATGTCAGCTCAAAAAGAAAGTATAGCAACAGATAAAAACAAATAGAAAAGGAAAAGGTTAAGCTAAGGCGGAAAGACAGAGAACCAAAACACTATTAGATATATAAAAACTTAGAAAAAATAAAAAACATATTAGAGTTGTTAAATAATCAGAATGAACCACAAAAAACAAAAATCAAAAGGATTAAAAGCAAATATTGAGAGAATGATAGACATAAGTATTATTGATAATTCAGTTTGGATAATGGGTATCTCCTAACTAAAGAATATAATAAATGGATCATAAAAATATTCAGAGACATATGGAAATATTCTCTTAAAAGATGAAAAAAATGAATCCATCCCTTGAAAGGATATACATCAGAATGTAAAACAATCAAAGTTAAAATATATCCTTTAAAAGTTACTTAATTTCAGGAATTAAGAAAGAAAAATACACAGGAAGAAATTAAATTACTTATAAGCACAAAGCGGAGGGGTGGGAGGTGGGCGGGGATGGGGGAAATGGGTTCCAAACTTTTCCATAATATATTTCAATGTCAAAAGACAAGGGAAGGGTCTCCAAAGTTGTAAGAAAAACAAAAATATATGCCAAGCATACTTTAAGTGGTTAATCTTACTCAATTACAAATACAACAGAAATTCAGAATATATACACAAACTCCTTCTGGAAAAACAAATGATTTAGTCATCACCTGCAGCAAACCAAAGCATAAAGGAAAATTAAAAGGCTGGGATTAGAGCGCGTGTGTGTGCTCATTTGCTGTCACGTTCACCTCTTCTGACCCCATGGGCTGTAGACCGCCAGGCTCCTCTGTCCATGGAATTTTCCAGACAAGAATACTGGAGTGGGTCGCTACTTTCTTCTCCAGGGGATCTTCCCAACCCACTGATGGAACCCACATCTCCTGCATCTCCTGCATTGGCAGGCAGATTCTTTACCGCTTGAGCCACTTGGGAAGCCCCAGGAATGGAGAAAGTCATGTTAAAATTACTGCAGGCTGCTCTGTTTCTGGTATGACACAGAGAGGAGCTTTGTGGACTTGTTTTCCTATAGAACTACTAGTGAAAATTATTTAAAAAACAACATTAAAGCTTCTGGAAGTGGTCCTAAGTACAAACAGAAAAGGAGAAAACATTTATTCAAGAAAATCTAGTAAAACTTCATAAGGACAGCAAGAGTGTATGGTATTTGAATCAAAATACCATGAACTGCTCCCTATCTTTTTTCCTTCCAGTTCAGCAAATCAGAGACTCCAATTTAGACTTGGTATACCAAGAACACAAGAGTCCTTCACCCCTCAGTGTCCAGTTAAGAGTTAGCTTTCTGGGAGTTGTGGGTACAGAATATTAGTATTTCTCAACATCAACTGCTATCTATTGCTGAGGGTTAGTTCTGTGTGGATGCAGATGAGAACTGGAAGTTTCCTTCTTCTGTCCTGCCTTAAACTTTCTTCATTCCTGCCTTTCTTCTTCTGCCCTGCCTTAACTGGTGGGATGGAGGCTTTGTTGAAAATACTGGGAACCTGATTCTCTCACCCCTGGTTATAAGGCAATGGTTAATGCTGGGAACATCAGGCTGAACGGACTTAGTGCTAGTGCCAACCCCACTTGACCAAGTACTCAGCATCAAAAGCAGGGTTGTTACTTAGAAGCACATCACTGTCCCCCTGTCCACAGCTCCAGAGCTATGGCTCAGAGATTATCTCAGGATGAGAAACAGCCTTAAAATATACAGCCTGTAGTCTCTTCCTAAAGGAACTGACTTCAATTACAATAGAGTATGGAGAAGTTCAAGCCTAAGAGGGCTCTGATAAAAAGAGTATATGGTGAAAGGTAATTTGAAGGAAATTAGTAGATTCACAGCCGATACAGGCCAAACAGGCTGGACTGTTTGCCAGAGAGAATGAAAAGAGACAGCTGAGAGGAACGCTCCTTGTACCAGATGCAATTTCATATACTGATCTCAGGAATTATACCAATGAAGCCCAAATTTGATTGGATCCATTTACAAAGCAAAGTATTCCCTAGAGCAGCGGTCTCTGATCTTTTGGCACGAGGGGCCAGTTTTGTGGAAGACATTTTTTTCCATGGACTAAGGCTATGTGAACAATGGGGAGCAGCTGTAAATACAGGTGAAGCTGTAAATACATTGATTCACCTGCCACTCATCTGCTGTGCAGCGCGGTTCTTAACAGCCCATGGACCAGCACTGGTCTGTGTCTTGGGGGTTGGAGACCCTGACCTAGAGCATTAGTAAAAGAAAACATTAGGAGAAACAGCCAGTAATTGATGGAGTTTCACAACTGGATGTAATCAGCGTTGACACAGTGCTGGAAAGCCCTGCCAAAACAACTGGCAACTCAGTGTGACCCAAGGCTGCACATACAAGTGAGCAATATCAGAGATTTAACATCGTGTGAGGGATATCAGTTCAATTCAGTTCAGTCACTCAGTCGTGTCCGACTCTTTGCAACCCCAGGGACTGCAGCACAACAGGCCTCCCTGTCCATCACCAACTCCAGGCGTTTACCCAGGCTCATGTCCATTGAGTCGGTGATGCCATCCAACCATCTCATTTTCTGTCATCCCCTTCTCCTCCCGCCTTCAATCTTTCCCAGCATCAGGGTCTTTTCAAATGAGTCAGCTCTTCGCATCAGGTGGCCAAAGTACTGGAGTTTCAGTTTCAACATCAGTCCTTCCAATGAATATTGAAGACTGATTTCCTTTAGGATGGGCTTCTTGGATCCCCTTGCAGTCCAAGGGACTCTCAAGAGTCTTTGCCAGCACCACAGTTCCAAAGCAACAATTTTCAGTACTCAGCTGTCTTTATAGTCCAAATCTCACATCCATACATTACTATTGGAAAACCCATAGCTTTGACTAGACAGACCTTTGCTGGCAAAGTAATGTCTATGCTTTATAATATGCTATCTATGTTGGTCATAACTTTCCTCCCAAGGAGTAAGTTCCTTTTCATTTCATGGCTGCAATCACCATCTGCAGTGATTTTGGAGCCCAGAAAAATAAAGTCTGACACTGTTTACACTGTTTCCCTATTTCCCATGAAGTGATGGGACCAGATGCCATGATCTTCGTTTTCTGAATGTTGAGCTTTAAGCCAACTTTTTCACTCTCCTCTTTCACTTTCATCACGAGCCTATTCAGTTCTTCTTCACTTTCTGCCATCAGGGTGGTGTCATCTGCATATCTGAGTTTATTGATATTTCTCCTGGCAATCTTGATTCCAGCTTGTGCTTCCTCCAGCCCAGCGTTTCTCATGATGTACTCTGCATACAAGTTAAATAAGCATGGTGACAACATACAGCCTTGACGTACTCCTTTTCCTATTTGGAACTAGTCTGTTGTTCCATGTCCAGGTCTAACTGTTGCTTCCTGACCTGCATGCACATTTCCTAAGAGGCAGGTCAGGTGGTCTGGTATTCCCATCTCTTTCAGAATTTTCCACAGTTTGTGATGATCCTCATAGTCAAAGGCTTTGGCATAGTCAATAAAGCAGAAATAGATGTTTTTCTGGAACTCTCTTGCTTTTTTGATGATCCAGCAGATGTTGGCAATTTGATCTCTGGTTCCTCTGCCTTTTCTAAAACCAGCTTGAACATCTGGTAGTTCACGGTTCATGTATTGTTGAAACCTGGCTTGGAGAATTTTGAGCATTACTTTATAAGGGAGCAATATCAGAGACTTAACATTGTGTGAGGGATATAGACTTCATGAGAATAATCCAGCGAGTCACTAAATAAATAAATAACAATAGCAAGCTCCAGAGTAGAGAATCAATACCCAAACTGACTATATTAAAATGTACAGTTTCAAACAAAAAGTTAGAAAAAAATAGGAAAGTATGATGCACAAATGAAAAAGAAAAAAGAAAGAAAAGCAGGTAACAGAAACTGCCTGAGAATAACTAGATGTCAGATTTAACAAATCTTAAAAGCAGCCATTATAAATATGTTCAAAGAACTAAAAGAAACAATGATTAAAGTAAAGGAAGGTATGAGCAAAACACCATATCAAATAGACAATATTAATAAAGAGATTAAAAAAAACCTGAAGAATCACATAGACATTTTGGAATTTTAAGGAATAACACTGTAATAAAAAATTCACTAGAGGAGTTTCACAGTACATTTGAAAAAAGAAAATTAGTGAACATAAAGATAAATCAATAGATATTACATAATCCAAAGGACAGGAAAAGAAAAGAATTGAGAAAAATGAACAGAGCTTCAGAGAAATGTGGGACTCAGTTAAGATCATAAACATGCATGTAACAAAAAAGCCAGAAAAAATGGAAAGAGAGAAAAGAGCAGGCAAAATACTCAAAGAAATAATGGCTAAAATTTTCCTAAATGTGTTAAAAAACCATCAATCTATAAACCCAGGCAACTCAATGAATCCAAGCAGAATAAATACAAAGAAATCTATAAACAGACTCATCATAGTAAAGATGTTCAAAGACAAAACAAAGGGGAAAATCTTGAAAACATCAAGAGAAGAAGGACACATAATTGTATGGAATGCCCAGTAAGATTTAACAACTAACTTTTCATTAGAAAAACATGGAGTACAAAGGGCAGTAGCATAATATACTCTAAATGTTTGAAGAAAATAATGTCAACCCAAAAGCCTATGTAGAAAAAAATCTATCTTGTGAATAGGAAGGTGAAATTAACGCATATCAGGTAAACAAAAACAGAAAATCTGTTGCTAGCTAACAGCTAACAGAAAATGATATATAAGAAATACTAAAGGAAGTTCTTCAGGCAGAAAGCAAGTGAACCCCAACAGTCATTTGAATCCAAATTAAAAAAATAAAAGTATAAATGCATCATTTCTTCTCTTAACTGATTTTAAAAGCAAACGTACAAAACAACACGGATATAGTTTATTATACAAAATTAAATGTAATAAATTTGCAAATCACAGCACAAAAAGGCGGGTGGAAACAAGACTGTACTGATCTAATAAAATGACTGCATATGGTAATTTAATTCCCCAGGAACAAATAAAGAGAATCAGAAATATTAAATAAAAAGGTTAATACAACAAAAACTATAAATACGTACTTGCTCTCTATTCCTCTCTCAGCTTCTTTAAAAGACATTAAATTTTATAAACCAGAAACCACAGCAATGACATGTGTTTGTAAAATTTAGAGATATAATATGATCACATACAATGCACAAAAATGGTGTAAAGGTATACATCTACAAAGGAATGGCATTTCTATGGCTCAATGGAATTAAGTTAGTAAAAATCTAAAGCTGATTCTGAAAAGTTAAGCTGTACACTGTAAACACAAAAGCAACCACTAAGGAAATAACTCCCAAAAATGCTAGGGAAAAAAATCACTAAAGATATTAAAATGGTACATTATGAAATATGCACTTAATGCTAAAAGAAACCAATAAAGGAATTGAGGCACAAAAATATATGAAATATCTAGAACACAAAAGAAACCTGGCATCTGTAAATACAGCTATCTCAATAATAATATTTATCTAACATTAGATAAATAATCCAAAGTCAGAGATTGTCAGATGGATTAAAAAAAACAAGACCACTATATGCTGTCTATAGTAGACACATTTTAGATTCAAAGATATAAACATTAAAAGTCAAAAGATAAAGAAAGATATACCATACATACAGCAATTATAAGAAAGAGGGGGTGGCTGTAACAATATCAGGGAGAGCACACTTTAGAACAAAAAATGTTAAGAGATAAAGAAGGGTACTTTATAATAGGAAAAATTAATAAATCAGAAAGATGTAATAACTACAAATATTTATGCCCCTAATAGCAGAGTACCAAATATTACGAAGCAAAACTGATAGTAGTAAAGGGAGAAATCAAGAATTCAATAATAATAGTTGGGAGTTCAACATTCTACTCTCAAAAATAGGTAACAAAATTAGGCAAGTACCAATAAAGAAACAGAGGTCCTGAATGACACAATAAACCTCCATTCAACAACAGCAGTGTATCTTTTTTAAGTGTACATGGAACATTCTCCAGGTAGAATATATGTTAGGTCATAAAACAAACCTCAATACATTTAAAAGTACGGACAGAATACAAGTATATTCTCCAACAACAATGGAATGAAATTAGAAATCAGTTACACAAACTTGGCAATTTACACACTTCTAAATTACCAAATGCATCAAAGAAGAAATCACAATGGAAATTAGAAGATACTTTGAGATAAATGAAAACAAAGACATAACATAACATACCAGAACTTATGGGATGCAAATTATAGCTGTAAATGCCTACATTAAAAAAAAAAGACTTCAAATCAATAACATAACCTTCCACCTTTAGACACTGGGGGGGAAAAAAAAGAAAACTAAACCTAAAGTAAGGAATAATAAAAATTAGATCAGAATTAAACAAAGATTAAAAAATTAATAGAAAAAAATAAATGAAACCAAAAGCTGCTTCTTTGGAAAGGCCAACAAAATTGACTTTTGTTGAGGGCTGAAAAATCAGTCTTCACCTCAACTTTCCAATTAATTAATATTCATGTCAATCTATGGAACTTGTGAATGATACTTTACATAGGAAAAAGTTTGGTTACACTGAGGATCTAGAGAAAAGGAGCTTAAGCTGAATTATCCAAGATGTGACCAAAATGCTATTACAAGTGTCCTTATGAGAGAAAGGCATGGGAAGATTTGACTGATAGGAGAACAGAAAGAGAAGGAGGCAGTATGAGTACAGATGTAACAAGGAATGCCAAGGATTGCTGCAGCCATCTGAATCTAGGAGAAAGGCATAAAAGGGGCTCTTTCCTATAGAGTCCGGAGGGAGCATGACCCCACAAACACCTTGATTTCAGATTGTGAGAGAATGGATTTCAGCTATCTAGGCCGCCCATTTTGTGGTAATAAAATGGCAGCCAGGGGAAACATACATCTTTAGCTATATTGACCAAGAGAAGAACAAAGGCAGCCCACTAGGCTCCTCTGTCCCTGGGATTCTCCAGGCAAGAACACTGGCGTGGGTTGCCATTTCCTTCTCCAATGCATGAAAGTGAAAAGTGAAAGTGAAGTCACTCAGTCGTGTCCTCAGCAACCCCAAGGACTGCAGCCTTCCAGGCTCCTCCATTAATGGGATTTTCCAGGCAAGAGTACTGGAGTGGGTTGCCACTGCCTTCTCCAGAGAAGAACAAAGAAGACTCCAATTACTGGATTAAGAAATGGAAGATAAATCATTACTAAATAAGACACTACTAATATAAAAAAATGATGATAAAGTAATACTATGATAATGTATATCAACAAATTAGACAACCTAAATGAAATGGATAATTCCTAGAAGTCCACACAACTAGTAAAAGGTTTCCATATTTCAGTTAAAGTGGTAAAATGTGGATATCCATAGTGTGGAATAAGTCACATACATACAATATAATACTCAGCACTACAAAAGAGCCAGCACTACAACATATGCACTCAAAAACACTAATAAATAAAGATGAAATCCTAAAACAATGTTCCAATAACACAGAGGCAAGGAAGAAAAGAGAAACAGAGGAAAGAGAATGAGAGGAGACAAGCAGAAAAACAAATAACAAAATGACTTTAAACATATAAATATATCAGGTACTAACATAACCACGATTACCTTAAATGTAAATGGTCTAAACATACATCAATCAAAAGAAAAAGATTGGCGTTTTATATTTAAATAAACTGACCAAACTATGTGCTACTAACAAGAGGCTGAAATTCAAAATTTACCAGTCTGAATGAAGTTTGGAAAACTTATTTCAAATGGAAAGATTAAAAACGATAAGCAAACATTAATAAAAAATGCACAGTGGCTGTATTAACATCTGACAAAGTAAACTTCAGAGCAAAGAAAGTTATTAGAAACAAATATAATGATAAAATCATCATCCAAGAAAATATAATGGTCCTAAATGTGAATGTACTAATTGACAGAGTCTCAAATACATGAAGCAAAAATCAGTAGAGCTGAAAAGAGAAATAGACAAATCTGCAGTTATAGCCAGGGGCTTCAGAACTCCTGCAATTCCATCAAATCAGAAAATTAGTAGATCTGAGCAATATAATCAACAGAATCCAAGTGATATTTTAAGTACTCATGTTATATTCAAGATACACCATATATATTGGAAAACATACTTAAAATTTAAAGAATTAAAACCAAACAGAATATGTTCTATGACCTCAATGGAATTAAAATAGAAACAAATAACAGAAAGACAATAGGAAAATTTGTAAACAACATACATATAAATAACCCTAGTTCAAAAAAAGAAGTCTATTTAAAGCACATATAATTGAGTAAAAAATGAAAATACAACATATCAAAATATGTGAAATGCAGCATAAGCAGTTCTGAAAGGGAAATTAATAATACTAAATGCTTGAATTAGAAATAAAGAAGGTTATTAAATCAATAATCTAAGTTCCAAAAGAAAGAAATTAGAAAAACAAGGAAAAAACCAAAGTAAGCAAAAGGAACATAATAAAGACCAGAATAGAAATAATGACATTAAAAATAAAAAGCAATAGAGAAAATTAAAAACAAAAGCAGTTTTTTAAAAATTAATAAACCTGTAGCAAGCTCAATGAAAATTTAAAAAGGAACACCCATATCATCAATATCAGGAATGACAGAGGGGATATTACCATAGACCCTGCAGCCATTAAAAGGATAATAGAGGAATAATACAAATAATTTTACACAAATACATTTGATGACTTTCCTCAAAACCCACAAATTACCAAAATTCAACCAACATGAAGCAGAGAATCTGAAAAGCACTATAACCATTTAAGAAATAGAATTCATAATTTAAATCTTTAGGAAAAGAAAACTCCACACTCAGATGATTTCATTGGACAGTTTTACTAAACATTTAATGGAGAATTAACACCAATTTTACATGATCACTTCCAGAAAACAGAAGAAGAGGGAACACTTCCCATTTCATTTCATGAGACCAATATTACTCTGATATTAAAACTACACCAAGAAAATGCAAAAAAAGAATATTATAGAGCAGTATCTCTCAAGAATTTAGACACAGAAATCCTCAACAAAATACTGGTAAAAAAAATCCAAAAATGTATAAAAAGAATTATATATCATTATCAAGTAGAATTTATTCCAAATATGCAAGGTTAGTTCAATTAGAAAACCATTTAATGTAATCCACTATATCAACAGGCTGTATGTACTAAGTCTACCAGGCTCCTCTGTCCATGGAATTCTCCTGGCAAGAATACTGGAGTGGGTTGCCATTCCCTCCTCCAGGAAATCTTCCCAACCCAGAGATCACTTCTTATCTCTTAATATCAACAGTCTAAGGAACAAAAATTAAATGATTATATCAATTAAAACTGAAAAAAACACTTGAAAAAATCCAATACTCATTCATAATAAAACTTGGGGATACAGGGAATTACCTAAACTTGGTAAAGAATATGTAAAATAACCTATGGCTAACATACTCAATGATGAAAAACAGAATGCTTTCCCATAAGATCAGGAACAAGACAAAAATTTATTTTCTCATCACTATTATTCAATATAGTACTGGAAGTTCTAACCAGCATAATAAGACAAATAATTGAATTTACATACAAAAGATATAAAATATACAAATGAATATGTATACAAAAATCACACAGATTGGAAAGAAAGAAAGCAACTCTCATATGCAGATGACATGACTGTGTACATAGAAAATCCAAAGAAATCCTAAAAAAAAAATCTAGTTTTACAAGTGTTTCCAGAAAAGTCATAGGATACAAAATTAACACACAAATATCAACCACATTTCTATATACTAACACTGTCCATGTGGAAACAAAATTTTTAAATTATAATTATTCCAAAGAAAATATAACACTTGGATATAACTTAACAAATGTAATCTTTAAAAATGCAATACTTAAGTGCAGTGGGATCTGTGTGCTGAAAATTATAAAATGGTGATGAAAGAAATAAAGACAACCCAAATGGAAAGACATACTATATTCATGGAATGGAACACTCATCATAACAAGGATAGCCATTCTTCCCAAGTTGATCTATAGGTTTAACACAATTCCTATCAAAATCCCAGTAAGTGTTTTAAGAAAGAGACAAGGTTATTTTAAAATTTGTATGGAAAGACACAGGCCTTAAAATAGCTAAAATAATCTTGACAAAGAAAAATAAAGTGAGAAAAAGTACTCTACCCGATATTAAGGTTTACTATATAGCGTCATTAATCAAGTTCAGTGGAGGAACTGACACATAGACTAATGAACAGAATATAGAAATAGACCTACACAAAATGCTTAACTGATTTTTGAAAAATGTGAAAGAGCAATTTAATGAAGGATCGACTTTTCAACAAATGGTTGCTGGAGCAACTGGATACTGTAGGCAATAAAAGTAAATCTCAATCTAAAATACTACATCTTACACAATAACTAACTCAAAATGGATCACACATAGAAACATAAAACAAAAATCTAGAAAACTTTGAGAAATTACTACAGGAGAAAATCCTCTAGATTTTAGGGCTAGGGAAAAAGCTCTTGGACTTGATACCTAAAGAGTGATCCATAAAAAAAGTTGGTAAAATTAAAAACTTAAAATTGATAAATTTTAAAACTTTTGCTCTTTGAAAGGCAATGTGAAGATGATGACAAGATTAACCATACACTGGGAGAAAATATTTACAAACCACAAAAACAAAATAAGAATAATACCCAGAGTACAAAGAAATCCTAAAATTCAATAGTAAATGTTTTAAAAATCCAAATAGAAAATAGACAGGTACATTAACAGAGATTTCTGAAGAGGATATACAGATGGTAAATAAACACATGAAAAGAGATTCATTATCCTTAACCATCAGGGAAAGTCAAATTTAAACCAAATGAGGTATAACTATACACATCACTATAATAAAAAATAGAGAAGAAGAGTAGTAGATGTATTTAAGATACAATTTATATGTAGAGTCAAGTGTATATATGCATGGAGAAATGTCTAAAGTAATCACCAAATGTGAAAAGTAGTTATTTATGAGCGGAGGGAATTTGGCTGAATTATGGCTTTGTTTTTCATATATATTTGTAGTAACTGAAATTTTATAATGCATTGTTTGAGAGATCATAAAGTTATTAATTTGGAAAGATTAACAAAGTACAAAATAAGAAATAATCCTACTCAACTAACCTAGTCAGATTATATACCTCACTACTTTACACACAATTTAAGAAGGAAACTGGAAACAGCAGCACCATCAATGAGAGAACAAATAGAATGACATATTTGAATACATATGAACTAAAGTGTTTTGGGGGAGAAGGACCATAGTTATCTCGAAACTACTTAAGGGCTGTCATATAAAAGGGGAAGTAGATTACATACTATGTTCTAGAAACAAGAGCTATGAGTAGAACTTCCATGGCAACAAATTTCCTATTAATCAATCTGACTCACAAAGTATAGGATGAGTTCACACAGAGGCAGAGTTAACTTTCTGTCAAGGATGTTGTAGAAAGAATGTCTCTAGTTCAGAGAGTGACTAGAATTCTGAACTGTTAAAGTCCATTTACCTAGAATTCTGATTTTTTTAAAAAGGAAGAAAAACACCAATACAGTATACTAACGCATATATATGGAATTTAAAAAGATGGTAACAATAACCCTGTGTACGAGACAGCAAAAGAGACACCGATGTATAGATCAGTCTTATGGACTCTGTGGGAGAGGGAGAGGGTGGGGAGATTTGGGAGAATAGCATTGAAACATGCATAATATCATGTATGAAACGAGTCGCCAGTCCAGGTTCGATGCACGGTACTGGATGCTTAGGGCTGGTGCACTGGGACGACCCAGAGGGAGGGTAGGGGAGGGAGGAGGGAGGAGGGTTCAGGATGGGGAACGCGGGTATACCTGTGGCGGATTCATTTTGATATTTGGCAAAACTAATACAATATTGTAAAGTTTAAAAATAAAAAAAGGAAGGCCTCTGGCTAGTTTTAATTGCCGTTTATCTTGTAGCTGGGGTTGCTGGCAACTTCTGACCTATCCCTTTATATCAATTTCCTCTGAGAGAACCTGTTTTGAAGACAGGTCTCAGGTAGCTTTGATCCAGTGCTTCAAGATGGAAAACAAAGTAAATCAAGATTCCTCAGTTTTTTAATGCATTAATTATTTCACATCATATCTTTCTATATTATGAACCAGGGAAAGGATTGTTTCCAAGTAATCTTTCCACCTTGTTGAAAATGCAAGTGAAAAATTTCTAAGCCAAAAGCATGCATCTTTTCACGTAGAGTTCCCACAATTGTGTCAAAGAGCATTTGGCATTTGACAGAAGAGAGCCACACGTGGTGACCTTCATTCCTTCTGGTCCTCAGATCTTAACTCTGGGGCAGTGCATATCACTTTCTTTGGTAGACCTTTAGGGCACAGTGGAAATTGTTTACTCTTTTTTGTTGTTGTTGTTCCCTAAAGATAACATTCCATCAAACTGAGAGCTACTGACAGCAATTGCTATTTAAAGAACTGTCACTCATTTTATACAATTTCTAAAGTATTTGGAAAATTGTGTGAAAAAAGTTTTTAAACAAATAAATATATTTGTTTATTTGGAGGAATAAATATATTCCTCCACAGCAGCACTTAAAAGCTTATAAGTGTTTTAAAAAGTTTTTAAACAAATAAATATAATGGAACCATTCCTCCACAGCAGCACTTAAAAGTGTTTTCTTTCAGCATTTGCTTTGTTGTTGTTATTGTTATTCTATTTACAGACATGTCATACACTTTCATTAATATGTGTCATCCTGTATGTTCCATCAATTGTTAAGTACAGACTATTTTCACCTTTCGGGTTTTATCATGAACATCAGAGAATCAGTCAGTAAAGTTGGACAGAGTGATTAGTTATTATTTATGGGAATTATCCTTCTAGGCTGCAAGCTCCTCTAAGGCAGGATCCATGACCTACTCATTTCTGATGGATATGAATATGCATCACAACACCAGAGAAGCATGAATATGACTTTATTTTATGTTTCAAATTCAAATTAAATATTGTTCTAAATCCTCACTAGGAATCTGCCCTGCTCACCACTTCCAGTGCTTTGCAGTAGTCCCAGGATGTTTAAACTGTACAGAAATATAGAGAGTGGTGTCTGGTTTTAGTTCTTTGAGAAACTTATTAACCAAATTCAAGTGATCCTAGTAAACTCCTCTGCTCATAGAATCCCCTCCCCTATGCTTTATTTTCCAAGGCCCTTTAACTGCCTTGTCTCTTAAAACTAGTGGCTCTACTAAGCCACATCTCTTCAGTGTCCTTTCTCTGGTCCTTCCGCCTTTGGGACATAGATTCAATTACATTTTAGTTCCTGGTCCACATTCTAACCCTTTATCTCCTGAATCTAACCTTTCTAATCACTAATCTTTGAGCTCTTTCTCTAGAACATAAGAAGGCCTAGAACACAGGATGGTACCATATCACTTCTTGAAGTGCGTGTGTGTGTGTGTGAGACAGGGTAGGAGTTTATAAAAAAACCTACAGAAAATTAAAATCGACACTTTTTTCACATTATTCCACCATTGACCTTTATATCCCCAGTGCCTAACACAGGCCTCATACTCTATGCCTGGTACAGGGTAGGAATTTATCAATATTTAATGTGTGCAAATGGGCTGCAGGCACCACAGGTGAACTCTCACTAGACATAACAATATAGGATCCTAGAACACAACTAGCACAATATTCATAGAAGTAGCAGAACACGGTAATTTTTTATTAAGTATCGTGTCATAGGGCTGCTCACCTCTTTGGCCATGCTACTTAAAGTTTCAAGTCTTAAAGATAAGGTTGGCCACATTTCTTCAAACAAGGTGACAAGACACCCAATACTTGGAGGATTCCATTACTTTAGACTCAACTCTGTAAACACACGTGTGTTAGAAAGCCAGACAAATGACTGATTGTCACCTCTGACTTTCTACACAGTATAGAAATAGTCAGTGGAATAGTATAATAAAACTTCAGCTATTGAGAGCTATGTTTTCCAAATTTCTCAGTTTCACAATGTCATTAAACTTTTAACCATTTTTAATGAATATCTTCTTAGAATACATTATATATAACCCTGCCATCTTGAGCAAATCACAGCAAACGTAATTTAACCTTTCTGTGATAATACAATTATTACTAACACTCATTATTCCTGCCCATATAAAGTGGTGCCTTATGAGCACTTTGGAGTAAAGTGTTCTTTACATGGCAGGAAATGACCCTGACTGCTGAATATTCCTAAATGCACAAATTCTAATTTTCATAACTTTTGGGAATTTTTTGGTAAGTATTTTTCTCACTCCTTGCTTGTTAATGGGAAATGATACTTTATTGGATGCCTTTCCTTTATAATTTTTAATTATTTTGTTTCTAAGTTGATAAATCTTAGAATATGGGAAACTAAGCATCTTTATTTAGGAATATGTAAGAACAAATAGTCTCTGATTTTCACTGGACTTATATTGTGTCACCTATTTTTGCTAAAAAGGATGTTCAATTTAGGATGTACATAGCTATGCAGAGGTCATAATGTTGCAGATAGCTAATTTACATATATTTACAAGGTACTTGTACTTTTAAGAATAATGTCATAGCTTTGAACCATTTGCCTCTCATACTGGTATTATATAATATATATATAATGTATATATTATATATATATATATTTATATAATATATAAAATATATTTTATATATTTATTTTTATATATTTGTGTATTATATTTTAAATATATATTATATATTTATATTATATATATTTAAATGTATTTTATATACATAAAATATATACAAATTATACATTTTGTATGCAAACTTGCAGTTTAGAAGGTCCTCATACCCATAGTCAATGTAGGGAATTAAAACTTTATCCCTTGCATGTTGACCCCAAAATCTGACATAGTTAAAACACACTACAGTTTGCAAATGTTCTGGTCTGTTAAAAACTAATAGACCCGACAGAGTTTAATGATCTTACAAACGATGAAATTGACTGATGGAATTTTTAGATTCAGACTATTTCTTCTCATATGCATACATGCTAAGTCGCTTCAGTCGTGTCTGACTCTTTGCAACCCTGTGAACTGCAGCCCACCAGGCTCCTCTGTCCATGGAATTCTCCAGGCAAGAACACTGGAGTGGGTTGCCGGGCCCTCCTCCAGGGGATCTCCCCAACACAGGGATCAGATTGAACCCACATCTCATTACGTCTTCTGCACTGCAGCCAGGTTCTTTACCACTAGCACCACCTGTGAAGTTGTCATATAATTTGAATCTAATCTCAACTATTAATCCAGCTATACACATATACACTCACTAGAAGTTTGAGAAGTAGGAGAAACTACTAGTAGAAGAAACAATGCCAAATAAGACCAAGAAGTACGCAAATATTAAATGGATAGATCAGTAGAGACATAAACGGATAAGAAACTTTGTTTATGGGGATTACTATTCATATTATGCATTTTCTCCATCAACAGTTATGAAAAATGACAGCAATGGTTCCCCACTGGTTGTTAGCTTCTGAGAGTGTCTCTAACCCTTTTTTATTCACTTACTCCTGCCCACATCTCTGCTAGTGTTCCCCCTTTATTCATTTATTTATTTGCACAGTCTAAGGTTAATTTGTTTCCTGTTAGGACCAAGGCTGAAGCAGCCCTGTTTCCTTAAAGCATTGTGAAAGGTTGCTGAAAGTTCATTAAGACTTAGAAAAGGAACATTTAGCACAGAGATGGGAGAGCGTCATGAAAAATCATGAGATCCCTGAAGAAGTTTCCATTTTTTTTAAATCACTTTTTCATTCCATGAAGCATGTCTATGATTTTCTACTTTATTTTGTGATATTGCTGTATTTTTGCAGCAATTCTCACCCCTCACTACCGACATATACACACAAATACTTTTTCTTGGTGGATACTTACTCTCTGTGCTTGCAGTTTCTTAGGTTCAGAATCTTTCTTTACCTTCTTTTATACTTGATATTTTCTCGGAGAAGGCAATGGCTACCCACTCCAGTACTCTTGCCTGGAAAATCCCATGGATGGAGGAGCCTGGCGGGCTGCAGTCCATGGGGTCGCTAAGAGTCCGCACGACTGAGCGACTTCACTTTCACTTTTCACTTTCATGCATTGGAGAAGGAAATGGCAACCCACTCCAGTGTTCTTGCCTAGAGAATCCCAGGGACGGAAGAGCCTAGTGGGCTGCCATCTATGGGGTCACACAGAGTCGGACATGACTGAAGCGACTTAGCAGCAGCAGCAGCGTACTTGATATTTAGAACACAAACAAGAGGATCCAGTTTTCCAAAAAACAATCGGATCAAGTTCTCAGAACAAGCATCATAAAGATCATGAATTTGTCTATGCCAAGCTACATTCCATATTTAAAATGTGCAAATTTGGCACATTCATGAGAGGAAGTCTGTAAGTAATAAGATGGGTATAAAACAGCAAATCACCTTTCTTGTTAGTACAAATATCCAAGTATTTCAGATCATTCTGAATTGTGGCCAGAAGCTAACGTTTCAGAACAACCAAGTTCTGGCCCTGTCCGGTTGTTCTGGCCTCACTTCTTCTCAGATAAGATCAATTTTCTCACTGTGCTCACGGATCATAGAATGCAAGAATGGATTATGGTGAGGACCTATCTACTCTAAAACCTTCATTTAAATAATAAGGATTTCAGTCCCTGGTGGCTCAGATGGTAAAGCATCTGCCTACAATGCAGGAGATCCGGGTTCAATCCCTGTGTTGGGAAGATCTCCTGGAGAAGGAAATGGCAACCCACTCCAGTATTCTTGCCTGGAAAATCCCATGGACAGAGGAGCCTGGCAGGCTACAGTCCATGGGGTCACAAAGAGTTGGACATGACTGAGCAACTTCACTTTTCTTTTACTTAAAGCCCTAAAATCCTGTGGTGGGTAGGCTGGTGCAGTGCTTAAGGGCTAGATCATGAAATCAGGTTTCCTAGGAGTTTGAAACATGGCTCATTATTTAACTGTGCAAACTTAGACATGTTTACTTAGCTTCTTTGTGCTTAAGTTCGCATCTGTGTAATGAGAATAATGTATCTACAACAGGGTTATTATGAGGATTAAATGAAATAATATCTAAAAAGGGCTTGGTAACACACATTCATAATCAGTAAATGGGATACGAATATTATAAAGAAAATTAAGTCATATATTTTCATGCAGAATTAATGCTTAATAACTCTACAGGAAAGATATTTTCCTTTGTAGATAATGAACCTGAGAGTCACAGAATTTATGTAACTTTGACAAAGTTACAAAGTTCTTGCTCAGTAGAGAGATTCAAACTCAGAACACCCTGAGCCTAAAATCCATGCTGTGACCTCTTTATTCTGAGTTCTCCCATTCCTCCTATGGCCCTTCCCAGTATTCAGCCAATATCCCCAAGGTTCATTTTCTTTACGTTACCGTTGGCTCTTCTCTCCCCTTTATCACAAATATCCTACTTAAACTATCACAACCACACATCAGAGAACTTTGCCTTATTTTTCTTCATACCATATACTCATTACTACCTGATATCATATTATATATTTATTTTTTATTTTCCATATTTCCCACTGAGACAGTAAACTCCACACAAATAAGGATTTCATTCAGTTATGTCCACTGCTGTATCCAAGTTTCTATAGCCTGTAAAATTATGCAGTCTAGAAGATTACAGGTGTTCAAAAATATTTTTGATGATATATGAGTGAATGAATAAATTAATGAATGGATGAATGAAATCCTCTCCCTCAACAAACATTGTAAAATAAATGCATTTAACACAAACACTCCACATAGCTTTTTTCCTTTTCAGGCTCATAGGTACAACCATTTACCAACACATAAAACCCACACACCAGAGAGATCCCCCTTTATTGTGCTATTCCATTTAAAGTCATTTTCCATATCAAACCGTATACAGAGAAGTAAAAGCACTTTCTATCATTTTGATTATGTTCTATTCCTACCTAAAAATTTACTATGTTTCACATTTCCTAGCACACCCCAAATCAAACCTGCTAATCACGGCATTCCTGATTCTTTGCTAGCGTCTCCATTTTATTTTAAAACTAAGTCTTCTCATTTCTCGGTGTATTTCAAATTCTAATTATTATTGCCTGTTTTATATTGAACATAACTATATTGGCTTGGGTTTGCCTAATGAAAATTTTTATTTCTTTCTATCACATAGCTATTCAAGTTCAAATCAATTCTTCCTGAAGAGCTGGGTCTCATAAGATCATAACAAACCATTTGTTTTTTATTTTGGCATAGTACTATAAAAAAGAAAATTAAATTGTCCAGGTTCTTGCCTTCCAGGTTCTCCAATTTTAATACAAATAGTGATGGGGTAAGAAGTTAGTTGTACTGGAACACAAAATATACACAGCTAATCAGTTCATGAGTTGATGCCGTGAAAGGTTAAGATGATGTTGAGAGTGGAGTAAAACCACTGTCAACCAACTTAGATATGCAACAGTGAGATGTGCTAGTCTGGATTTTACTCTTTGCTGTTTCTTCTACTTAAATCATCTTCCACTTTGCTAATTAAAATTGTATTTCTCCCCAGATGGCTTCTCAAATTCCAAACTCCACTCAGGCTTGTAGGTTCCCATTTTTCAGGCAGCTCACAAAACAACCGTGCTCAGTATAGCCTTGTGAGTGTGCATAAGTGCCTGTTTGTCTATGTGTGTCCAAAGTGTTTGATGTTACATTGGAAAGTTTCAAAAAGGTAATATAGAGCTACCACATCCTCAAATAGGGCTTCCCAAGTGGCTCAGTGGGAAAGAAACACCATGTCAATGCAGAAGATGGAGGAGATGTAGGTTCGATCCCTGGGTCAGGAAGATCCTCTGGAGGAGAAAATGGTAACTCACTCCAGTACTCTTGCCTGGAAAATCCCATAGACAGAGAAGCCTGGCAGACTATAGTCCATGGGGTCGCAAAGAGTTGGACATGACTGAGTATACATGCATGCATATACTCAATCTATGATCAAGAGGTTTAATCAGAAACCGTAACTATTAAATGATAGTTTAACTTTAGTTTTCTAAAAACTGTTTATGTAGTGTGTATACACATATACTTTGCATAATACATTTGCATAGATAATGCTTAAAAGGTAACAGACCCTCTTGTTAACAATGGCTACTTCTACTTATCTAATTTTTCTAAATTTTCTATAATTAACAGAGCTTGCTTTTATAATTAGAAATAATATTACCTAAAAAAAATGTATTTCCAATACAGTGCATATTTGATCATAAGGATACAAATCTTTTCTCTGAGAATTTTTTTCTCCTACAGACTCCTAAGAAAATTACCACTAGTTTGTAATTTAACTCAATACATTTTTTGAAAGTGTAAAGAAACTTCAGACCTGACCCTCAAAGTCTGCATATACCCATAACTCCTTTTTCATCACATAATAACTTAAGTCATGAGCAGAAACCTTAATTGATGGAGTGTAACCAAAATCACTGCAGATGGTGATTGCAGCCATGAAATTAAAAGACGCTTACTCCTTGGAAGGAAAGTTATGACCAACCTAGACAGCATATTCAAAAGCAGAGACATTACTTTGCCAACAAAGGTCCGTCTAGTCAAGGCTATGGTTTTTCCAGTGGTCATGTATGGATGTGAGAGTTGGACTGTGAAGAAAGCTGAGTGCCAAAGAATTGATGCTTTTGAACTGTGGTGTTGGAGAAGACTCTTGAGAGTCCCTTGGACTGAAGGAGATCCAACCAGTCCATTCTAAAGGAGATCAGTCCTGGGTATTCTTTGGAAGGAATGATCCTAAAGCTGAAACTCTAGTACTTTGGCCACCTCATGTGAAGAGTTGACTCATTGGAAAAGACTCTGATGCTGGGAGAGATCATGGGCAGGAGGAGAAGGGGACGACAGAGGATGAGTTGGCTGGATGGCATCACTGACTCGATGGATGTGAGTCTCAGTGAACTCCAGGAGTTGGTGATGGATAGGGAGGCCTGGCGTGCTGCAATTCATGGGGTCACAAAGAGTCAGACATGACTAAGCAACTGAACTGAACTGAACCAAATCTGAGCGCTTCCTAGGGGTAGAGTGATAAAGAATTCGCCTGCCAACACAGGAGGCTCAGAAGACTCAGGTTCAATCTCTGGGTCAGGAACATCTCCTGGAGAAGGAAATGGCAACCCACTCTAGTATTCTTGCCTGAGAAATCCCATGGACAGAGGAACCTGGTGGGCAACAGTCCATGGGGTTGCAAAGAGTCCAACATGACTGAGCACATACCACACACACATACACACACAACCAAATCTGTAAGCATTATGCAGAACATGAAGGAACAACTGAGAGCAAAAGTCTGCCTCTTTGAGAACCTTGAAAACTTCATAAGGTAACTACAGAAAGTAAACCCAGATAATGTCAAGAATGGTTTGATATATCTGATATCTCCAACATATCTAAATCCACATTCTTCATAATAATAATAATATTAAAGTACTTAACCTATGCTAGCCTCTGAGCCTGGTCATTGTTACAAGAACATATAACAACCTTGTGAAGTAGAAATTATTCTTAATGTCCATTTTAAGAGACATTCCAAAGAGATTAAGTGACTTGCCCAAGGTCACTCAGGTAGTAAATCAGTTCAGTCAGTTCAGTGATGTCTGACTCTTTGCGACCCCATGGACTGCAGAATGCCAGGACTCCCTCTCTATCAGCAACTCCTAGAGGTTGCTCAAACTCATATCCATTGAGTCAGTGATGCCATCCAACCATCTCATCCTCTTTCCTCTTCTCCTCCTACCTTCAATCTTTCCTAGCATCAGGGTCTTTTCCAATGAGTCAGTTCTTCCCATTAGGTGGCCAAAGTATCAGAGCTACAGCTTCAGCATCAGTTCTTCCAATGAATATTCAGGAGTGATTTCCTTTAGAATGGGCTGGTTGGTTCTCCTTGCAGTTCAAGGGACTCTCAAGAGTTTTCTCCAACACCAAAGTTCAAAAGCATCAATTCTTTGGTGCTCAGCTTTCTTTGTGGTCTAACTCTCTCAGGTAGTAAATAGCAAAACTGGAATTCACTCCTGTTTCTCTATCTCCAGACTCCAGTCCTTTTCTTTACACCCAGCTGGTCCACACTGGGTAATCCTGTCCCCACCATGAAACTCATGGGATCAGTGTTAGAAGTGCAAGGAAGTAGCCAATATCTTATAGAATTTTCTATCCAATGATGGGGCTCAGGAATATATAGCACACCAGAATATGGCACCTTGGCATACTGAATATCTTAAGCTGAAGGAGTCTGAGAATATGGTAGAAGCAGGAGGATACTTTGACCTCTACCCTTGCCCTTCAGAGCAGGAGCTAAATCTCCCATGTGAAAGGTACCCCCCTGTAGCGGGAAATAAAAAGACATCTTTATAAACACAGACAGTGAGTGGAGAGCTGAGAAATCTGTACAAACAAACCTAATCATTGAACTAACCCTGTCTTCCTAGTTACTGCTTCATCACTTACTGCTGCTGCTGCTGCTAAGTCGCTTCAGTCGTGTCTGACTCTGTGCGACCCCATAGACGGCAGCCCACCAGGCTCCCCCATCCCTGGGATTCTCCAGGCAAGAACACTGGAGTGGGTTGCCATTTCCTTCTCCAATGCATGAAAGTGAAGTCGCTCAGTCGTGTCCGACTCTTAGCGACCCCATGGACTGCAGCCTACCAGGCTCCTCCATCCATGGGATTTTCCAGGCAAGAGTACTGGAGTGGGGTGCCACTGCCTTCTCCGTCATCACTTACGACCCCTAGCCTAAACTCCTCCGCTTGTCAGTTCTTCATAAATTTATTGTTTCTTTGTCAAAGGGTATAAGAGCTCCCTGCCCTGGTCACCTCTTAGGATATTCATTCTTGTCAATGTGCCTATGTACATGAAAAAATTCAATAAAATGCATTTGCTTTTATCCTGCTAGTCTGTCTTGGAATTTTGTTAACTTTGAGAGCAGTCAGGAGGTCAAGGAAAACTCGTTCCTTTCCCTATATCATCTAGCCCTTATATCCACCCTGATAGATTCTTTTGAATAAAGAAACCTAATGAGAAAAAATGCATAATTAAGCAGAAGTGGAGGGTTCCCATGAACCAGATGCACATCTGATAAGCAGTGCTCTGGGTCATAGATAAATTTTAAAGAGTTCTTTTTTCAGCATTTTCTTTTTTCTCCCTTCCTTCCCTCCCTCCCTTCTACCATCCTCCTTCCCTCACCCCTCACCCTGCTGATTCTACACCTAAATCAAGCCCAACTCTAGGTCATGTTTACGGTATTTCCTTTCAATATGCTTAGCCCTAGAATATATCTGAAACCAGAATGTACTAAAATAAGCTAGCAGACAGACAGAACACAAGAACTCTATTATAGTTTTGTACAAACAAAATAAACCTTCTAGGACTAAAAAAAAAAAAAATGTAGGAACACTTTTTATCTATCCTGTAGTTGGTGACCACTTATGCATAGTCTGGCCATGTGGACAGTTGTCCCTTTCCTTTTCTTGCTTTCAGTCATTTCCTTCAAGAAATCCAAGGAATGGGTTGTGATTTCTAAGGCTCCCTACATGTTTGACATTCTGTTTTTTTACTAGTGCCTACTAGAGCTAAATAAGAATAGATTATTGACAAATTAGAGGGAAAATACACTCCAACAGAATCATTTAACACCAAGAATGTTGTTAAAATACACATTTTGGGCTGCACATTGTTTTATGAGTCTGGATAACAGTGCCATTTACATTCTAATCCTGCCTCTATCCCTGCCGTGCTAGGAGAGAGATGAATCTCTCATTTTTTTTTGGTATTTTAATTTCCTTTATGGTTAAGCAAGGACTATATATACAATGTACTCTTCTGAATTTCTTAGTGGATTATAGCAAAACCTTTCATAATGTTTTGGCTTAAAAGATTTTTCTCTGAACCATATTTATGTTTTCATATTCTATTTTTCCCAGACAGTCATCAATAAGATTCACAAAGGAATATAGCCATATAATTGGATTAATTTCCCTAAATCCTAGCATGATCCCAAAATGTTTGCCCGTGACTAATCAATGAATTTGAATTATGGCAAATGGCACTCATTATGCAAACGTTTCAAATATCTTCCTTTTTCTCCATAGTCAGAGCAATCTGGTTTAACTAACTGTGAGAAAATAAATGTTAATATTCAACAGCATTAAAAACACTGTTCTGTTGGACTAAAATTCCCCTAATAACAAAAGAAATCAAGATTCAAAAGATTCCATGTCAATGCCAAAGCAGTAAGTATACTAAACCTATATGATCATATGGAGACTGAATGCTGAAGTTGGAAATAATCTTAAAAAGAAAAAAGAAACTAGCAGAAAGGTTTGAATTTATATATGAGGAAAGGAGTGAAGTACGGTATGAACTGTAGTGTGGCTGTTATGAAACCACAGATTCTCTGTCAGAGGTCCTGGTTTAGAGATTCAGCCAAAACCCCTGGGGATGACGAATCACTCCATATGTAGGAGAAAATCAGGCTTATTCCAACTATACATCATATAACTGAGATCAGAATTTATAATAATTATGCTATAAAAATAATTTATTGAATGCTTATGACATGTTAGGGACTCTGAAAATGTTACTTCAAAGCCTCATGTAACTTTAAAGGTAAATATTATAATCTCATTTTATATGTGAAGTAACTGAAGCCTAGACAGATGGATAAAAACAACAACAATAATAGAAAACAGTTGTTTAGGATTTACAATGGGCCAAGTACTAAGTGCTTTCTTATACATTATTCATATCTTACATATATAACATTTAATTTTCATAACAACTCTAGAGGTAAGGATTAGTATCACACCCATTTACCACATGGGAAACTCATACATGGAGAGGCTAAAGAGCTTCCTCAAATCCAGGAAATCTGGCTCCAACAGCCAGGCCTAAAGCACTACTCCATACTCAGTCTCATACAGAAAGTGAGTGGCCATGGAAGAATCTGAACATTGGGCTTAGACTCCAAAGCCAGCATTCTTTCTCAGTCTTCATGTTTCTCAACCTGGCTGCTCATTAAATAACCTGGAGAACATTTGGTAGGACTTCCATTGAAAGGGTATGATCATTTTATCATGCATACAAAATGAAGGAGCTTTCAGTTGAGCTGTCTACTTTTGTCTAAGTGCTAGTGAATCCTGAAAGAGTCAATTAGTACCTTCTCTATTGCTTGGAACAAAAGTTCTCATCAGTTCTCAACTGATTTATCAGTTGACTCGTGGGTAAGTGCTAAGGCAGGGCTGGGACCCATTGCCAATGGCTCTAGCCTAAGCATGGCTGCCAGTAAACCAGGACTAGGAAACTTGCATGGGTTCCACAGAAATGCTTTTATTTCCTAAGACAAACTTTTGATTTATACCTCTTTGAGCTTTTCACTTTGACAAATATGTATCTGAGTTCCAACTATGGGCCAAATGCTAGGAAATACTATGCTGGGGCTTTGGGGAACTCAGACTCCTTGTCTTCTAGAAAAGCACAATCTAGTGGAGGAAATATAAATATTGACAGGTAAGTAATTCATGGTATAATACTAAGAAGCCCTTTTACCTCTGTACCCAAGTGAAAGTTTCTGCTATATGAGAAAATTATAACAGGTTCAGGTATACTCTGGGGGTCAAATCATGCACATAAAGGTGAGATATGGGGCCTTACAATGTGTTTCACTCTCATAAATGAGTTTAGACAATGCTGTGTGCTTTTAATGTACCCTGGAGAATTAGATAGATCATTATTATTGTTGTTGCTATTTTATTCTCCAACTATGAGTTTACAGCATCTTCTCTTCAGTGGTTTGTGTCCCTGAGAGCAAAATAAACTCAACATTTTCTTTCTGCAACCTCTCATGAATATTAATATTGTCTTTATTTATTGTTTGGCAAAATATGACAAAAATAAAAATGCACTACAGCGAAAAACAACATGCAAACACCAAAAATATCTAGCTACTGTCAGAATACTTGTGTCATCATCATTATCAATAAATGCACGGTTGACAAGCATGTTCTATACACCACATCGTCCCACAATTCCTTCTAACCATTGACTTTTCTTAAAGGGTGTTGCTGATTCTTTGGCTGCTACTTGCAGAACCCCCACTACTTTTAAAGCTGTACAGTTTTGTCATTCTTAAACTAGAAACATGGAGTTCAGTGACAACCGGCCAAGGAGATTTATAAGAGCAGATATCCAGAAACAGACTTTCAGAGCCTTAGAATCTTCCCTCAAGGGCTTTATACCAAGAAGCTCAAATATATAAAACAAACAAAAGTAGAATTGTTTTGGTTGAAAAAGGGATAAAGATGGAGTCCCTCCTGTTCAGACCTATCCTCACATCCTAGAAGAGCCTGAAGCAGCTCCACAGAACTCTTTGAGTTCTGCACAACTGGACAGCCACTGATCAGTCCACTTTATAGATGTAGGAACCAAAGGAACAAGACAATGAAAGTGGCTGAGGCCGCAGACTTAGTTAGCAGCGAAGCTGGGACTAATATTCCTATCCCTTCTGTCCAGTGATCATTTTACACTGCTTTTTGCCCCTCACATAGGTCAATTTGAAGGAAGGACAAAAGACATAATTATTAGAAACATTATCATGACAGTCTGTTTTCCAATTTTGGCAAGTTAGAACCCTTCTGCAGTTTGTTGAGTCAGACACGACTGAAGTGACTTAGCAGCAGCAGCAGCAGCATATTTACCACATGGTGGACCAATAAGTAAAGCAGACAGCTCCAAGATGTCTACTCTGTGTTCTTACACTTGGAATAACACATATGAAACTACTAGTTACCTTGAGCTCTGGCAGCCAAAAGGGAGCCCGGCCACATTGAGAACTTTACCAAGATTCTAGACAGTACAGCAAGGCCATTCTCTAATTTTCAATGGTATTTCTAAGAGTGGTATTGAATTATATAACCTTGTTGATATCATTGAACCACTCTGATAAAACTGCTCAAAGGCATAAAATAGTCCAAAGGCTGGTGGTATTTTGTTGCATATACATTTGATTCAACAAAAGAGTATTATTCGATATTTATTTATCCAGCAGAATGTACACAATGTCACTGCCTCCTGTTGCAGTTTGGGTCTAAATAAACCCCTTCAGTAGCTATATGGTAAATCCAGCTTCAGACAGTATTAGGATGCATATAGTAAATTAGAGACACACTCATGATCTGAACTCTATTTTGATTCCCAGTCCAGTGATATTCACATAAGTTGCTTCATAACTATATTAGCCTCCTTTCTATAGAAGATTATAGCTGATGTGCAAGATAGGCAAAGATTTCCTAAGCATTTTCTAATCCTTTTTTATAAGGTAACAGATCCTTAGCCTTACCACACCTATAGCAGAATTTTTCCATACAAAATGTTGTTGAGCAATTATTCTTCCTGATAACCTTCAGTGATAGCAGAGTTTATCTAAAGGCAGTGAGAATTATTTCCTCATAAATATTTTTGTCCTCTATGCTGAAAGGCTAAAAAAAATAACTCCCTTATACAGTATGGTAGAGAGATAAAAAATAAACTGATAAAATACTTTGTCACTGTTAGAATACTAAAAGGCTGTGTAAATTTATGATTTTGTTATTAATTATATTATTACTGAAATGGATCATATAGAATGTTGTGAATCATAATACTAAATTCTTAGAATTATATTCAACAATGGATAAATACGGAGACAGGGGACTTGAGAGAACCCCACATGAATTCTCCCTCTCCTGGCAGGACTAAGCATACCTAGTGGATGTGATCAACCTCTCTAGTTATCCAGGAGAGAGGGATCTCAAGTTTCTTCAAGAAAATCTCAGCTGTTACAGAAAATGACAGATTAATGAACTCTAAAAGTTTGTCCCTCCATAAAAGCAATGAAAAACATGGTAAAGACTACTGGAATCAATATTTCAGAACTCTAGAATCTAACTAAAATTTTGCAGCTTTTACCCCTCGGGACTTTGTGAAAAAAAAAAAAAAAAAAAACATTTACATTGGAATGTTCTAGTCTCTGCTTTAGTCTTTATCTCCTGGTTGCACAGAACCTAGAGGTTAGCCACTGATGAGAGCTTCGGGCCTCCTCAGGTCTTTTCTGAGCTTACGCATAGCCCTGGGCCTGCACAGGACCTCAAGACCCCCAGGAAAACGTCAGAGCTCTTCAAAGTCCTTATATTTCCCAAAACATCTCATTTCCCAGCTTTTCTTCCCAATATGTTTTGGTTAGTAAATGCCATTTACATTAGGGAAAAAAAGAAAGGAAGGAAAGAAGAAATACTTAGATATAAATCTAAGAAAATATGTATAAGATCTGTATGTGTGTATGTGTTTAGTCACTCAGTTGTGTCTGACTCTGTGACACCATGGACTAAGGCCCACCAGGCTCCTATAACCATGGAATTCTCCAGGCAAGAATACTGGAGTGGGTTGCCATTTCCTCCTCCAGGGATCTTCCCAACTCAGGGATCGAATCCAGATCTCCCACACTGTAGGTGGATTCTTTACTTCTGAGCCATCAGGGAAGCCCACAAGACCTATATAACAAAAACTAAAAAAAAAGAAAAATTGCTGATGAAAGGAATCAAAGAAGACCTAAATAAATGGAGAGATTTTCCATGTTCTCACATAAGAAAATTTATATCATTAAGATGTCAGTTCTTTCCAACTATATCAATATTTCCAAGGCAACCCCAATCAAAACCCTCACAAGTTATTGGTGGATGTTGACAAACTGATTCTATAGTTTATACACAAAGGCAAAAGACTTAGAATAGCACACAATACTGAAGAAGAACAAAGTCCTAAGACAGACATTATTCAACCTCATGACTTATTACAAAGTTATAGAACAGAATAGAGAGCCCAGAAATGGACCCACAGCCAACTGATATTTGACAAAGGAGCAAAGGCAATCTATGGAGAAAGCATAGTCTTCTCAACAAATGGTGCTAGAACACCTTGATATACAAAAGAGAAAGTAAATTTAGACATAGATACTGCACCTTTTACAATAACTCAAAATGAATAATAGATATTAATTGCAATAAACAATTAAGTATAAAACTTTTAAAGACAATATAGAAAAAATCTAGGAATGCTTGGGTTTGATAATGAGTTTTAGACACATCACCAAAAATACACAATTCATGAAAGAAAAAGTTGGTAAGTCAGACTTCATTAACATCAAAAACCTCCACTCTACAAAAGATACTATTAAAATAATAAAAATACAAGTCAAAGAGTGGAAGACAATATTTGCAGCACACATACCTGATAAACAGACTTGCATCCAAATATACAAAAAACTCTTAAAACCCAACAATAATAAAACAGACAACCCAATTAAAATATGGACAAGACAGCAGAAAAGACATTACACCAAAGATGATATACAAATCAGACAGCAACTAATCACATGAAAAGATGCTCCAAATTATATGCCAATGGGGGACTGCAAATTAAAACAACAATGAGATTCCACTATGCATCTAAAAGAATGGATAAAATCCAAGATACTGATAAAACCAAATGCAGGTGAGAATGAAGAAATGGGAACTCTCATTTATTGCTAACAGAAATGCAAAACGGTATAGCCCTTTTGGAAGATCTGGTAGTATACAGAACAGTTTCACTGACATTATCAAAACACATTGGTCAAAATACATAGATCTGTGCAACACAAGAGTGAACATAAGGTAAACTATTCTGAACTTAGTTATTAATAATGGATTAATATTGGTTTATCACTTCTAATAAAGCTGCTATATGAATTGGGAGCACTCTCCTGCTTCCTGACACAAAATATTCGGGCTTATCTTGTATTTGCTCTGTCCCAGGCCTAGAGTTGGTAATTTCTCTAAGATCCAACGAAATGCTGTTGAATAGAGACTCACTTTAGATTCATAACATAAGTTAACTAAAACTAAAAGTTTGGAAAAGATAATTCATGCAAACAGCAACCAAAAAAGAGCTATACAAAATAGAGTATAAGACAAAAATTGTTGTGTAAAACAAAGTGAGTCAGTAGCTAATAACACAAGAGTCAATTCTTCAAGAATTACAGAAACTATTAACTTATATGTACTTAATCATGGGCCGCAAAACACGTAAGATGAAAACTGACAAAAATAAGCAGTGAAAAGACAATTCAGCAATAATAGAAGGAGACTTTAATACCTCACTTTAAGTTGTAGATAAAACAACTATACAGATGATTAGATAGGAAACAGAAGACTTGTACAGCACTGTATACAACACAGTAAACCTACTAGATTTAACACGTCTACAGAATACTCTGCCTGATAACAGAAGAATATGCATTCTTTCCAAGCACATATGGAACCTTCCCTGGGACAAATCATATTTTAGACCACAAAGCAATCTCAGTGAGTGAACTGAAAAATAATTAAATCATATATTCTCTGACCACACTGAAATAAAATTACAAATCAGTAAGAGAAGCAAATGTGAAAAATCACAGATTTATATAAACACTTCTTAATAACTAATGAGTCAAAGGAAAAATCAAAAGGGAAATCAGAAAATACTTTGAGATAATAAAATTAAAATAATTTTTAAAAATTATGGGATGTAGCACTCAGAGGGAAATTTATAGCTGCAAATGCCTACTTTAAAAACACAAGAAAGATCTCAAATCAATAACTTACACTTCTATTTAAGACAGCCACAAAAAGAAGAGAAAACTAAGCCCAAAGCTGGCAGAGGGTAGGAAATAGTAAAGATCAGAACACAGAAATAAAGAATAGAAAAACAATAGAGAAAATCAATGAAGCCAAAAGTTGGCTCTTTGAACTGATCAAGAAAGTTGACAAATATTTAGCTAGATGAACCTAGAAAAAAATGAGAGAACAATCACATTATTAAAATCAGAAATTAAAATAAGAATGTTACCACTGATATACAGGAAAAAAAATGTATATGTTAGAGACTACTATGAGCTATCATGTACCAACAAAGTGGATAACCCAGATGAAATGGACAAGTTCTAAAAATACACAAACTATCAAAACTGACTCAAGAAGAAACAGAAAATCTGAACAGTTACCTATCACAAGTAAAGAGACTGACTTAGTAATTTAAACACTACAAGGAAAATCCCAGGATTTTCTTTTCAGAAGGTTTTACTGGTGAATTTGACCAAATATTTTTAAAGAATTAACACCAGTTCTTATGTAACTCTTCAATATATAAAAGGGAAAGGAATACTGCCCAACTCTTTCTATGAGGCTAGTGTTACCCTGACACCAATGTCAGACAAAGGTATAACAGGAAACAAAAACCTACATATTAATAATCTCTGTGAATGTAGATGCTAAAATGTTAACAAACCGAATCAAGCATCATTAAAGGTGTTTACACACCATGACTAACTGAGATTTATATCAGGGATGAAATTTTGGTTCAACATATGAACATCAATCAATGTAATAAATCATATTAATAGAATTAAAAACAAAACAAAACAACATAATCCTCTCAATAGTTGTAGTAAAGAACTTAGCAGTACACAACACCATTTCACAATAAAAATACTCAAAAAACTAGGAACAGAAAGGCAATATCTCAACTTGATAGAAGGTATCTACAAGAAACACATAGTTATTATCAGGATTACTTATGAAACACTGGATACTTCCTTCTAAGAGCAAGAAAAAAATCAAGGATGTATGCCCTAGCCATTTCTATTCAATATTTTACTGGAAGTTCTAGCCACAGCAATTAATTAAGGAAAATAAATAAAGGCATCCAAACTTGAAAGGAAGAATAAAACTACCTCCATTTGTAGATGACATGATATTTTACATAGAAAAATCTAAAGAATACACACACAAATCTCTGTGAGAGCTCATAAAAGAACTCAGCAAAGTTGTAGGATACAATATCAATAAATAAAAATCCATTGTAAATATTTCTTTACACTTGCAATGAACAGTCTAAAAATGAATTGAGATAATTTACATTTACAATAACATTTAAAACTGTAAAATAATTAGAAAGGAATTTAAGCAATAAAGTGAAAGATCTGTACCACAGTAATTATAAAACATATAATAGAAATAAGTTAAAGAAGACAAACAAATTGAAAGACACTTCATGTTCACAGATTAGAAAATTACATATCACTAACATGGCATTACTCTCCAAAGTAATTTACAAAGTTATCATTATCAAAATTTTAAGTGCCACTTTTGAAAATCAGGGCAAGATGATCCTAAAATGCATATAGAAATTCAAAAGACCCCAAAAGCCTTGAATATGAAAATAATATTGAAAATTATAATAATTTTGAAAATGAAAAACAAAGTTGGGAGACTCACACACCCTGACTTCAAAACTTATCACAAAGGTACAGTAATCAAAACAGTCTGGGTACTGGCATAAGACTAGCTAAAGAGATCAACAGAATAAAACTGAGAGTCCACTCTATAGTGTCTTGATTTCTAATAAAGTGTGCCAAGACTACACTATTAGGGGAGAATAGCCTTTTCAACAAATGGTGGCAGGACAACTGAATATCTACCTGCAAAGATATGAATTTGGACCATTCAGTTCAGTTCAGTTGCTCAGTCATGTCCGACTCTTTGTGACCCCATGAATCACAGCACGCCAGACCTCCCTGTCCATCATCAACTCCTGGAGTTCACCCAAACTCATGTCCATCGAGTCGGTGATGCCATCCAGCCATCTCATCCCCTGTCATCCCCTTCTCCTCCTGCCCTCAATCCCTCCCAGCATCAGGGTCTTTTCCAATGAGTCAACTCTTCGCATGAGGTGGCCAAAGTACTGGAGTTTCAGCTTTAGCATCATTCCTTCCAAAGAACACCCAGGACTGATCTCCTTTAGAATGGACTGGTTGGATCTCCTTGCAGTCCAAGGGATTCTCAAGAGTCTTCTCCAATACCACAGTTCAAAAGCATCAATTCTTTGGCACTCAGCTTTCTTCACAGTCCAACTCTCACATCCATACATGACCACAGGAAAAACCATAGCCTTGACTAGACGGACCTTTGTTGGCAAAGTAATGTCTCTGCTTTTGAACATGCTATCTAGGTTGGTCATAACTTTCCTTCCAAGGAGTAAGCGTCTTTTAATTTCATGGCTACAGTCACCATCTGCAGTGATTTTGGAGCCCAAAAAAATAAAGTCTGACACCATTTCCACTGTTTCCCCATCTATTTCCCATGAAGTGATGGGACCAGATGCCATGATCTTAGTTCATATACAAAAATTAACTTGAAATGGGTTAAAGACCTAAATGGAACAGCTCATAGTATAAAAAAAACTCTTAGAAAAAAACCTAAGTATAAATATTGTGAGCTTGGATCAGACAACAGTTCCTTAAATATGACACCAAAAGCACATGCAACAAAAGAAAAGAATAAATTGGACTTCAGCATAATTCATTTTTTGTGTGTCAAAGAACACAATAAGAAAGTAAAAACACAATCCACAGAATGGGAGAAAATACGTGGATACATATATATGTGTATATTAGCTTTATATAGCTGATAAATATATAGATTATATAAAGAACACTTAAAACTCAACAATAAAAACAACCCAATTAAAAAATTGGCAAGGGATTTAAATAGTCATTTCTCCAAACAATATATACAAATGGCAAATAAAAACATGAATTTCAACATTATTATTCATTACAGAAATGCAAATCAAAGCCGTAATGAGATACCACTTCACAACCTCTATATTGGCTATAATAAAAAAACAAAATAAAAAATAAAACAGCAAGTGTTACAGAGGATATGGATAAATTTCAACTCTCATACATTTCTGATGGGAATGTAAAATGTGGAAGCCACTGTGAAAAATGGTTTGACAGTTTCTCAAAAATTCAGCAATTCCATTCCAGGAGACATACTCAAGAGAACTGTCCACACAAAATCTTCACCATAAATGTTTATAACATCACTATTCACTATATAGTAGCGGAAAAGTAGGAACAACCTATATGTTCATCAAGTGAGAATGAATAAGCAATATGTGGCATATCTTTATAGTGAAATATATAACCATAAAAAGACTGAAGTATTAATACATGCTAAAACATGGATATACTTTCAAACACTCTACTAAATAAAAATATCCAGATAGAAAAGACCACACATTGTATGTTCATATAAATGAAATGTCCAAAAAAGTTAAATCAAAGAGACATGAAGAAGGTGAGTGGTTTTCAGAGGCTAGGAGGAAGAAACTGAGACTGCGCGCTAACAGTCATGAGCTTCCCCGGTGGCTCAGCGGTAAAAAATCTATTTGCAATGCAGGATGTGGGTTCAATCCCTGGGTTGGGAACATCCCCTGGAGGAGGATGTGGCAACCCACTCTAGTATTCTTGCTTGGAGAACCCCATGGACAGAGGAGCCTGGTGGGCTACAATTCATTGGGTCACAAAGAGTCAGACACAACTGCAGCAACTGAGCATGCATGCATGCTAACAGTCATGAGGTTTCTTTTTGGGATGACTGGAATGTTCTGGAATTAGATATAGTGATGTTTACACAATCCTGTGAATATGCTAAAAGTCACTAAGATGTAAGCTTTTAAATGTTTAAAATGGTGAATTTTATATTATTTGAATTTTACATTAAAAACAATCAATTGCCAAAGAAAGATTCTAATTTTTCCATCTAGCTTATCGGTTACTCTCAGATAGTTATTTGAGAACAACTAATGCAGGATAAGAATTAGGAAATATATATTGTTCTAATTGACATCTCCTGAAGGGATAAACTGCTGGGGCACAGTTTCATGTAATAAGAAATAGAAAAATTGTCCTATGTAAGAAACAAAAGTAATTATGAATTAGAAATATAGAAGCTTAGTGAACAGCCAATTCTGGAAAGTATATGCAACAAATTTCATTTCAAGTAACTGTAAATTTAAAAGTACCCCTGCCTAGAAAAAGTGTGAGTAATGGCAATGAAAAGTGGATTTTGGTAATAGTAACACATAAAACAAATGGGGATTGTTTGTTAGGTGGTGACTTGCTAGCATAGCAAGTATTAGCAGAGATCTGAAAGATTGAGACAGAGCAATATGATAAATAGAGAAGTGGTTAGAAGCTAGAGCACTAGAAAGACAGACAAGAAAGGTAGTTAAGATCAGCTAGTTCAGGTGAGCTGAGAAAGAGATTTCAGCATTAGTAAAGAAGATACTAGTCTGGGGTCATTTATGTGAGTGAAAGACAAGCATGGTAGAATTCTCTGCTAGAAGGATTTCAATGGCTCCAGCGGAAATTCAACCAAGTAAGATAGGGAGAAAAGGAGAAAGGAAAAAGAGTGATGAGGAGGGGGAAGGGAATGAGAAAGCGAAGGAGGGGTAGGGAGGAGAGGAGGAAAGGAAAGATGACCAGACCTTTTCTTGCAATATATCTACTTAGCAAAAGGGAAGATACAAGACTTACTTTGAAGGAGGATAATAGCAGAGGAGAAAAAGAAAGTAAAACAGTAAGAACCTATTCAAAACTGACTAATTACTTTGACTTACTTGTTTCAAGTACATGAAGCAGTGTGATAATCACCCACACATCAGTTATATGTATTTTATACACAAACACATAGGAAACCATTGGCTGTCCTAGCAGTTCTTTAAGAATGCATCGAGATCACCTGGAGGGCTTGTCAGAACACAGATTGTTGGCCCCACCTAGACTTTCTCAGGTAGCTGGTCAGGAATGGGGCTGTACCAAGAGTGTACCCAGGTATAGCTAGAAGTTGCTGGTACAAGGACCACATTTTGAGAATCACCAAGTGAGAAAAGCAGGGTACAAAGAAAGAAATCTTGATGGCCTGATGAGTGCACAAGATGGATGAGGGTAGAGAAGGCAGATTGAGCCAGTTACTTACAGAGCACTGACGACCTGTGCTAGTTACTGGAGATTAGAGACAGAGTTGGGCACTACAGCAAATCTTTACCCTCATCAAGCAGACAGAACACTGATGTTTATGCATTTTTGTGTCAATTTTATTAAATAAGAGTATGAGGAAGCTGGAGCAGATAAATCAAGAGATCTTTGTACAGCCTGGGCTCCAAGAGTTAAAAGATAAAAGTTTACTTGGTTGTTTAATAACCCAAATATTCTTTATTCCAAAGAAGAATTTCTTTAGGAGACACCAGAAGTAAAAATCCATCCAAGTTAGAGCTGCCAGAATTAGCAAATAAAAATACAGGGCACCCAGTAAAATCGGAATTTCAGATAAACAATGCATCTTTTTAATATAAATGTTTCATGCACTATTTGGAGCAAACTTATACTAAAAAGTTACTAATTGTTGATCTGATATTCATATTTAACTGAGTGTTCTGTGTCTTATCTGGCAGCTCTAATCCAAGTAGACTTTGACCAAATATTCATTCAATGAACATTCAATATGTCCTCAGTCTTATAAAGACAGAAGTATAGAGCATATTCTGTGCCATACGAGACAAAAGGATGGCCAAACAGCAAAGGCAGTAAGGGAGACCAGTACAACTGGAAGAGTCTAGGAAGGGAAGCATCATCAGCAAATATGACCACAGCTGGTCCTGAAGGTGAGTAGGATTTAATTAGTCAAAAGCTGGGGTCAAATCTATGCATAAGAAGTGAACAGCATGAATATGAAGTATAGTGTCTGGACCAAGCACAGCAGGCAAATTAGAAAGGAACATTTATGACTGACAGAGCCAGCTCCCTCACCATCTATATAGCTTCTTGGAGTATAACTACCAACTCTCATCAATATCTATATATCTATAAATATAAAACCATCTCCATTTTTTTCAGCTTCATGAGGACCACATGGAGAGATCTGAATGGAAAGCATGCTAGAGGGTCTCCAGACATTCTGAGCCCTTAAGACAAATAAACAGACTGATGGTTGGTGTGCTTTTAAACAGAAAAGAAGCAGATCTCTGGTCCCAATGCATTTTCTGATTCTAGTTTGAAAAAAAGATCTGTGCTACAGAGTTGGGGCTTGGTCTTGGGGTTAGTAGACCTGGGTCCAAGTCTCTTGAGTCTGCTCACAAGTGAGACAGTCTCTGGGCTTCAGTTTCCAGCTGTACTGTGATAGTTTGAGATTATACGATTTCTCAGGCCCCTTCCAATTTAATATTCAGTGATTAATTGAATAAATCGTTCATTCATTAAACACTTACTGAGAGCTTGCCATATGTAAGGCAATTTGTGAGGAGCTGTGATGGATACAAAGAGAGTTAATTATTCACAGATATTTATTCATCACGAGGCAAAACTCTGAAGCAAATATTTTTCCCCTATTCCAATCCTTACACCGAGAGACTCATTTGAACACTCTGTAGAGGGCTGGCCTCTGGTCCAGTGCACTCAGGCTGCCAGAACTGCTTCCAGCCAATCTGCTGCCTCTCCTTTATTTTCCCCCTTACCGTAAGTTTCCTCAAAGAAACTCCACCTGTCTGCATTTCATTCCCTAGGGGTCCTGGACTTAACCTTCCAAGGTGAGAATCAACTCATCTGACAACTCAAAAATGTCAAAGCCCTAAACAGGGAGGGAGCTACAGTTGAAAAAACCTGAAAGTATAGATGGGCTTCAATCTTTTTTCCCTTCATGTGTTAATGACTCCAATCAGAAATTGATGCAGATAAAACAAAGAGAAAGAAAATAAGTATTTATCAAGGCTTATTGATGCTGTCAAGCTAAGTTCTGTATCATCGTATTTGATCTGCATAATTATCTGTGACAACAGTTTGTTATCTTCATAGATGAACCTGAGACAAGGAGTAGGCAGTGAACTTTCCCAGGTCCAAAATGCCAGGGTCAGGAGTAATCTGGATTTGTCTTAAAACTAAACTAATGCTCTTTCCAGCAAACCAGCTAATTCATAGGTGTTTCCAGGCTGCCAGTATGTTTCAACCATTTATGTGGTATGTGCTGCAGTGCAGTACTAAGTCGCTTTAATCGTGTCCAACTCTTTGTGATCCTATGGACTATAGCCCACCCTGGGGTTTTCCTGGCAAGAATACTGAAGTGGGTTGCTATTTCCTTCTCCATTATGTGGTAAACCAATGAATAATACTGAAGTAACAAATAATTGCTTTAGAAATAAAGTATATTCAATTTATTTACAACAATGTCAACTTCAACAACTTCATTCCAACATGCCTTTTTGGTTTTGTTCAAAGTAGGAGACTTACAGCCCAAATTAGGCACTTACTCATGATTCTTACCACAAGAATATTTGCTCACACAATGCCATGAAAACTCAGTGTTAGTCGCTCAATAGTGTTTAACTCTTTGTGATCCCATGGACTACAGCCTGCCAGGCTCCTCTGACCATGCAATTCTCCAGGCAAGAATACTGGAGTGGTTTGCCATTCCTTTCCGCAGGGGATCTTCCAGACCCAGGGATCGAACATGGGTCTGCTGCATTGCAGGCAGATTCTTTACCATCTGAGCCACCAGGGAAGCCCACACAATGCCAGAGGTCAATACACACACACACACACACACACACTTTAAAGATGTAGGGCCAGAAGAACATGTATACGGACTGGAATGAGACTCACTTGCCCTTAAAGAATCCCCACAATCACCTGCTTGCCATTTGGTACTATCCAGGATTTTTTTCATTCATATTTACCTATGGCACTGTGTGAATGAAAAAAAGGCTGAAAAAAAGGCTGTATAGTACTGAATGACAATCAGGTGAATGAGGGGATTCTTGAAGGGCAGGTGAGTCTCGTTCCAGTCCCGTATACATGTTCTTCTGGCCCTACATCTTTAAAGGGTGTGTATGTCTGTGTCTGTGTCTGTGTGTGTGTCTGTCTTTCGGGTCTGTCCCCTCCACCCACCCACTGGGAGAGGAAGTGAACAAGTGGGAAGGATAAGGACAGGGAGAATAAGAGAGCAAGAACACAGAACTGAGAGGCAGAAACAGCTCTCTAATACCTATAAGGAGTTAATTTGAACCACCATGCCTCTAAGGCAACTGCACTTTTAACAATTTATACAACAAAGTGGAAGCTTTTCTAAGCTGCATTATTATATATGTATCTGTCTTTTTAATATTTTTACAGCCAAGGGTCATCATCAGTATTCTGCAAAACACTACAATGCCCTTAAAGATAATCATATGTTCAGGGATGTTTACCTCTACCCCAAGGAGCTTCTGATTACTATGATTTAGTGGTCAAGGGCACTTTAACAAATGAGTCACATTTCCCTTGCCTGGAAGGAGGGTGTTTGTAAGAAAATCTGGCTTGGTTATAGGACATATATTGCACCAATGGGCTCACCAGATTAAAAACTCAGAACGGACAGCATAGTTGAACCAGGAAGGACAATTAGAAAAATGAAAGCAGAAAATAAGCCAGCACAATACCTGATGCAACTCAAAGCAAAGATATGGAATGGGATGGAAGAATGGGTTTTGGGAGAGTTAGAGAGAAAGGGAGACTCCAAGGCAAAGTCTATGGATGATGAGCCAGATCCTGCTCATCTTGTTCATTGTGTAGCTTCCTTACAAGCACTAATGTTCCTTCAATATACACTGTTTGCTAGTCCTGGGTCCTCTAACTCCTCTCTTGCTATCTTATCAATGTATATGCAACCTTTCACTGTCAATGTCTATGTGAAACTCCTTTGCCTTGTAATCATCTGTTGCAGCTATGGACTTGAAAAATAGAAAGACAGCTGATAGAAGTGTAAGCTAAAAAGGAGTGAACCAGCTCTGACTGAGGGTCTACAAGTAACAAAATATTTGGGTATGTCTATGATGAGCTTCCCAGGTGGTGTCTCCTAGACGCAAGAGAGACAGGTTTGATATCTGGGTCAGGAACATCCCCTGGGGGAGGAAATGGCAATCCACTCCAGTATTTTTGCCTGGAAAACTTCACGAACAGAAGAACCATGTGGCTGCAGAGAATTGGACATGACTGAACACACATGACATCTGTTTTGGCTACTCAGATACTTCATTTATTTCTGGATTTCATCTATTCTTTAAACAGGAAGTAGGTCAGGTCTGGAGAGAGAATTGCATTCCTTTCCTGGATCTGCCATAGCAAAGTACCACACATTGGGCAACTTCAACAAGAGAAATTACCGAAGGCTAGAAGTCTGAGGTCATGGTGTCAGCAGGATTGGCTCCTTCTAGGGGCTGTGAGGGACAAGTTGTTTTATGCTCTTCCCTTAGCTTTTGGTGGTTTGCTGGCAATTTTTGGCATTCCTCAACTTGGAGATGCATCACCTAAATCTCTGCTTTTATCTTCACATGGCATTCTCCATATGCTGTCTTGTCCAAAATTCCACTTTTTATAAAGACACAGTTATATTGGATGAGGGCTCACATTTTAATGACATCATCTTAAGCTGATCATCTGCAAAGCTCCTCTTTCCAAATTAAGATGATGTTCACAGGTACTTCAGAATTTTGGGAGAGGTGGACACAGCTCATCCCAAAACAATTTTTATGTTTCTGTGGGGGGGGGGGTGGTGTTCTGTAAAGGAAAAGGAACTCTATTTAGGCTTCTATGTGTGTATATAAATAGGCCTACCCTGTGAGGTAGGCCTGGTCCTACTCAGGCTGCCAGAGATGGTGGAATTCTTCTGTTATAAAACGTGTTGAAACCCATCAAATCTAAGTAGACCATAAGACTCAGGGGCTTGGCATTCTATTTGCATCAAGACTGAGAAAGGCCAGGGACTCCCCAGCCAGGGTATAATGGGGACAGGAAGAAGAGCACTTAGAATCTCACAGATGAGAATAAGGATCTTATGCCATCACACAACCAAGCAGGGTTTCCTCTGTCATCCCCATATCTCCACAGAGCAATAAGGAAGGAAAGACAGTGCATAGAAGATAGGAAAGATAAGACAATTGATTTGGAGTGACAGGAAGTAGGAAATCAAAATGGGATTCAGTTCAGTTCAGTTGCTCAGTCGTGTCTGACTCTTTGTGACCCCATGAATCACAGCTCGCCAGGCCTCCCTGTCCATCACCAACTCCCGGAGTTCACTCAAACTCATGTCCGTCAAGTCGGTGATGCCATCCAGCCATCTCATCCTCTGTCATCCCCTTCTCCTCCTGCCCCCAATGCCTCCCAGCATCAGAGTCTTATTCAATGAGTCAACTCTTCGCATGAGGTGGACAAAGTATTGGAGTTTCAGCTTCAGCATCAGTCCTTCCAATGAACACCAGGACTGATCTCCTTTATTTATTCATTTATTTTCTTTTTTTTTTTCTTTAATAGAAAATTATTTAATTAGTATACATGTGTTCCCCATCCTGAACCCTCCTCCCTCCTCCCTCCCCACACCATCCCTCTGGGTCGTCCCAGTGCACCAGCCCCAAGCATCCAGCATCGTGCATTGAACCTGGACTGGCATCTCGTTTCATACATGACGTTTCACATGTTTCAATGCCATTCTCCCAAATCTTCCCACCCTCTCCCTCTCCCACAGAGTCCATAAGACTGTTCTATACATCAGTGTCTCTTTTGCTGTCTCGTATACAGGGTTATCGTTACCCTCTTTCTAACTTCCATATATATGCGTTAGTATACTGTATTGGTGTTTTTCCTTCTGGCTTACTTCACTCTGTATAATAGGCTCCAGTTTCATCCACCTCATTAGAACTGATTCAAATGCATTCTTTTTAATGGCTGAGTAATACTCCATTGTGTATATGTACCACAGCTTTCTTATCCATTCATCTGCTGATGGACATCTAGGTTGCTTCCATGTCCTGGCTATTATAAACAGTGCTGCGATGAACATTGGGGTACACGTGTCTCTTTCCCTTCTGGTTTCCTCAGTGTGTATGCCCAGCAGTGGGATTGCTGGATCATAAGGCAGTTCTATTTCCAGTTTTTTAAGGAATCTCCACACTGTTCTCCATAGTGGCTGTACTAGTTTGCATTCCCACCAACAGTGTAAGAGGGTTCCCTTTTCTCCACACCCTCTCCAGCATTTATTATTTGTAGACTTTTGGATCGCAGCCATTCTGACTGGTGTGAAATGGTACCTCATAGTGGTTTTGATTTGCATTTCTCTGATAATGAGTGATGTTGAGCATCTTTTCATGTGTTTGTTAGCCATCTGTATGTCTTCTTTGGAGAAATGTCTATTTAGATCTTTGGCCCATTTTTTGATTGGGTCATTTATTTTTCTGGAGTTGAGCTGTAGGAGTTGCTTGTATATTTTTGAGATTAGTTGTTTGTTGGTTGCTTCATTTGCTATTATTTTCTCCCATTCTGAAGGCTGTCTTTTCACCTTGCTAATAGTTTCCTTTGATGTGCAGAAGCTTTTAAGTTTAATTAGGTCCCATTTGTTTATTTTTACTTTTATTTCCAATATTCTGGGAGGTGGATCATAGAGGATCATGCTGTGATGTATGTCAGAGAGTGTTTTGCCTATGTTCTCCTCTAGGAGTTTTATAGTTTCTGGTCTTACATTTAGATCTTTAATCCATTTTGAGTTTATTTTTGTGTATGGTGTTAGAAAGTGGTCTAGTTTCATTCTTTTACAAGTGGTTGACCAGATATCCCAGCACCACTTGTTAAAGAGATTGTCTTTAATCCATTGTATATTCTTGCCTCCTTTAGAATGGACTGGTTGGATCTCCTTGCAGTCCAAGGGATTCTCAAGAGTCTTCTCCAATACCACAGTTCAAAAGCATCAATTCTTTGGCGCTCAGCTTTCTTCACAGTCCAACTCTCACATCCATACATGACCACTGGAAAAACCATAGCCTTGAATAGACAGACCTTTGTTGGCAAAGTAACGTCTCTGCTTTTCAGTATGCTATCTAGGTTGGTCATAACTTTCCTTCCAAGGAGTAAGCGTCTTTTAATTTCATGGCTGCGGTCACCATCTGCAGTGATTCTGGAGCCCCCCAAAAATAAAGTCTGACAACATTTCCACTGTTTCCCCATCTATTTCCCATGAAGTGATGGGACCAGATGCCATGATCTTCGTTTTCTTAATGTTGAACTTTAAGCCAACTTTTTCACTCTCCTCTTTCACTTTCATCAAGAGGCTCTTTAGTTCCTCTTCACTTTCTTCCATAAGGGTGGTGTCATCTGCATATCTGAGGTTATTGATACTTCTCCTGGCAATCTTGATTCCAGCTTTTACTTCTTCCAGCCCAGTGTTTCTCATGATGTACTCTGCATATAAGTTAAATAAGCAGGATGACAATATACAGCCTTGACGTACTCCTTTTCCTTTTTGGAACCAGTCTGTTGTTCCATGTCCAGTTCTAACTGTTGCTTCCTGACCTACATATAGGTATTAAGTAAGGATAAAAGTAATTTTTTAATGAGTTGTTGTTGTTTGTAAGTCCCAGACTTGTAAGTTCAACTGAATAATTTTCATTCATGTAAAGAATTTCCTTTCATTTTCATTTGCTCAACAGTTATTCATTGAACATCTACCATGTGACAAGGGTTTTGGTGACTGGTAATAAAATGGTTAAGTCACAACCTTTCTTTTGAGATAACAGCCTTCAGTGCCTACTAAGGTTTTGAGGTTAAAAAGGCCTGAGATCAAATTTTATTTGCACAGTCTATCTGTACTTCAGTTTCCTTGTGTGTAAAATGGAGATGATAATAATGTTTTGTTAAAAGAAATAGTGTTTTGTTAAAAGAAAAGTTATCTATTATATTAAAGTATTTATTTAGCACAGTGCCTAGAAAACATTAAGTGCCATAAGTGCAATTATCACTGTTAGGATATATTAATAATCAATATTATTATGATTATATATGTAGCACAGAGGAGAAAAGAATTAATTCTGATGGGGAGAGTGTAAGAATGGAATCACCCATGAGGTGATATTCAAACTGATGCTTGAAATTAGGTCTAGGATGAGAGATGAAGCAAAAGAAATTAAGTAACAATATTCCATCTTTTCTACCTTAGATACTGAAATTGTCCAGAATTTAAATGCTCTGGCATTTTCAGCAGAGTCTTGAGGCAAACACATAAATGATAATTTTCAGTTATTTCTGAAGTTCATAAATTGTTATAGATGTTACTTCAAAAAATAAAGGGAGAATAGAGTAGTGAAGTAAAACTGGAGATATAAAAAGTGGTTCAGATAAATATACGGACCACTTGTAAATCCAAGAACTACATTTTTCAGGAGAGTGAAAGAGCTGGCTTAAGACTAAAAAACAAAAACAAAAATAAAAAACAACTAAGATCATGGCATTCAGCTCCATTGCTGCATGGCAAATAGAAGGGGAAAAGGTGGAAATAGTGACAGACTTTCCTCTTCTTTGGTACAAAAATCACTGGGGACAGTGACTACAGCCATGAAATCAGAAGACAACTGCTTCTTGGCGGGAAAGCAGTGACAAAACTAGACAGTGTGTTGAAAAGGAGAGACATTACTCTGCTGACAAAGGTACAGATAGTCAAGGCTATGGTCTGCCCAGTGGTCACATATGGTTGTGAGAGCTGGACAGTAAAGAAGGCAGAACGCCAAAGAATTGATGCCTTCAAACTGTGGTGTTGGAGAAGACTCTTGACAGTTCCTTGGTCAGAAAGGAGATCAAACCAGTCAATCTTAAGTCCCTTATATTATATTATATCAACCCTGAATATTCACTGGACTGACTGATACTCAAGCTAAAACCCCAGTATTTTGGTCATCTGATGTGAACAGCTGAATCTGTGGAAAAGTCCCTGATGCTGGGAAAGATCAAGGGCAGAAGGAGAAGAGGGCGTCAGAGGATGAGATGGTTGGATAGCATCACTGATACAATGAACATGAATTTGGGCAAACTCCAGGAGATGGTGAGGGATAGGGAGGGCTGGCGTGCTGCAGTCCATGAAGTTGCAAGGAGTCGGACATGGCCAGGTGACTGAACAATAACAACAACGACAACATTTTGTTAGACAACATCATCTCTCTAGCTGTCTAGAGTTTTACTTACTAGACAGAATTTTGGACTTCACAGTAAGGCTAGTGATCACCAAAAAAAGCAAGACAGAACCACATGATCACTGTATTTATCAAGGATTAGAGTGCACACACAGGATGGCAATTTTCAAGCCTCTCCCTTCAAAGTTGAAGGGTAACTTGGAACCATTTGACAGTAGATGACAACACGAAAGTTTGATGTCAGAAAACTGGCCATGTGAAGCACAGTTCAAAATACTGACTTCAATGTAAAAAACCTTAAAGAGTGCTGCCACAGGTGACCAAAAGAAAGAAAATAAAAAAGAAAATTAAAGGGAGAAAACTGAGAGAGAACTCAAACTTCAATGAGATCCTTAAAAAGAACCCTGGAGGGAAAAGACACTATAAACATCTTTGGTAGAAAAAGTTACAACATAAAACAGAAAGAACAGATGAAAAGTAGAAAATATCCCTCAAAAGGCCAGTGTGGTAGACAAATTAACTGTAAAAGATGCAAGTAATTCATAAATGAAAATATTAGGTATGATTCCTAATACTTTAATAAGATAGTTTCTAAAACACAACTATTCATATTTCAAACAAGAAGTCTGGTTTAAAAGGGGAGGGGTGGGGAAAATGAAAATGGATGATTAACCAAGAAGGAAAACATTGGAATAGTTATATACCATATAATATTTTATATATACAGTATGATACATTATGTACATGCAATTGAAATAATAAATGTAGACATTGTCTATTTCTTAAGGAAGATAAGAAAATATTATTTGGAAGTTTAGCCTTAGCATAAAAGGTTTTAGCATTTATCTATATGGGGCTGAAAACGAAAACAAAGAGGATCAGAACCCTTGTACAGACTTTGTAAATACTGCAAAGAAACAAAACATTCAGGGAGAATGGTCCGCATTGTAGTTAATCTTTCTAAAGGCTTTGCCTCTGAGAAATATGGCTGGAACCTGTGATCATGGCCCAGTCAGTAAGTATCCAACACTATGTGTATGATCCTTAGTGAGTCTAATGATGAATAAAATATGAATGCTATTCTTAAAGTTCCCTTAGTATGGTTTTTTAGTCACTAAATCTGTTGACAAGGCAAAGCCTCCTTGCCCCAGCTTAAATTTGCATCACATTTATTCATCCAATAGACATAATTGAACTCCTGGTATTAGGACCTGAGAATATTAAAATAAATAGAAGGGAAATGTTGCTCTCAAAGAGCAGAGTTAATGGAGAGGACGATGCATTTGTAATATCACAGTAGTGGTCATGTCTAGCTCTTCGTGGTTAATTAGGAGGGAGCCAGAGAGATAAAGAAAAATATATGTAACACTGTTTGACTATCCTGACAGGACTAAATTATGTTTTCAGTGACAAAGGCAGAGTCACTAATAGATTTGTTCCAGGTTGAGAATGAACATTGAGCCTCCCTGGTACTATCAGGTCACCATTTTTGAGTATGTTTGGCGATAGCCAATAACATAATTCACAAATGTGTTCTCACCATGGGAATGAAAATGGAAGGCTTGTGAAACAGGGTTCAGGACATTGGAGAGGGGTGCAAGCACAGACTATAAAGGGAAAAAGGATAAATGGCAAGAACATGAAACCTAAGAAGAAAATATTTGGCGTGTGGAAAGAAAATAACTTGGGCAAAGTACATGTGACAGGGAAAGTCTGAGAAGCCTGTGTCCTGCACCCAGTGGGACTAAGGGGCTCAGTCTCTTTTTGACCTGACATCTTCAAGACTGACTGCTCCTACTTTTGGAAATATCATAAGATGGGTCATTCCCGTAGGATATCTTTTCCTAAGTGTGTTTTGTGAAAGACTAGTTCCATGAAATAGTAATCCATGAACATGAAAAATGGGTTCTCTGGTCAAATGAATTGTGAAGCTCATCTCCTGTTATATCAGTCATGGACCTACAGGAAATATAATTTACTCAGATGGTTCAGGAGTTCTTAATCTCATATGTGTGTGTGTGTGTGTGTGTGTGTGTGTGTGTGTGTTGGGGAAGGTTGAGTGTTGAAATCCTCAGGAGTTTGGTGAAGTCAATGAAATCAATTTCAGAAAACACATAATACAATAAGATTACAAAAGGATTCCAATTAAATTGAAATTCAATTAACAATATTTTTAAAACAAATATTAGTATAGGAATAAATGTGCTTCTTCACTGACCTATTTAAATAACATGATCTAGCATCATATCTCAAAACTAATACAGTTTCAAAGTAGTAATAATAATAAATACTATTTCAAGGTATCAACAAAACCTACATGATATGAAAATATCTGCGATATCTGCTGATGACAAAGCCAGAGGTGTTGCTAATGTCTTTTGCCTACATTTATAGCTGGATCAAAAGATAACTTTCTTTTAGAGGTTAGTGAAAATAAAGGAGTAATTTACTGACAACCTCAAAGCTTATTTTTTTCCCCATCCAAGTTCTCCAATCCCCTGTTTTCTATCTATAGATGTCCTTAGACCCTCAGGCTAAGAATCCCTAGGAAAAGACTTTAATGAAGAGACTGCTTAAGGAAATACAGGTAGGGTTAATAAAATAATTAAGGGATGCAGAAGCACCCAGAGAGTAGCCACAATAGGTAAGCCTGGGGCAGAAACAAGGGGGAAAGAAATCGTATTTCTAGAGCCCACGGCAAGCTCGAGTCATGGATTGGACCTGCCCAAAAGAGCTGTAATCATAGAGGAAGTCAGCTACTGACAGAGAATTGTTACCAAAGCAAAAATGCTGGGAAGAAAAAATCATTCTCCTTTGCCCATTTTATCTTCTACTGCTGCTGCTGCTGCTGCTGCTGCTAAGTCGCTTCAGCAGGTGTCCTCAATTGGCCAAATCCAATAAAAGTTCAGCTGACACAGCCTGGCTGAGTCTTTTCACAGGGGACAGTCCCCAGGGGACCAGAACAGGGCACAGAAGGGTGGAAAATGAGTGGTATGGGAAGATACACCAGGAAAACTAGCCCATTAGGTAGCTATGGTTCTTCAGGGCAGATTTTTCAAGATATTTCAATATATACTAAAAAATGTACTGTAGTGATTCAACACATGCATTGATTATTAATTTAATAAGCAGTGGTGATCAAAGCTAACTTAGGATCCATTTTCCAAGAAACATCATGGAGGATTAACAGTCTGTAGAACAAAAGTTTCCTGATACTGCTTTAGGATTTTCTGCAGACATGTATTTTCCCTGCATCAAGTTATTTAGCTGTCTAGCCAGGGAAGCATATTAGAAAACACGTGAGAGACCAGAAAGACCAGATTTCAACTTTATTTGGCAGCAGTGAGAGTTGAGAATAAGTGTTGTGAAGAAAAAATAACTTGCCCTGCTTTTTGTCAGAGATAGTTGAGAAAGTGCCCAAACTATGACAGCACTTTGGGGAGCCCATCCTCTCATACCTGGTTCAGGACTCCAAACTTCTTTGGTAGGGATTTTAAACATCCCAAGTAGTCAGCTTGTGTCCTGGACAGATGAGAGTGCTTACATGTAGCCTTTCCACTGAGAACAGTGGCTTGTGGTAAACACTCATCACAGGCTCTTACAATATATTATATATTTTTTAAGCATCACAAACTATTGTGTATCCGTCGCTGCTGTTAACTAGTTCACCAGAACAGCACCTGGCCACAGATTATCCAAGAGCTAAAAATTACTTTCTTGATAGATAAGAGCAAGAAGAAGGAACTTTTGGATGATTGCTTACAGAAAGGACCCAAATCTCCATCCCCTCCTATATCCACATCGTTTGTAATGTGGCTTTACAGGTCATCCCTTTAAGTGGTAGAATATACTTCCTCCACTTCCGTATCTGGGGTGGTCTTGCAACTTCTTTCAGACAATAATATATGGCAGAGACACTAGAGTTCTAGGCCCAGACCTTAATAGACCTTGCATACATCTGCTAGTTCTCTTGGAATCCTGCCCAGCTGTCATGTGAATAAGCTTGTGGTGCTGGAGGATGAGAGACCATGTGGATCAGAATCAAATTAGACCATGTGTCCCAGCCAAGGCCCCAGACATGCGAGAACCCTGCCAAGATCAGTAAAGCTGGCCCACAGCTGACCTAAGCAGATCATAAATTCATAAAGAAGTCTATCCCAGACAAGTGAAAGTATCAGCAGATCCTAGCTTATATTGTTGACCTGCACAATCATGAGCACAATAAATGGATTTTGTTTTTTGGGGTGACTTGTTATGCAGCGATAGCTAATTGATAAATAAAGCACAGGATGTAACTCTATCTGGTCCCAATGTACACAATATAGAAAGAAATGTGGGTAGCATAAAAAAATATTAGGTCTTCTGCACTTGAAAAATGAGAATGGGATTTTGACAGTTTATGCACAATGCAAGTAGCACAAAAATTCAACTGTACACTTACAGACCCAGGCACAGTACAGGATGAGGAAGGTAACCCTAAAGAGAAAAATGTAATAAAAACATACTCTTAAGCATCCTAAAACATGTTTCTGAAAATCTTGAACTGACAGTTGATTTACATTGTTAGTTTCAGGTATACAGCAAAGTGAATCAGTTGTACATACACATGTATCCACTCTTTTTTAGATTCTATTCCCTTATAGATCATTACAGAGTACTGAGTAGCATTCGCTGTGCTGTACAGTAGGTCCTTAATAGTTATCTGTTTTATAGATGTTGTTTTACCATCAAAACAACAGTGTTTATGACCTGGAAACCTCTAGCCCCCTCATGAAATCTTAGTGAGTATGCTTCTGTGAATGTGCTGGAGACTTCAGGTCATGGTCCACCTCTGGCAGCTGCAGAGAGAAATGGTGAGAATCTTTGACACAGTATACTTGTAGAAAATCTACTAACTCCAGATCATTTAATGAGAGGATGGGCAATGATTCAAACAATAATGGCTCCTGCCAACCAAAAAATTATTCCTCTATAAAACAGTGAAATTACACTACCAAGGTTAAAAAAAGATTTATGTCCTTAAATAGGAAGTTTAAAGCTGTATAGGAGGACTATCTATGGGTTAAATGTTATAATGCCAATGCTAACAAAAATTTATAACATTTTTGAAAATAAGATGCAAAAATCTTTAGAATGACAGACTTCATTCAGTTAGCAATCACTAGAAAAACATGGGCTTTGGCATCAGAGAATCTGAATATGAACTTTGATTCTGCCACTTGCACAATACCATCTATAAAACAGGTAACTATTAACTACTGTACAGCACAGCAAATGCTACTCAGTACTCTGTAATGATCTATAAGGGAATAGAATCTAAAAAAGAGTGGATATATGTGTATGTACAACTGATTCACTTTGCTGTATACCTGAAACTAACAATGTAAATCAAATATCAGTTCAGTTCAGTTGCTCAGTCGTGTCCGAGTCTTTGCAACCCCATGGACTGCAGCAAGCCAGGGTTCCCTGTCCATCACCAATAACTCTCAGAGCTTGCCCAAACTCATATCCATCGAGTTGGTGATGCCATCCAACCATCTCATCCTCTGTTGTCCTCTTCTCCTCCTGCCTTCAATCTTTCCCAGCATCAGGGTCTTTTCCAATAAGTCAGTTCTTTGCATCAGGTGGACAAAGTATTGGAGTTTCAGCTTCAGCATCAGTCCTTCCAATGAATATTCAAGACTGATTTCCTTCAGGATTGACTATACTCCAATAAAATGTTTTTAAAAGGAAAAATACACTAAATTGTCTTGTCCCTGTTGCTTAACTTCTCTAAACCTATTTCCTGTTTTAGAAGATGGTAAGAGCAATAACTACAATAGACTCATAGGGTTATTGTGAAGATTAAATGAGGTAATGCATATCAAACAACTGACAGGGTGTCTGTCTCATAGCAAGTGTTCAATAAATCTACATTGCCAGTTCTCTATGTTGAAGGCAAGGCATAATCTCCATGAACACTTTGCTTTGGCTATCATAGTGTTTAAATTGAAAGAGTTTTATCAAAAGCTCAATCACACTCTTTGGAGGAAGTGAAAGGCATGACTGAGTTGTAGATAATAAGCAAAGTGGAAAAAGAATGCATCTTTGTTTGATGCTATTAGTCACAGTCCAGGCACCCTCCAATTTTCAAAGGGTTGTGTTCCAAAACTTAATTTGTGAGTCACTTTCTGGAAACAATTTTATAGATGGTGGTTCGATTCTCAAGCCACCTCGGAAGAGTACATTTGGCCCATAATATGGTTGACTCAAGTACTTTAACTCTGGGTCTCAGAGCAGAGTCCCATGTGGTAAAAGACAAAGACGTAGTGAAGATGGGGAGAAGGGGCATTGTGAAGAAAAAATAAATGGATGAGAGAAATAAACTAATAGTTACGGCATATCCTTTAGATTCCAGACACTGAACTATGTGCATAGCAGTTTTATAATTTAATGCTCATAGAATCTCCTGGACAAAGATATTTCTCTCATTCTACCTAGAACCACAATAAAACAATGTAGAAGTTCAGAGAGATTAATTTGTCCAGTCACATAACAAGAAAATAATGAAAGTAGAGCATTTTGAATGCTGTAAAGTCAGTGACCAATCAAGGAGTGACCAGAAAAAATATTTCAGCTAAAAGACCTCAGGCTGTAGCATTTTTATAGGGGGAAGGTCCTTTCAAATTATTTGATTAAATATTACTTTACAAAAGTGTTTCTGTATGTGTATTCATACATATATACATATGATGTGTGTATTTAAATAAATATTTGATTGTAATTAAATGAAATCTGGGCAAATGATATGAACTTTTTCAAACAGCACAGGAAGATATAAAATGAAAGCTAAACATCTCCCACCACCTATGGTTTTATCTGTATTCTTCCAGGAAAATGCAGATAACAATTACTTGGGTTTCTCTGGTGATGGCTCAGTGGTAAAGAATATGCCAGCCAATACAGGAGACTTGGGTTTGATCCCTGAGTGGGGAAGATCCCCTGGAGAAGGAAATGGTAACCCACTCCAGTATGCTTGCTCGGGAAATCCCATGGACAGAGGAACCTGGCGGGCTACAGTGCATGTGGTCGCAAAAGAGTTGGACATGACTTAGCAACTAAAGAACAATTACATACACAAAGGAGACATATAATACATACTTTGTATATCACTTAATAATATATCTTAAAGCTCTTTATTATCACCAGTAGGTCTAACTTACTCTTCATACCGATGTAAGGTATTCTGTTCAGTATATTAGGTTGATTTATTGACAATCCCGTTAATAAGGTACATCTCATTCAGATATCTTAGCATCGTTTTCAAGTATATTACTAGGGTAGATCCTGAGCTGTGAAGCTGCTGGCTGCTGTGTGAATTAGAATTTTTAATCCATAATGCCAAATTTCCTTTCAGTTTCTAACTTCACTCATATTGTCTGAGATGATTTCTTTCCTCACATCCTCACCAGTGCTAAACATCATTAGATTTTAAAATTTCTGCTGAACTCACAAGATAAAAATTTTATCTTATTTTAATTTTCATTTCTTTAGTTATGTGTGATGTCTATCATTTTTATATTACTTGTCATTTGTATTTATTTTTTGTGAATTATTTTCACCTATTTATATTTTTGACCATTTTTTAAATTGACACTATTTTTTTCTTAATTATTTGTACAAACTCTTTGAAAATTAAGGAACTGGCTATTTTTCCTGGGTCCTGCATATTTTTTTCTGGAACACTTTTTAACAATCAGCCACTTCACCTTCTTAGCAAATTTCTGATTCTGATTTGATTTTCTCTTATATTGGCTTGCAAGAGATCATGTTCTGGTTATGCTACGGCTTCCCTCATAGCTCAGTCGGTAAAGAATCTGCCTGCAATGCAGGAGACTGGGGGTTCAAGTCCTGGGTCAGGGAAGATCCCCTGGAGAAGGAAGGAGCAACCCACTCCAGCATTCTTGCCTGGGAAATCCCATGGACAGAGGAGCCTGGTAGGCTACCATCCATGGGGTCACAAAGAGTAGAACACGACTTAGCAACTAAATCACTACTCTATTAAGAATATTCTGGCATGTGTGGGACCTCGCTGGTGGCTGAGTGGTAAAGAATCTGCCTGCCAACATGGGAGACATTGGTTTAATGCCTGATCCGTGAAGATCCCACATGCCACTGAGCATCTAAGACCTTGGGCCATAACAACTGAGCTCTCGCTCTAGAGTCTGTGTTCTGCAACAAGAGAAACCACTGCAATGAGAAGCCTGTACATTGCAACTGGAGAGTAGACCCCACTCGCTGCAACTAGAGAAAGCCTATACAAAGCAACAAAGACCTAGCACAAACAAAAAATAAATAAGTAAAATTATTTTTTTAAAAGAATATTCTGAGAGCATGTGTAAAAGTTGTATGTTCTTTTATGAAGCAATGTGTGGATCACAAAAAACTGTGGAAAATTCTTAAAGAATGGGAATACCAGACCACCTTACCTGCCTCTGGTGAAACCTGTATGCAGGTCAAGAAGCAACAGTTACAACCTGACATGGAACAACAGACTGGTTCCAAATTGGGAAAGGAGCACATCAAGACTGTATATTGTCACCCTGCTTATTTAACTTATATGCAAAGTATATCATGTGAAATGCCAGGCTGGAAGAAGCACAAGCTGGAATCAAGATTGCCAGGAGAAATATCAATAACCTTAGATATGCAGATGATACCATTCTTATGGCAGAAAGTGAAGAGGAACTAAAGAGCCTCTCGATGAAGGTGAAAGAGGAGAGTAAAATGCTGGCTTAAAACTCAACATTCAAAAAGCGAAGATCATGGCATCTGGTCCCATCATTTATGGCAAATAGATGGGGGAACAATGGAAACAGTGACATATTTTATTTTCTTGGGCTGCAAAATCACTGCAGATGATGACTGCAGCCATGAAATTAAAATATGCTTGCTCCTTGAAAGGAAAGCTATGACAAACCTAGACAGTGTATTAAAAAGCAGAGACATCACTTTATCAACAAAGGTTCATCTAGTCAAAGCTATGGTTTTTCCAGTAGTCATGTATTGTTGTGAGAGTTGGACCATGAAGAAGGCAGAGCACTGAAGAATTGATGCTTTTGAACTGTGGTGTTGGAGAAGACTCTTTAGAGTCCTTTGGACAGCAAGGAGATCAAACCTAAAGTAAATCCTAAAGTAAATCAATCCTGCATATTCATTGGAAGGACTGATGATGAAGCTGAAATTCCAATACTTTGGCCACCTGATGCAAAGAGCTGACTCATCAGAAAAGACCCTAATGCTGGGAAAGATTGAAGGCAGGAAGAGAAGGGGATGACAGAGGACAAGATGGTTGGATGGCATCACTGACTCAATGGACATGAGCTTGAGCAAACTCCAGGAGATAATGACGGACTTGGAACCCTGGCTTGCTGCAGTCCATGGGGTCTCAAAGAGTCGTACACGACTGAGCAACTAAAAAACAACAATTTAGGATTACGTGTATTTGTGTACATATGTTTGTTTTTGAATTTTTGTTAATTTGAGTACTCCTTAAGAGACAGATCCTTTTTTGATGAGCTAAGAAATAGTTTTCTGATCCTGTAAGACTGAGAGCAATACATGGGGTCATTATTAATGGCAAGTTCATGCTACTTTGCAAAGTGGCTCAGTGTGTCCTGTCTGCAGCCAGTCAGCTTCTTCTGGCAATTCCCCAACCTCTGTTCCACCCCTTCATTCCAACTTTCAGGAGCATTCTGGGAATCCATAGGAGAAAATGTAAAGGTAGGGCCTGGGTCTTTGTAAACCAGTAAGAATTCTGGGGAGAAAGCTGTTAACATTTTAATCAATTAGACACTGCATGAGGAAGATTCGAGGAATTTGGGACACTAACCCTCTGAACTCTGTGCCCATCCTGAGATCCTCATAAAGGCTCACACTTACTCATCTCAGTTCAGGGCTGTTCATGATTAACATTTGTTTACATATTTTGAAGCTTTAAAACCATAGTCTGTCAAACAAATAATTAGTAGTTACATATTTCAAAGATCTTGGGGTTTATTCAAGTTCATGCAAAATATGTTGTATTTTTAAATAACTTTATGCTTATTTCACATTAACATCTTATCAAATAGTAAGGAAAATCATCCTAATACTATGTTTAAAAGATAAAATTGACCATTCAACAGGATTAGTTTTCTCTTCAGTGCTTTAAATTAGATGTCAGGACTAATTTTAATGCCATAAGAAATTCTCATCATTTTATAAATTATCTAATTACTTTTGGGAAAATACCAGCTTTATGTTTCTGTAATAAAAAGTAACAGTAATATGTGGACTGTATACTTCTTTGCTGACAACTTTACAGTGTCCTTGAGTACTGATTCTCTACTCTGGTGTCATTGTGCTTTATATGCTTTTCAGGTGAAAACACATTCTTCAGGCATTTAGCAACAGTTAAAAATCATAATATCTATAATATTAGCATGTGACCTGTAAGTGAGTGAGAGTTTAAAGAAAACCAAAATGCCCAAAACCATGAGTCATAGTTAATTATTTCCAGTTTTGCAATTTTGAGAAACTAATTTATTATATATATATAACAAATATATATAATATTGCATATATAATAAATAAAATATATAAATACATACACATGCACTTCCCTGGTGGCTCAGACGGTAAAGAATCTACCCACAATGCAGGTGACCTGGGTTCAATCCCTGGGTTGGGAAGATGCCCTGGAGAAGGGAATGGAACCCACTCCAGTATTATTGCCTGGAGAATTCCATGGACAGAGGAGCCTGGCAGGCTGCAGTCCATGGGGTCGCAGTCAGAAAAGACTAAGCGACTTTCTTTCACTTTCACACACACACACACACACACACACACACACACACACGCATATCTGTACATGTGTGTGCACACTCAGTTGCTAAGTTGTGTCTGACTCTTTGCAACCCCATGGACTATAGCCCAATAGGCTCCTCTGTCCATGGGATTTCCCAGGCAAGAATACTGGAGTAGGTTGCCATTGTCCTCCTCCAGGGGATTCCCGACCCAGGAATTAAACCAAGTCTCCTGCATTGGCAGGCAGATTCTTTACCACTAAGCCACCTGGCAATCAACCCCTACATATGTGCATACATCCATCCGACTATAAATATTTCCATCTAAAAGTATGTGGTTCATATATATGAAGTATAGCTATAAATGAACTCATGTATAAATAGAATTAATGTATCTATGGAGTAAAAAGTACTTATAAATATATATGAACTAAATTCTTAAGACAGTATCTGAACAAAAATATATATGTACCATAATGTGTGTTATTCATTTAAAACACATATTTGAAAAGTGCTGAATATTTTTAACATCCCCTTAGTAGCAAAATGTGTTTGTGTATATTTACAAAACCCCCTTTAATACACGATGGACAAAGAAAGCATCTTATATTCAAGGGCAACTATAATCTGGTTCCATTCACGAGGGTTTAGAAAACCCTCTGGTTTTCCTTTAAAGTCTTCAGAGAACAAAGATTCTCTAGCCATAGATCTTTAATAGCTTCTGTCTAGATTCAGGTAGATGGCACGATATAAAGCATAAACACCAGATGTTAATTTGAATTTAAATGCAATTGAATTGTCCATCAAAAAGAATATCATTCCCATTTAAAATCAGCCTCCCTGAAATAAATGAAAACTTATTCCTGTCTAAAACGAAGCTTAGGTCTGTTTATAGAACAGTCATCAGCTCATGTGCTTCCCCTGCTTACAGACAGAACACGCTCTTCCCTAATGGGCTTTCAAATCCATGTAACTGTCAGCAAAGAAAGAACAAACTAAATGGGCAGAAGATACTACATTAGCCAAACTTCCCTCTTCCTCCAGCAGTCGGAAGTTCTGATATAGTCTTTGTGTCCATCTGCCATTTTCCAGAATGAACTCAGACTCTATCTTGAGAAAACTGTGAAATATAAATATTCTGATGCAGTTTACCTTAATAACAAGATGAATTAGATGGGATTAGAGTTTTCTTCAGTTTTCTTGGTAGATGGTCATTTACCTGTATCTGGGCTCACTGGCTTACAGAATCCAATGAGAATTTCTAACATGCCATCTTTTTCTATCACAATTTTGTTCTGCCCATAAATAAACTAGACAAGAACAAACGCCAAATTCACCCCCATTATATGCATTCTAAACACCAAGTGTCTTCAGAGTCTATAAATAAACACATTTCAGGGAATTCAGTTAAATAATCATCCGGCATGCTGTTAGCAATATTATATTGCTTTCTGACCTTCAGATATGTCTTCCTATAACCTTTTCCTCCTTTCCCATTAAATGTTTAAACCTCTCTTTGCATTTGAAGCCTTCCAGACTCTGTGCTTTTCGACTTTGTCCTAATCCCCCCCGCCAATACTTCTTCCACTGCATCACATTGCTCTTCTCTCTGTCAACAAAATGAATCCTTGACCCTACTTCACCTTGAAAACACATTTGTTTAAGTCAGACTTTTTACACTTGAAATAGTCTAATTATTAAATAACTGCCATCTAATTTGTTTAAAAAACAAGATTCAGGCAGTGAGAGAGAAATATTCAGTCCCCATGACTAAGTCTCAGAATAATGTACTGCTTGCCATCATATTGCTGGTAATGTTTTTAACAGTTTTTGCCATTGTGACACACACGGATAACATTCTGATCAATGACACAGTCTCGTAAGTAAAGCCAGGTACGGGAGCAACCACCAATGTGCCAGACATAACTACACACCATACTTTTCTTTCCCAAAAGAGAGAGTATGACAGGATGTAAATAAGTAAAACCACCATCATTATACCAGTGATTGACTGTTTTAATTTCTTAAAATCAAAAGGGAAATCATTTGCAAATGTTGGCACTTTATTAACAGCAACAAATTACTCTCTGCATACCTCAGAAGTGATCACAGCTCATCAGTGTGTTGTATCTCTGTGGTTAAGACCTCTTGCAACAGACTTTCATTTTCTCATATACTTTCTCTGAACCTTGTCAGTCACCAAATGATGTTAGGCATACTACAAAACAGTCCTTTACTGATTTTGAGGCTAGGTTAACAATAAGTGAGATCAGTAAAATCCAATGAGATATATAAAAGTTTTTGATTTAGAAACTAGAGACAGCTAAGCATGTAAGAACATCAGATGTGGGTGGAGTTTAGCCTAGTCATTTTAGAGAAGAGGAAACCAGAAACACATTACAACACTTGGAGTTGATAAATTCATCTACCCATTTCTCAGAACTCCTGGCACCAGATGAAATATAAAAATGCCAACTAAAATCTGCAAAGCTGTGGACAAGTGCTTGTGATACTATAGAACTGCCCCATTCAATGTGGCAGCCTGTAGCCACCTGGGGCTATTTGAATTTAAATGAAAATGAATTCAAATGTATAAAAATGAAGAACTCAATTCTGCAATCACATGAGTTACATTTACAACCTATAGTTTGAGAGCAATTTTGTCCAATGGAACTTTAAGAAAAGGGAAATGTTCTATATTTGTGCTGTCCAAGATGTGTAGCCACTAACGTTGTGGCTTTTAAACAACATTAAAAATGTAGTAAAAAAAAAAATGCAGTTAGTGTAAGTGAGGAACTTAAATTTCAATTTAATTTTAATTAAGATAAATTTAAATGGTGATATGTGACTAGAGGCAACCATATAGAACATTTCCACCACTGTACAAAATTCTATTAGACAGTGCTACTCTAGGACCATAGGATCCCTTATGCTAGAATGTGAAAAGGAAGGGCAGAAAGTAAGAAATAAGGGTGGTGTTAGAGCAGAAAAATAGTATTTTTTCCCTACCTACTATCTGCCAAATACTTTGCTATAGTCCTTTCATATGTCATTTCATTTAATTCTCAGTCCAGTTCAGTTCAATCGCTCAGTCATGTCCAACTCTTTGCGACCCCATGAATTGCAGCACGCCAGGCCTCCCTGTCCATCACCAACTCCCGGAGTTCACTCAAACTCATGTCTGTCGAGTCGGTGATGCCATCCAGCCATCTCATCCTCTGTCATCCCCTTCTCCTCTTGCCCCCAATCCCTCCCAGCATCAGAGTCTTTTCTAATAAGTCAACTCTTCGCATGAGGTGGACAAAGTACTGGAGTTTCAGCTTTAGCATCAGTCCTTCCAAAGAAATCCCAGGACTGATCTCCTTTAGAATGGACTGGTTGGATCTCCTTGTAGTCCAAGGGACTCTCAAGAGTCTTTTCCAACACCATAGTTCAAAAGCATCAATTCTTCAGCGCTCAGCTTTCTTCACAGTCCAACTCTCACATCCATACATGACCACTGGAAAAACCATAGCCTTTGACTAGATGGACCTTTGTTGGCAAAGTAATGTCTCTGCTTTTGAATATGTTATCTAGGTTGGTCATAACTTTTCTTCCAAGGAGTAAACGTCTTTTAATTTCATGGCTGCAGTCACCATCTGCAGTGATTTTGGAGCCCCCCAAAATTAAGTCTGACACTGTTTCCACTGTTTTCCCATCTATTTCCCATGAAGTGATGGGACCAGGGGTTTAGTCCTCACAGACTTCAAAGTGTTATTGACCTAACAGCAGAGACTGAAGAAGGGTTTGAGTCCACATATACACAACATGTTATGCCATGTTCTTCCCACTACTCCTTGGCATCAATATAATCACAAATGGTATTCACACAGTCAATATAGACTTATCAGAAAAAAGAGATTAAACAATGAGGTGTCAGGCTTCCCTAGAAGCTCAGTGGTAAAGAACCTCCTGCCAATGCAGGAGATACATGTTCAGTCCCTGGTCTGGGAAGATCTGATATGCTTCTAAGCAAATAAGCCCATGCACCACAACTGTTGAGCCTGTGCTCTAGAGCCTGGGAACCACAACTACTGAGCCCACGTGCTGCAACTGCTGAAGCCCACACGCCCTAGAGCCCATGCTCTGCACTGAGAGAACCCACAGCAATGAGAAGCTTGCACATGGCAATAGAAAGCTCCCACTCACTGCAACTAGAGAAAAGCCTGCACCAGCAACAAAGACTAAACACAGCCAAAAATTAAAAATATAATTAACAAAATATATATGTAAAAAAGAATGAGGTGTCATGTCATTAAGGCACGTAAAAACAAAGGAAATGCTACTTTGTATATAAGGCAACAAACATATGAAATGTATTCTTTTGGGAGATTTTATCTACTTCAGTAGCTCAGCTGGCAAAGAATGCACCTGTAATGCAGGAGATCCTAGTTCAGATCCTGGGTCGTAAAGATCCCCTGGAGAAGGGATAGGCTACCCACTCTAGTATTCATGGGCTTCCTTGGTGGCTCAGATGGTACAGAATCTGCCTGAAATGCAGCAGACCTGGGTTCGATCCCTGGGTTGGGAAGACCCCCTGGAGGAGGGCATGGCAACCCACTTCACTATTCTTGCCTGGAGAATCCTCATGGACAGAGAAGCCAGGTGGGCTACAGTCCATGGGGTCGCAAAGAGTTGGACACGACTGAGCAAATAAGCACACAAAATGAATGACTGAAATTTTCATTATTAAGGGAAGCTAGAAATGAGTGAATTACCAAAAGTAAAACTGCAGTAATGGTGATCATCATAACAATAGCTATCATTTATTGAATCCTTACTGTGCTCAATAGTTGATGCTCATAATCACCCACCTCTGAAGTACAGGTGAGAGTGTCACTGTCAGAGATAAAATAGCAGTCTGAGAAGCAGAAAGGTCTGACTGACTAACCTCTTTATTATCTTCTTAAAGTGAAATTTCCATTGCCTTTTCACAGGTACACACAACAAATTGATGAAAGAATAGATAATGTTCAATAGTCAGTGAAGAAATGCATTGCCACTATTGAAAGTCCTCATTTAAATTTTAATTTGCCTGTTTTTAAATTATCCTTGAGTACTTTCTAATTTTTTCTCTAAGCTTTATATCTGGTGATCATAATCATTTGCAAGGCTGACATTAAAATTTGTTAGGTTGGTAGGTTTGGGTGAATAACTTAATTTTCATGCACCTTTACAGCCCTGTCAGGATATTGTTAACATTAGAAAGAATCTCAGTCCATCTTGGCCTTCTTAATATTTTCTCCTTTCTAGTTTTTATCATCAGTCATAGAGGCAGAACTGCTATGGATGAGAGTACATTTAAGGAAGTAATAATGACTCTTGACTGCCTGCAATATCCATCTCATAGAGGCTGGAAATAACTTCATGAAAGCTAGTTATTAAATAATAACAATAATCCCTAGCATACGTGTTAACACCTAACCCAATCATTGGCACATAAAACTCACCTAACAATTATTTCCTTCTCTCCCTTTCCTACTCTTATCTCCTTGGTCGGTCAAATTACAATATAAATTATGATTACAAGTATATTTGGCTCAATGCTTTCCTCTTTGATTCAAGCTCACTGCAGAAAGACAAAATTTATATTCCAGATCATCTCTATGTATGTCTTTGGGAAAATAAGTGCCAATTCTGACTTTCAATCCTATAGTTACTATTTATGCTAATGGATATTTAGGCTATATATATTTCAAAAGATTATCAAATTAGGATTACACACCTAAATAATATATATGTATCTTAAAAAGAAATATATTGGAAATATACCGCTTTATCTTATCAATGGGCTCAGACCCACTTGTAGATGTGACTGGTGATAGAAGTAAGGTCTGATACTGTAAGAGGCAATATTGCATAGGAACCTGGAATGTTAGGTCCATGAATCAAGGCAAATTGGAAGTGGTCAAACAGGAGATGGTAAGAGTGAACGTCACATTCTAGAAATCAGCAAACTAAAATGGACTGGAATGGGTGAATTTAACTCAGATGACCATTATATCTACTACTGTGGGCAAGAATCCCTTAGAAGAAATGGAGTAGCCATCATAGTCAACAAAAGAGTCTGAAATGCAGTACTTGGAAGCAATCTCATAAACGACATAATGATTTCAGCTCGTTTCCAAGGCAAACCATTCAATATCACGGTAATCCAAGTCTATGCCCCAACCAGTAATGCTGAAGAAGCTGAAGGTAAATGGTTCTATGAATTCCTACAAGACTGTTTACAACTAACACCCCAAAATATATCCTTTTCATTATAGGGGACTGGAATGCAAAAGTAGGAACAGGAAAATTTGCCTGGAGGAACAGGCAAATTTAGCCTTGGAGTACAGAATGAAGTAGGGCAAAGACTCATCGAGTTTTGCCAAGAGAATGCACTGATCATAGCAAACACCTTCTTCCAACAACACAAGAGAAGACTCTATACATGGACATCACCAGATGGTCAACGCTGAAAGCGGATTGATTATATTCTTTGCAGCCAAAGACGGAGAAGCTCTATACGGTCAGCAAAAACAAGACCGGGAGCAGACTGTGGCTCAGATCATGAACTCCTTATTGCCAGATTCAGACTTAAATTGAAGAAAGTAGGGAAAACCACTAGACCATTCAGGTATGACCTAAATCAAATTCCTTACGATTATACAGTGGAAGTGAGAAATAGATTTAAGGGACTAGATCTGATAGACAGAGTGCCTGATGAACTATGGATGGAGGTTCGTGACATTGTACAGGAGACAGGGATCAAGACCATCCCCAAGAAAAAGAAATACACAAAAGCAAAATGGTTGTCTGAGGAGGCCTTAGAAATAGCTGTGAAAAGAAGAGAAGTGAAAAACAAAGGAGAAAAGAAGAGATATACCCATTTGAATGCAGAGTTCCAAAGAATAGCAAGGAGAAATAAGAAAGACTTCCTCAGCGATCAGTACAAAGAAATAGAGGAAAACAATAGAATGGGAAAGACTAGAGATCTCTTCAAGAAAATTAGAGATACCAGGGGAACATTTCATGCAAAGATGGGCATAATAAAGGACAGAAATGGTATGGACCTAACAAACGCAGAAGATATTAAGTAGTGGCAACAATACACAGAAGAACTGTACAAAAAAGATCTTTTAAGACCCAGATGATCACGATGGTATAATCACTCACTTAGAGCCAAACATCCTGGAATGTGAAGTCAAGTGGGCCTTAGGAAGCATCACTACAAACAAAGCTAGTGGAGGTGATGGAATTCCAATTGAGCTATTTCTAATCCTAAAAGATGATGCTGTGAAAGTGCATAGCACTCAATATGCTGGCAAATTTGGAAAACTTAGCAGTGGCCACAGGACTGGAAAAGGTCAGTTTTCATTCCAGTCCCAAAGAAAGGCCATGCCAAAGAATGCTCAAACTGCCACACAATTGTACTCATCTAACATGCTACTAAAGTAATGCTCAAAATTCTCCAAGCCAGGCTTCAGTGATATGTGAACCGTGAACTTCCAGATGTCCAAACTGGTTTAGAAAAGGCAGAGGAACCAGAGATCAAATTGCCAACATCTGCTGGATCATTGAAAAAGCAAGAGAGTTCCAGAAAAACATCTATTTCTGCTTTATTGACTATGCCAATGCCTTTGACTGTGGAAAATTCTGAAAGAGATGAGAATACCAGACCACCTCACCTGCCTCTTAAAAAATCTGTATGCAGGTCAGGAAGCAACAGTTAGAACTGGACATGGAACAACAGACTGGTTCCAAATAGGAAAAGGAGTACGTCAAGGCTGTATATTGTCACCCTGCTTATTTAACTTATATGCAGAGTACTTCATGAGAAATGCTGGGCTGGATGAAGCAGAAGCTGGAGTCAAGATTGCTGGGGAAAATATCAATAACCTCAGATATGCAGATGTCACCACCCTTATGGCAGAAAGTGAACAAAAACTGAAGAGGCTTGTGATGAAAGTGAAAGAGAAGAGTGAAAATGTTGGCTTAAAGCTCAACATTCAGAAAACGAAGAACATGGCATCCAGTCCCAATACTTCATGACAAATAGATGGGGTAAAAATTGGAAAAAGTTGCAGACTTTATTTTTTGGGGGGCTCCAAAATCACTGCAGATGGTGACTGCAGCCATGAAATTAAAAGACACTTACTCCTTGGAAGGAAAGTTATGACCAACCTAGACAGCATAATAAAAAGCAGAGACATTACTCTGCCAACCAAGGCCCATCTAGTCAAAGCTATGGTTTTTCCAGGAATCATGTATGGATGTGAGAGTTGTACTATAACGAAAGCTGAGCACTGAAGAATTTATGCTTTTGAAGTGCGGTGTTGGAGATAACTTTTGAGAGATACCTTAGACTGCAAGGAGATCAAACCAGTCCATCCTAAAGATCAGTCCTGAGTGTTTATAGGAAGGACTGATGTTGAAGCTGAAACTTCAATACTTTGGCTATCTGATGCAAAGAACTGATTCATTTGAAAAGACCCTGATGCTGGTAAAGATTGAAGGCGGGAAGAGAATGGGACAACAGAGGATGAGTTGGTTGGATGGCATCACTGACTCAATGGACATGAGTTTGGGTAAACTCCAGGAGTTGTTGATAGACAGGGAGGCCTTGCATGCTGTAGTCCGTGGGGTCACAAAGAGTCAGACACGACTGAGCTACTGAACTGAACTGAACTGAAGGTGAAGAAAATATATCCTTATTTTCTGTACAAGATAACTTTAGAAACTGTACCCACTGATAGAAAAATCTATGATAGATCTTGTGCAGAGTATTACGTAACCATTATAGAGAATGAACCAGATCCATTATTATTAGAAAGGAAAGAGATATAAAATATAAAGTTATGTGAAAACAACCAAATGTGCAAGTATACACATGCTATAATTTTTTTAAGCAACCTGAAAATCTTCACGGTTGTCAAACTGACAGATGAGAGAGTGATAGATGGATTCTGGTATGTTATTGTTATTATGGTCATTACTGTTAGGCATCATCCACACAAAAGTCAATAGTCGCTTTCTCTGTGGAGGGTAGGGTGGTGAAACATTTATATTTTATTTTGTACTTACATACAATTTAAATTTTCTTATCATGTATTATCAGAAATTATATGGGCACTGACATTTTGATCCACTTCTGTTAACCTACTTCTTTTTATTAAAAAATAGTATATATTATTTTTGTTTTGTTTTTAGTACACATTATTTTAAAACAATCTTTTATATTATTGACAAAAGGTTTAACTGAGCCATCATTTGCTCTGTTAAATACACATTGATAAATGACTATATTTTTGAAGGGCTGCCCTCTAAACTGACAGAGCAATAGTGCTTTGGGCACATAACTACTTGGTCAAAGAAACATCAACTGGTCATGATTGCCTATCCTGAAAAAAATGAAAACACAAGGCTTACATCTTCAAAGAAAGAGAAGCCATATACTATCCACTAATATGACTACTTTTAGAAACCCCACCTTATTTTGATTCAAATCTGGCTTGGACGAATTATTATTTGAAATCTATTCAAGGTCCCGCTAATGTCTGGATGTAGTAAAAGCTAAAGAAATCTCCTATTATTTTGACAATTTGCTATAGAATTTAAGACGCTAACTACATTGAAACAAATGGGAGGTCACAAGGGAATAGACCTTTCCAGAAACAGAACACCTATTATGAGTAAAGATGTTATCTCAGGTTCTTTATTCCATTTACCTTTTTAAAGGAAGGGAGTGTAGCAAGTATTCTTTCATTCAGGACAAAAATCTAATATTCATCCTGGAACAAGAACTGCCAGCCATTACATTTAAAGAGTTTGATGAGCCCTTAGCATTTGATCCTTTGGTCCAATGAATCAAACACGAGTAACAATTTCAATCTTTTCTTTTTTATACAAAAGACTAAGTCAGGATTGACAGCCTTTTAGAAACTGGCTGTCAGGGAGTTAAGTTCTGTTTTTGTTTGGCACATAAGCACTGGTGAAGATCAGTACAACAGACTTAGCCAGGCAACAGGGACCAAGAAATGATTTAAGCTTAATTAAGATTTCTTCCCCACATCCCACATTCATAGACATTCTTAAATAAAATAGTCAGAAATTGTACAATGTTTCCAAAATCTTTGAAAGGGTAGAATGTGTTATACTGTAGTAGTGGATAAATATACAAACTTTTCAAATTTGCTAGTTTCAGTGAATATCTCTTAGGGTAATCTACTTTTCATCATAGAGCCTCTGAGAGAAAACTTGTTTATTACATGGTTGACACTTGTTTAGAAGCTAAAACTGGTAAATAGTCTTCCAACATTTTCAGAGGTGTACTCCATGGAAAATTTATTTCTTGGGATATTTTTGAAGGTTAGGATCCCATGATCAAAATATTTTGGAAGCATTTTACATTATATTCTCATATGGGTAATTCACAGTATAGATCTAATTATTCCAGATTCTGAGTAGTCAAAAACATTAACCAGTTTAAATTTGCTTATGTCTTATTTCTGAATCTTTTTATCATGGAAATATTTTCCCAATATATTTATTAATATTTCATTGAATCAATATTCTATATAGACAATACTTCAGGAAACACAAGATAATTCTGTCAGTAATAATATGATGATTGTGGGTCCAGCTACCACAGAAAACAGGGAGTATCTCAAAGAGAAAGCAGATGAAAAGAGATTTACATGCTAGGTCTGTGGCCCAATTTCAGCATCCTGAAATTAGAGTAATTACGCTCCTTATTGGTAAATATTCTTGCCCTGTTTCTAACCAAATCTGGACCAGAGGCAGGGTGAAATAAACTACTAGTAGGAAAGGGGATGCTCTTTATTTATCCCCAGAGATCAACACAATCTCATTTATAAATGAAAATAATAAACCCAGAGATATGAAAGCCAAAGACCACTCTCATGGTCAGGAGCAGTCCTGGATTGAGAACTCAGTCTTCTGAATCTGATACCAGAGTACGTCCTAGCAGCCGACACCAATTTCTGTCCATTGATGAGCAGAAAAACTATTGATTGAATCAAATGTAAGTGTACATTAATGTTACTTTGGGCCCATTTAGGACCATGATGAGAAATGAACAACGGGGGGTGGGGGGGCGGATTACAGAAAGGTGAAGTCCTATCATCTCTCATATGTATTTTTGGAAGATTCTAAGCATAAACTTTCATATGATCATAGTAATAATAGGTAGAAGAAAGACAACAACAGCAATAACCAGTAGTAATAGTGTAGTAGTGACACCCACTGAGTGTCTACTCTTCTCTAGCACAGTTCTAACTGCTTTGAATATGTTAACTCATTTACTCCCTATAATAATCCTGTAGTAGGAAATACGGTTTTTCTCACTTTACAAACTGTGGGAACTATAGATCAGTTAGTTTCTAAACCTTGACCCAAATCTCACAGTTTTATGTGGCAGAGAGAGAATTTAAACTCAGGGAGTCTGACCTCACAGGCTCAAGTCTTTAACCATTAAGTATATTGCCTTGTAGATGTCTGCTGATGGTTAATTTCCTTATGCATTTCCACAGTCATGCCCTCTTGTCCATTATGGATTCATCCACTGTTGATTGTCAAATGTGATGAAGTATTAGAATCGCCTTAAGAACACCTTTAAAATAAACATGGTAGTCCTCTCGCCAAGGTACTCTGCTCTGTACAAAATTAGGTAGTTTCAAAAAGCACAACAGGTTCACCTGGAGGTTCAGATCCCAGGACCCAGATTTGGGAGCCACTGATATAGAGCCTTTCTATTGTGGATGGTTGCCTTATTTATTAAAGAAACTGCCTGTGTTCACAGGAGCCATGAGAGGAAAGAGGACACAAATGGTAACTAGACTGGCTAAACTAGCTCCTGGTCCTGGGAAGTCTTCAAATTCCTTTCTCACACTATGAAATCCTTGAGGACAAGGACAAAACATTAGTCAAATCTGGATCTTCCATGATGGCTAGTTGTTACTGTTCCATCACTAAGTTGCGTCCGACTCTTTGTGACCCCATGAATCATAGCAGCCAGGCTTCCCTGTCCTTCACTATCTCCTGGAGTTTGCTCAAACTTACGCATTGAGTTGGTGATGCTATCTAACCATCTCATCCTCTGTTGCCCCCTTCTCTTCCTGCCCTCAGTCTTTTCCAGTGTCAGGGTCTTTTCCAGTCAGTCTGCTCTTCACATCAGGTGGCCAAAGTATTAGAGCTTCAGCTTCAGCATCAGTCCTTCCAGTGAATATTCAGGGTTTATTTCTTTTAGGATTGACTACTTTGATCTCCTTTCTGTCCAAAGGACTCTCAAGAGTCCTCTCCAGCACAATTTGAAAGCGTCAATTCTTTGGTGCTCAGTTCTCTTTATGGTCCAATTCTCACATCTATACATGGCCAGTGGAAAAACCATAGCTTTGACTAGATAGACCTTTGTTGGCAAAGTGAATGCCTCTGCTTTTTAATATGCTGTTTAGGTTTGTCATAGCTTTCTTTCCAAGGAGCAAGTGTCTTAATTTCATGGCTACAGTGAACCCCCACAGTGATTTTGATGATGGCAAGGGAGTACATGTGTGCTCAGTCATGTACAACTCTTTGAGACCCCACAGCCTGTAGCCCACCAGGCTCTTCTGTCCATGGGACTTCCCAAGCAAGAATACTGGGGTAGGTTGCCATTTCCTTCTCCAGGGGATCTTCCTGACCCAGGGATTGAACCTGCATTCCCTGCTTGGCAGTCAGATTCTTTACCACTAAGCCACCAGGGAATCTCGAAACTCGTGCCTAATTCATAGTAGATGTTCAGTTAGTACTTACTGTCTAAGTTTCTGGGTGATTATTATTGAGAAAAGGCAATAAAAGAATAGTTTTTCCAATGAGACTAAGAAGGGTCCTCTAACTAATAATTATCTATTGACCTGATTATGAAAGTCATAAATTTCTCCATAACACTGTACATAGGAGACACAGTAAGAGAACTTAATCACCATGTTATCACAAAGGAAGGAACAAGAAGGGCAAGAACAAATGGGTGCAAAGGAGGAAGCCATGTTTAAATGATGCTTGGTTTAACAAACTACATATCAATTTAGAAATTCAATATAATCACCTGGGTTTACTTGACTACATTCATTAAATAAAATGAGCATATTTTTAACTCCTTCAAGGTTGGTTCCATAGGACCCTCAAATGAATTTACCCACTCATCCTCCCTTCTACTATGGCCTAATTGGCCTACCATAGGCTAATGGGCAAGCAGTCTTCAGCAATCATTTATCTTTTTTTGATGTCGTCTACTTAGAGCTCCCTTTAAGAATAGCAGTAGGTTTTCCCTTGAACTTATTTTCTCTCTCTTATTTGTTTGCTTTTTCAAGCATGTTGGAGAGGCTTCTTTGTTGTTTGTTTCTGAAACAAATCAAGGACACTAATTTGTTCTTTGTGGATTTTTGGAAGCTACCCCAGTGGGAGCCACTTCCTGTGACCAGGATTTCTGTCTGTGGATGATGTGGGGCAGGGAACTCAGAAAGGCTATTAAGACAGATAGGAATGCTATCGCTAGGTGAACACATTAATGCTGTAGACTGAGAAGCGGAACCCCTGATTCTGGGGAGATGCAACCGAGTACATTTAGACAAGACTACCCAAGTGCCAGCATTTACCTCTGTGCAAGGGCGTACTAAGCAGCAATTTCTGGCTGAGATGAAAAATCCTGTTCTCTTTAGACATGGGGATGTAGTACAGCTGTGACACTGCAGGTATAGAAAAATCTTCATGGGCTCTGAAGCTAGAAGGAAGTTGACAGCTCATTTTAGGATGATGGGGAAAGTGTTCTGGCTGAGTAGTGGGTGGGAACGTTCTCAACTCACTCTAAACCTGTACATTTTACTTCTGGCTCTGCCATTAATCGGCACTGAATCCTGGTCCAAATCACTTCATCTCCCTGCCTCCCAGGGTTCCCCCATCTGTAAAATCAACAGATCCAAACAGTTGCCCAAGTGTTCCTTTCCCTTTTAATGTGCTGCCTTCAGATTAACAAAGACACATGCATATTTATATCTGTAAGATAAAAAGCCTTTGACTTTTTACCTTAAGCTGACTTTCAGGAAAAACAAACTATATAAGAAAATGAATGTATATTGGGAATTTATTTTTTAAAACAAACTTCAAAGTATATAGCCAGAGTTAAGTTTTATATACTTTTAAACACAGTCATCTGGGTTTCCCTGGTGGCTCAGTGGTGAAGAATCTGCTTGCCAACGCAGGAGACACAGGTTTGACCCTGGATCATGAAGATCCCTTGGAGAAGGAAATGGAACCCACACCATTATTCTTGCCTAGAAAGTTCCATGAACAAACGAGCCTGGCAGGCTATAGTCCATGGGGTTGCAAGAGTCTGACATGACTTAGCGACTAGACAACAACCCAGTCATAAACTCCAGTACTTTGGACACCTCATGCAAAGAGTTGACTCATTGGAAAAGACCCTGATGCTGGGAAAGATTGGGGGCAGGAGGAGAAGGGGACAACAGAGGATGAGATGGCTGGATGGCATCACTGACTCAATGGACATGAGTTTGAGTGAACTCCGGGTGTTGGTGATGGACAGGGAGGCTTGGTGTGCTGTGATTCATGAGGTCGCAAAGAGTCGGACACGACTGAGCGACTGAACTGAACTGAAAGGATTGACAGTAACTGATATTGAATCTCAAGCCCTATAAACACATTGAATTATCAGAAGAAAAGGCATGAAAGTATCTGTTTACAACAAAAGAAAATAAGATAAATTTTAGAAGTGTATTGAAAGGTAATATAAGATGAATAAATGCTTTTTTTTAAATGCAAAACCAATTATCTTATCCTGACACAACTACTACATTTATGCATATTATCTAGACACCCAAACCGTATTTACATTGCTATAATAATGGTATACACAGAACTTCATATTTCACTATTTTCACATATATTATCTCTTAACTATACCTTGATTTTCCTACAGTATTATTTTAATGACTTCATAACATTAAACTGTGCTGATGATTTATTTATAATTTGTAAAATCACAAATTTATAAGATCATTATTTTGCTGAACTTTTAGTTTGTCTTCCAATTTTTGCTATTAATATTGATTACAATATTTTTTTTTATGTTCAGCTTGTTTTGTTTCTGTTCAAATCTTCCCATAAGAGAAGAATTTTGGAGGCAATGGATATGATTAAATTTGTGGCTTTTGCTACATACAAGCTTTCATGTTACTTTATCAAGGGATTATCGGCTAATAATTCCACCAGCATACATCATTTTAACCAAAACTTCACCATCTTTAACAGTGATCATTTTTATGTTATAATATCATGCATTTCAGAACTAGTAGAGTAACAATGATGTGTATGACAAAGGGTCCTCAATAAGTATGTTTTGACCCTGCTCATTAAAACTTTGGACTTAACTTGGAGATTCATTTATTAATTCATTCACTCTAACACACTCATGCATTAACTCATGCATTCAAAAACCTTTCATTGGGCACAATAAAATAATGACAATATGTTAGGTCCTGGCTGTACAAAGTTATACTTTCCTTTAATGGCTTACTTTTTCAAAAAGAGAAATCTATGTGAAAACATATGTGGTCACTGCCGTCATCCCAGTATGTTTTAGGATGTGTAAAGATGTGGGGGAGAAGACAAAAAATAGCTCATTATTTTTCTTTCATAGCATATTTTGAACAGAATATACTAGGAATCTCCAATTATCAGAACTAGTTTTTTAAATCATGTCATGAATGAGAAAACTACTTCTAAAGTTATTTTGAGAGGCAGAAAATTTGAAAAGAAATTAAGAACAAATTAAGAGCTAATACTAATTCCGAAGTTCTCCTACTTCCTCTTATATTGGCTTTCACTTTGCTTGAGTGCCCATTAAAGTGTTCAAAGGGTTCAAAGCCACTTCCCAGATGGCTCAGTGGGTAAAGAATTTGCCTGCAATGCAGGAGATGCAGAAGACGCAGGTTTGATCACTGGATCAGGAAGAGCCCCTGGAGGAGGGCATGCCAACCCACTCCAGTATTCTTACTTGGAGAATCTACAGACAGACAAGTCTGGCAGGCTACAGTGCACGGTGTCGCAAAGAGTCAAACACAACTGAGGTTACTAAGCACACACGCAGTGTTCAAAGCATGAAAGTGAAAGTGAAGTCACTCAGTCGTGTCCGACTCTTTGAGATCCCATGGACTGTAGCCTGCCAGGCTCCTCGGTCCATGGGATTTTCCAGGCAACAGTACTGGAGTGGGTTGCCATTTCCTTCTCCAGGGGATCTTCCCGACCCAGGGATCGAACCTGGGTCTCCCGCATTGTAGGCAGATGCTTTACTGTCTGAGCTACCAGGGAAGCCCACATACCTAATAAACTGAGCTTTTATGACTCTTTCTCCTTCATCCCTCAAGCCTATACACTATCTTCTTTAGATTTAAAACTCTTGAACTGAAAATTTTCATCAGTCCCACATTCCAACATCTTTCACTTCTCAATATTAATCCTCCCTCAAAAACAGCAAATACACACATCATTAATTGAATGCTTAAAATATGCCACACACTGAATATATAAATTTTTGTCATTCTTACAAAATTTGCTTTATGCAACATTTATTAAAGAAATTATATAATTGACCTAGGTCATAAAGCTGACAGGTGAGAGATTTGGGATTTCCATTAAGACGACCTCTAAACTCTTTCTTTTTTTCCTTTAAAGGATCCCACATTTCTAACCAGGGTCATGTCGTGGTCCCTCAGCAGAGAAAGCACCTAACCCCTGGACCATCAGGGAATTCCTTCTCTACTCTTCTTGGATTTTATATTGTATTATTATCTCAGTCCAACTTTGAAGAAAGGCCCAGGACCTATGCCCAGTCTCTCTACAGTGTTAACTTCTTATTGGATGATATTCAGGGGAACCAAAATGAGGGGAAAAGAACAAACAAATGTACTAGGCAAATTTTCCTAGTATAAAACAAGTGGTCAAATCTATCAATTCCATCCATACCTTAACAGACTAGATGACTTAGAATGCTCATTATTAAATAGTCACCATTTCCACAAGGGGCTTTCCTTGTGGCTCAGCTGGTAAAGAATCCACTTGCAGTGGCGGGAGCCCTGGGTTCAATCTCTGGGTTAGGAAAATCCTCTGGAGAAGAGGGAAAGGCTACCCATTCCAGCATTCTGGCCTGGAGAATCCCATGGACTACATAGACCATGGAGTCGCAAACAGTCGGGCATGACTGAGCAACTTTCACTTCACTTCATTTCCAAAATGATTAACTTAATAGTATAGTATTGTGAAGATAAGACCTCAGTTATATTATAAGCAATAAGATCTTGCCCCATATTTTATTGTCATTCATTAATGAACTTGGACACATACAAAATGGACCCTCACACATAAGAACTGTCTTCTGAAAGTGAATTTTTTCTATACCTCACATGGAGAAGTTTCAAATATCTACTAATACTGTAGTAAGAAGTCATAGTGCCACAGTGGGTTGAATTTTGTGCTGAATTTGACTTTAGTGCTCATGAATATCTTAAGATAATCATTTTTGAACTACAGTCAAAATTAACCAGTGCTAACTTATTTTTCGGGGCTCCAAAATCACTGCAGATGGTGACTGCAGCCATGAAATTAAAAGATACTTACTTCTTGGAAGGAAAGTTATGACCAACCTAGATAGCATATTGAAAAGCAGAGATATTACTTTGCCAACAAAGGTCCGTCTAGTCAAAGCTATGGTCTTTCCAGTAGTCTTGTATGGATGTGAGAGTTGGACTGTGAAGAAAGCTGAGGCCGAAGAATTAATGCTCTTGAACTGTGGTGTTGGAGAAGACTCTTGAGAGTCCCTTGGACTGCAAGGAGATCCAACCAGTCCATTCTGAAGGATCAGCCCTGGGTGTTCTTTGGAAGGACTGATGCTAAAGCTCAAACTCCAGTACTTTGGCCACCTCATGCAAAGAGTTGACTCATTGGAAAAGACTCTGATGCTGGGAGGGATTGGGGGCAGGAGGAGAAGGGGAGGACAGATGATGAGATGGCTGGATGGCATCACCGACTTGATGGACGTGAGTTTGAGTGAACTCCGGGAGTTGGTGATGGACAGGGAGGGCTGGCGTGCTGTGATTCATGGGGTCACAAAGAGTCGGACACGACTGAGCGACTGAACTGAATTGAACTGAACATCTGAAGTGAGTGTCTCTCACAGTCAGTCAGTCAGTCAGTCAGTTCAGTCGCTCAGTCGTGTCCGGCTCTTTGCGACCCCATGAATCACATCACGCCAGCCCTACCTGTCCATCACCAACTCCCAGAGTTTACTCAAACTCACGTCCATCAAGTCGGTGATGCCATCCAGCCATCTCATCCTCTGTCGTCTCCTTCTCCTCCTGCCCTCAATCCCTCCCAGCACCAGGGTCTTTTCCAATGAGTCAACTCTTCACATGAGGTGGCCAAAGTATTGGAGTTTCAGCTTCAGCATCAGTCCTTCCAAAGAACACCCAGGACTGATCTCCTTTAGAATGGACTGGTTGGATCTCCTTGCAGTCCAAGGGATTCTCAAGAGTCTTCTCCAGCACCACAGTTCAAGAGCATCAATTCTTCAGCGCTCAGCTTTCTTCACAGTCCAATTCTCACATCCATACATGACTACTGGAAAAACCATAGTCTTGACTAGACGGACCTTTGTTGGCAAATAATGTCTCTGCTTTTTAATATGCTGTCTAGGTTGGTCATAGCTTTTCTTCCAAGGAGTTAGCATCATTTAATTTCATGGCTGCAATCATCATCTGCAGTGATTTTGGAGCCCAAACAAAGTCTGACACTGTTTCCACATCTATTTCCCATGAAATGATGGGACCAGATGCCATGATTTTAGTTTTCTGAATGTTGAGCTTTAAGCCAACTTTTTCACTCTCCTCTTTCACTTTCATCAAGAGGCTTTTTAGTTCCTCTTTGCTTTCTGCCATAAGAGTGGTGTCATCTGCATATCTGAGGTTATTGATATTTCTCCCGGAAATCTTGATTCCAGCTTGTGCTTCTTCCAGCCCAGTGTTTCTCATGATGTACTCTGCGTAGAAGTTAAATAAGCAGGGTGACAATACACAGCCTTGATGTACTCCTTTTCCTATTTGGAACCAGTCTGTTGTTCCATGTCCAGTTCTAAGTGTTGCTTCCTGACCTGCATATAGGTTTCTCAAGAGGCAGGTCAGGTGGCCGGGTATTCCCATCTCTTTCAGAATTTTCCACAGTTTATTGTGATCCACATAGTCAAAGGCTTTGGCATAGTCAATAGAGCAGAAATAGATGTTTTTCTGGTTCCTCACAAAGAACCTTTAAAGACACCTATAGAGACAGAAGGACTTCCCTGATAGCTTACCTGGTAAGGAATCTACCTGCAAGTCAGGAGACCCCAGTTTGATTCCTGGGAAACTGTATTTTTAAAACTATTTGACTTTTCTTTCACTGAGGTTTCATCAAGTTCCCGTGGTCCAAAGTGGTGTGCCACTTTCTTCTCAAACAAGAGATTTGCTACTAATGCTTACTGTTACTGATAGATTCTATATTACCAATTCTTTTGTATTATCTACTCTGTATTTTCTTCTTTCTACAATAATTATGTTCTATGCAAAAGTACTTATACAAACAAGACACTAACTTACAATATTTACAGTCTCCTAAATAAACAAATAGGAAAATGGGAATTCTCATAATATACACAAAGCAATGAGATTAATGCAATAACTCTTAAAACATACACATTTCAATAGTCTATTAGATTCAGAACACGATGTTGAAGATACAGGGGCACACGCTCCTTTTGAAAATGACTTAAAAAAAATACTTCGGTGTCTAATTGCTGCTGCTGTTTAGTAGCTAAGTCATGTCTGACTTTTTGTGACCCCATGGACTATAACCCACTAGGCTCCTCTGTCCCTGAGATTAACCAGTCAAGAATACTAGAGTGAGCTGCCGTTTCCTCCTTCAGGTAATTAATTACATAAGCCTTTCTCATTCTTCGTTTTTTAACGAAATGAGATGGCCAGTCTCTTTAGGGAAAATGTCTCCGAGATATGTTTTATATACATACAGTAGATAGGCTCTACTTAGAAATTCTTTGATTATGGAATTTCCCAAAGTTTGGTCAAATTTTCCTTTTTTATAAATGCAGTGATATTGGTAGTTCATCATCCAAACTCCCTGCTCCAGGAGTTCATACTGCCAAACTGCTCTGGAGCCTAGATAATTTCTATATTATTAAGCAAATCCTTCTGATATGACTCAATAGATAATCCAGTAGATCAAACTCATGCTCACAGAAAAGATTATTAACATGTCTTCTACATTTATTGTGTTTTTATTTTTTCCTTTGGCTTGAACGCATGCTATTTCTTAGAAAAATGAGTGCCTGTGAATTTTGTAAATAAGCTTGATACAAAGACCCATTCAGACATATGGTAGAGATTTCTGAAATGCACTCCATTCATCCTTAATGGTTTTTATCTTGAAATTCTCTTTGGAGAGTGCTGTATTAGTTCACTTTACTTCATGAAACACTTGTGTAAGTATTGTTCACTACAAACAAAGCAGCATAATGTAGAAACAAATTATTTACAAGTACATTAAAAGGACCGAGCATTCTAAAATGCAAATTGCACAAGCTTTCTGCTAAACAGATGAACAAAACAAGGTGAAAGATGGTTTATCTTAGTTCTATGAAGACACAGACTACCTTAACTACAGCTTACATATCAACTCATTTCTTCCTTCCCTTCTCTCTGTCCCTTTAACCACACTCAAAGAAACCATGCAGTTCTGGTGGAAGAAAAAATCATTTTCATCATATTGTTCTGATAGCTTTTTTCAAAACAATCAACAATTATTTTGTTGAGCACAGAAACCAGAAAACCTGGGGGCGGCATTCTAAGTTAACTTTAGCTGAAAACTTTTACAGTTATAAATGTGTAAAATATGTTTACATGTTTATAGGGTAGTTTAAAAAACTTTCACGCATTTTTAACTTATCCTCAAAATGTCAGCACAGGTGAGATAGTGAAATTAAATGGGCAATTTTATTCTAAATCCAGGTTGAAAATTTTAATGACTTTACTCCAGAGATTTTAAGCTTGTTAGAATAGTATAAAATTAATTTCCTGTATTTTAGCCACTCATTAGAATAAAATAGTTAAACATAGCTAGCATTGACAGATGCTAAGAATTATAAATTAACAGTAGTACTTTGAATTTACTCCAGGCATATTTTATACTTTTTAGTAAACATTTTGTTTCCAATTGATATCTGAATTTTATTAAAATATAATATCACAGCCAGAAAAGGACTGCCAACTTCTTCCAGAAGTATCTCTTAAATTTACTTGGTTAGTTGACTGTCCTTTGTACCCTTGCCCTTTATAGTCTTATAACACTTTTCACAAACATATTTGTCTACCCAAACAATCCAACAAAGTAAGTACTCAGATATTCACACAGTGAGGAAGTGGAGGAGCTGAATTTAAATTCAGATCCTCTAATTCACTACATTGCCATTTCCCTTCTCCCACAGCATCTTAAATACATAGATAACCATCTCTGTGCTCCTTCCTTAAGGAATCTCACTTTCATCGTTACTGAACACTTTGTTTTGCTTCAGGAGGCAGCAGAACATAATGATGAAGAGTGTGGTCTCTGAAATTGGCCTCAGTTCCACTCCCAACCATCTGAATGTTGGATATGGTACTTAACCTCTCAAAGACTCAGTTTCATCTTCTGCCTGAGAGTGTTAACAATATGAACTTTCACAATGAGGACTAAATAAAATAATGCATGCAACTAGGTAACCTAGCACAGTGCAAGGGGCGTAGTATGAATTCCTTAAATTCAGCTAGTTTATTATTGGGCATCTCAGCTCACATCCACACACACACACACACACACACACACAAACCCTAGAATAAATCTTACACTTGTTTCTGAGAAGGTATAAAATAAGAGGGATCCCTTGCAGATTAGTGAGTTTTTATGGAAAAGAATTATTTGAGGAGTGCTTTACCAGGGTGGAGTTGACCATGAGTCAGGATGGGAAAAATATGTCTTTAGTTCTTTCTCAGTTAGGTTTTCACACTGGGACTACATAATTTTCTTGAAGGAACTGCTAAAATATCACACACACAGAGAAACTTGGACATACCTACCTAGATATTTAAATGTTCATTCTAAAATGTATTCCAAGTAAAACAGGAATGTGGGAATTCTCCGCCATTTTGAGTGAGGTGCATGTACATGCACTCTTCCTCACATAGAGTTGTGAGGTGTCTTAAGTTCTGCCTTGTTTACCACAAAACCTCCTCTGCCCACCAAGGCTGCCCAGCAAACACCTTGATGAAAAAGTAGTCTTCTTTTACAGATTTTTAAAAATTTTTATTTTTAATTAGAATATAATTGCTTTACAATGTTCTGTTGGTTTCTGCCACGCAACAACATGAATCAGCCATAAGTATACATATATCCCCTCCCTCTTGAACCTCCCTCTCAACCCCACCCATCCCACCCCTCCAGGGTGTCATAGAATACCAGGATGAACTCCCTGTGTTATACAACAATTTCCCATGAGCTATCTACTTTACATGTGGTAATGCATGTGTTTCAATGCTACTCTCTCAATTTGTCCCACCATCACTTTCCCCTCGTGTCCACGAATCTGTTCTCTATGTCTGCGTCTCTATTGCTGCCCTACAAATAGGTTCATTACATTGATTAGTACCATTTTTCTAGATTCCATATATACGTGTTAATATATGATATATGTTTTTCTCTTTCTGACTTACTTCACCCGGTATAACAAACTCTAGGTTCATCCACCTTACTAGAACTGACTCAGATTCATTCCTTTTTAAGGAATGCATTTAGGTACCACAACTTCTTTATCCAGTTATCTGTCAACAAATGTCTAGATTGCTTCCACGTCTTGCAATTGTAAAGAGTGCTGCAATGAACACTGGGGTACTTGTGTTTTTTTCAATTATGGTTTTCTCAAGGTATATGCTCAGTAATGAGATTGTTGGGTCATATGGTAGTTTTATTCCTACTTTTTAAAAGAACCTCCATACTATTCTCCATGGTGGTTATATCAATTTACATCTCTAGCAACAATGCAAGAGGGCTCCTTTTTCTCCACAACCTCTCCAGTATATATCATTTCCAGATTTTTTAATGATGACCACTCTGACTGGTGTGAGGTGTACCTTATTGTACTATAGTTTTGATTTGCATTTCTCTAATAACGAGCAATGTTGAGCATCTCTTTTCTGGCCATCTGTATGTCTTCTTTTGAGAAATGTTTTCCACCTATTTTCTGACTGGGTTGTTTGTTTTTTCTGGTATTGAGGTGAATGAGCTGCTTGTATATTTTGGAGATTAAATCTTTGTCAGTTTTTTCATTTGCAATTATTTTCTCCCATTCTGAGGGTTGTCTTTTCATCTTGTTTATAATTCACAGGAATAGTAGAGTTCTCCAGGTGGTGTGATTCACGGTCGGTAATGAAAGCAGCTGAAATAATCCATTTTCATAAATGTCTTCCCCATCTTAATACAAACCTCTTTATTAGTCAATAGGCCCAATGAATTATCCTAACAGATTTGCTACTTCAAACATTTTAATGGGAAGGTCAGAATTAAAGACCGAGGAACAAATGAACAAACAATTGGACTTGAAGCTGGAAACCTTCAATGGCCTTAAGAGTCACCTGTCTACTGCAAATGCTGAGTAAAGTCAAACCCAACAGGGGAAAGACACATAAGGGGTTAGTGCTGTTCTCTTCCATATCTCTCTTTTTCCTGTTTCAAGTCCTCAGAGCGAACATTTTAGAGAAACTTCCTTCTCAACAAGGGACTCCATATTGTATCCACTGACATTTCATTACAGGTTTCAGAGAAATACAGAAACATACTGACATTAACTGCTCTCTCTCCTGTCATGATACATTTTTGTTATCCTTTGCTATGAACAGTTTATAAATTTTTTGGTGCCAATGAAGCAGCATTAAAATAGGAAGGGTCTAGATTCAAAAAAGTCCAAATTTGAATACTGGCACTCTTGCTTAATAATTTAAGTATCTCACCCTCCCCCAGACAAAAGAAAAAAAAAAAAAAATCATCAAATTGTGAATGAGAATCCAGGTCCCTGTTTTGTATACCCATAATGTTAAAGGTTCAGCATGGAGTTATACAATGCAGTAGCCTTCATAAGCAGAGGGAGTTTCAAAGATGAAAAAAAGGAACTTTGCTGGTGGCTCAAAGGTTAAGACATTGCCTTCCAATGTAGGGGGTGTAAGTTAAATCTCTGATCAGGGAGCGAAGATCCCACATGCCTCATGGCCAAAAAACCAAAACAGAAAACAGAAAAAATATTGTAACAGATTCAATAAAGACTTTTAAAAAAAGATGAAAAAGATAGGATCCTAGGTGTTATTATTTGTTCTTATTTCACTATCTTTAGATAACTATATTTAGGGAACAACATAATCTTAGCTACAATGGGATCCACATTTTTAAAGGAAGAAGAATATCATAAAGGTTCAGAGACAAATCCAAAGAAATGGGTTTATTACTAGGTTTGAAGTATATCCACTCAGGTTGATATGAGAAAGGGGCTGAAGGCCATAACTCTATATTAGAGCTGGGAATATATGATGTAAGAAAGACACTTAAAGGACACTAACTGGACAATCTAAGAATTCCTATATATTTATCTACATTTGAGAAGCAAGAGGTACAAACAGAAGGAATCTGAAGTCAGCATGAGCCACAGTTCCAAAGCAGTTATTACTACAGAGGACTCAGCAAGAGTTTATAGGAGGTAGGTAGAAGTTTACTCATCCTATTGAGACATGCAAAAAGAAAACTTCATGTTTTTCATATGATTCTTCTTTAAGTTGCTCTAGTCCACAAACACTCACTAATTCACAATATTTTAATTATGTTCAAGCTTAAGTAATCTCCTTAAATTTAAATATCACTTCTATTCAAAATTAACTTCTCAGTAGAGCTGTTTATAAAGTCATTTTCTGGAGGATATAGTCTTTTCATTATAAATGTTCAGTATTTTGTTTCTTCCTCTTCTTCCTTTCTTCCCTGAGATAATTCCGGAATTGACCCTGGGTTTATGATAGTGAATAGAAGGGAGCTCCAATCCACACGAGAACTTCAGACGTTCTCAGGTCCCTGATATAGAGTGGAAGGACCAGTTTACTCTCTATGTGGATAACCTGGAGTAAATTCAAAATATTTAACAATGGGTACGATGGTGTGATCACTGACCTAGAGCCAGACATCCTGGAATGTGAAGTCAAGTGGGCCTTAGAAAGCATCACTACGAACAAAGCTAGTGGAGGTGATGGAATTCTAGTGGAGCTATTTCAAATCCTGAAAGATGATGCTGTGACAGTGCTGCACTCAATATGCCAGCAAATTTGGAAAACTCAGCAGTGGCCACAGGACTGGAAAAGGTCAACTTTCATTCCAATCCCAAAGAAAGGCAATGCCAAAGAATGCTCAAACTACTGCACAATTGCACTTATCTCACACGCTAGTAAAGTAATGCTCAAAATTCTCCAAGCCAGGCATCAGCAATACATGAACCGTGAACTTCCTGATGTTCAAGCTGGTTTTAGAAAAGGCAGAGGAACTGGAGATCAAAGTGCCAACATCCACTGGATCATCAAAAAAGCAAGAGAGTTCCAGAAAAACATCTATTTCTGCTTTATTGACTATGCCAAAGCCTTTGACTGTGTGGATCACAATAAACTGTGGAAAATTCTGAAAGAGATGGGAATACCAGACCACCTGATCTGCCTCTTGAGAAATCTATATGCAGGTCAGGAAGCAACAGTTAGAACTGGACATGGAACAACAGATTGGTTCCAAATAGGAAAAGGAGTACGTCAAGGCTATATACTGTCACCCTGCTTATTTAACTTATATGCAGAGTACATCATGAGAAACACTGGGCTGGAAGAAGCACAAGCTGGAATCCAGATTGCCGGGAGAAATATCAATAACCTCAGATAAGCAGATGACACCACCCTTATGGCAGAAAGTGAAGAGGAACTAAAAAGCCTCTTGATGAAAGTGAAAGAGGAGAGTGAAAAAGTTGGCTTAAAGCTCAACATTCAGAAATCAAAGATCATGGCATCTGGTCCCATCACTTCATGGGAAATAGATGGGGAAACAGTGGAAACAGTGTCAGACTTTATTTTTCTGGGCTCCAAAATCACTGCAGATGGTGACTGCAGCCATGAAATTAAAAGACGCTTACTCCTTGGAAGAGAATTGATGACCAACCTAGATAGCATATTGAAAAGCAGAGACATTACCTTGCCAACAAAGATCCGTCTAGTCAAAGCTATGGTTTTTCCAGTGGTCATGTATGGATGTGAGAGTTGGACTGTGAAGAAGGCTGAGCACCGAAGAATTGATGCTTTTGAACTGTGGTGTTGGAGAAGACTCTTGAGAGTCCCTTGGACTGCAAGGAGATCCAACCAGTCCGTTCTGAAGGAGATCAGCCCTGGGATTTCTTTGGAAGGACTGATGCTAAAGCTGAAAGTCCAGTACTTTGTCCACCTCATGCGAAGAGTTGACTCATTGTAAAAGACTCTGATGCTGGGAGGGATTGGGGGCAGGAGGAGAAGGGGACGACAGAGGATGAGATGGCTGGATGGCATCACTGACTCGATGGACGTGAGTCTCAGTGAACTCCAGGAGTTGGAGATGGACAGGGAGGCCTGGTGTGCTGCAATTCATGGGGTTGCAAAGAGTCGGACACGACTGAGGGACTGAACTGAACAGCATGGCAAACAAATGGATGTCAGTCCAATAAAACTATCAGAATAGACATGAAGGTAAACAAATGATGTAAGCATGCCATTGCAGACCTGCTAAAATAATAATCCCTGTAGCTAAACCACTGAAATTTGGTTTTCCCCTCTAGTCTTCTGGAAGAAAATGCTGGTGCCCTTCATTGGTGTCCACATGTACAAACCATGATTCCTAATCCTTAAGATTCCATCCATGGCAGGCAGCTTCTTCCTTCAGACTTCAGATCACCACTAATCTACTGGCTACCCTATGCCCTCATTGGGACATGTCTTCTAGATCCATTTTCAGAGGTTCCTCAACCAAGCAGCAGAGAAGGCGATGGCACCGACTCCAGTATTCTTGCCTGAAAAATCCCATGGACAGAGGAGCCTGGTGGGCTGCCATCTATGGGGTCGCACAGAATCAGACGCGACTGAAGCGACTTAGCAGCAGCAGCAGCAGCAGCCAAGCAGACTATCACCACCATCGCTCTACTATTGTCCAGGTCATACTGGGTCTTCTCCTAAAATCTTGCAGTTTCCTCCTACAACCTAATATCTGGGAACCACACCTAGTATTTTTTTTTTTTTTTTTTGAACTCTGTTCTTTTTCTGATCTTGAACTCATAAAAAACAAGGTCAGGATCTTAAATAAATCATCCTGGTTCCCTAGTTTCATAACTTTTTCCTGCCACAATTAGTTAGGGCCAAAAGAGTGGGCTTTCCATTTCTTCTGTCTCATCTTGAGTTTGTTCTATTTCCTGGAATGCATTAAAACTCTCTGATCTATTCCACCAGTCTTGGTTCTTGATATCCTAAAAGCTAAAAGATTTAGAAAATCCTTTCTCCTAAACAATACCTGATTTTTCAAGAATATTATTGTGCTAAAGAAGTCAAGAAATTAAGCTTTGAAATGAAAAGGTGAACAGTGGACACTTTAGTTTAAGATAGTACCAACTGTGTCCTTTTCAAAGGCCTCTTTACCCTGCCTCAGAAATGACACCAATATATATAAAAATTGTTCCTTTAGAAATATGAATTAGACATTGATGAAAATTGTAATTTATTTTGAAATACTAGAAAAAATACAAAGTATACATAATGATACTTAAAGCTGCTGCTGCTAAGTCACTTCAGTCGTGTCCGACTCTGCTCGACCCCATGGACTGCAGCCTACCAGCCTTCTCCGTCCATGGGATTCTCCAGGCAAGAACACTGGAGTGGGTTGCCATTTCCTTCTCCAATGCAAGATATAATATTTACATATTCAGCAGTATATTAATTAAAGGTAGCATGGAAATGGAGATCTTTATATTAAAAAATAAAATTAAGAAATATTTGATAAATTGCTCAAAGCAGCTAATACTTTGGCCACCCGACGCAAAGAGCCAACTCATTAGAAAAGATACTGATGATGGGAAAGACTGAAGGCAAAAGGAGAAGAGGGTGGCAGAGGATAAGATGACTGGATAGTGTCACCAACTCAGTGGACATGAATTTGAGCAAACTCCAGCAGATGGTGGAGGACAGGGAAGCCTGACATGGTGCAGTCCGTGAGGTCAAATAGAGTTGGACATGATTTAGCAACTGAACGACAACAACAAGGCTGGAAACAGTCCTTCCATGAGTCGTGGATCATCAAGCAGGATTTGAGGGTATGCTGGGGCTTTTTTCCTTCCTTATATTCTTGTTAAAGTTGGAGTTAAATCAGAGGCTGTGAATAAACCATTGTGGACTTATCTCAATTAACTCTCAGTGCAACTCTCACTTTTAATTCCTAGCCTAGGTTTGCATCACAATCACACACACATATACACACATACACACAAACTGCTATTACAAGTTCAACCTCTGAGAGAAATTTAACAAAGCAAAGGCAGATAGAATAGCAGTCTGTACAACACCTGCAATCTAATCTAAAAATAGACTTTGAGGGGCCATTCTAATCATCCTTCTGATTTTCTTCTCTAGTCCAAGAAATTAAACAGACCAAATTTATTGCCTCCTAAAGCATAAAGTGTCAGTTCATGGAAAACCAGTTAAGTTTGGCTCTGTAAACATCTAGAAAGTAACCTCTCATACAGAACACAACTTTAAATCATCACGTTCCACCACGAGAGAGTCTTCTGTTAGAGAGTAAAACCTCACAGGTTTGAGAGAAGAACAACTGTTCTCAAAAACACCAAAGTGATATTATCTTAAAAACCACTGAAAAAGCTAGAAAGCACTGTTTAAAACCAACCACCAAGCTTATTTAAATCCAAAGTACAGAAAGGTAGAGGTCCAGACTTCCCATTTGACTGCATGATTGAGGAAACATTTTCTGAATCTTTAAGTGATTTTTTTTCCCCCAACAGTGCTAAGATCTACCAGTATATCCTACTGAGGATACCTTTTTTCAGGGTTTAGCATCTGGCATTCTTCTCAGTTATAAAAATTCTAATGAAAAGAAGCAGTTACACACACCCAGCCCGACAAGCTTAAGACCTTTTATGGTTGCCTTATATAATCAATGTCATATGTATATTTAGAATAAACGGACACTGCACCTTTGTGTCTGTTTCTCCTTCTGAAATGTTTTACATTCTCTTGAACTGTGTGCAACTTTAGAAATTTCCAATCATCTTACTTTTAAATACCTCAGTCTACAATATAAAAGGGCTTTGAGCTTATTTAAATAAAGACATTATACACAGCTCTGTCTCCACTCTTTCAAAATACTCAATCAATTAACATAAGCTGCCTTCCAGAGGATTTACTTTAAGTGAGGTGGAAAGGAATATTATTTCAGAATCAAAGAAGAAAAAAAAAAAAAGAATACAGAATGCATAGCAAACCAAACATTTGGGAAAAAAAACAACATTAAGACTGTTCAATTTCCTCATATTTTAGGGATGGTGGTGGTGGGTTGTTTTTTTTTTACCCCTTTCAATGCATTCTGCCAATGACTGCATTCTAAACACAACAAAGGTTTCTGGGATGTCTCTGAAGGGATATAATATCCAAAATGTTGCAGTCCCACCATAGACAGAGGCTCAGGAGGTCTCTCTGCAGCCTCCAAAATATTGCAGGCTCAATTACCCTCAGGGTACAATGAATGGGCAGCACCATTAATCATTCCCAGGGCACTTAATGCCCTGAGAACAGTTCTGAGTCCCACAGCAGCCATAGGGGTTTCTAAGAACTGAGCTGGTCTCTCACAGCTGGGCCATGCTGCCCCCTGCAGGTCAGCAAGAAACACAGCTCTTCGGATGACAGTCTTCCCTCCCGTCTAGAGGAGCTACAAGGTGTGGGGTGTGTTGAATACTCCCTCCTTCTTGGGCACTTAACCCTGTTCTTCCTACTCCATAGATGCTGGGGCTTTCTTCTACTTCATTGTTCAGTTGCTTGTGGAGCAAGTGAAGCCAACAGAAATAGGGCAAGACTGGTAGCACCATGGTCTGTACTTTCCTTACCCACACCCTCATACACATTGCGGCAAATCTTTTGGAGCGCCTGTTCTCTTGTTTGTCCATCAGGTTGATCAATATTAGGGGTGTCATGTTCTGTTCTAAAGACAAGACACTGTACTCACCCTTAAAATGCTTTGACTCTGGATGAAGCAAGAGACAAAAAAATAGAGGCTCATAGCTCAGTCATGATGAGTGTTCACAATGGGTAAGTACTAGATGTTGTGGGACCCAGAGAAGGGAAATATAAACAGATTAGGTATGAAACAATGTTAGGAAAGTCTCCAGTGGGAGGGGCTCTGCAGTGGCATAGTATAAAGAACAAGGATATGCTTTTGAAATCTGATGAGTCTATGATAAAATCATTCAACCTTTCCAATTTTCATTTTCTTCACTTGAAAAAAATTTAGTAATAACATCTATTTTATAAAGTCCTCAGAAAAAATAGAAGTTTATGCATAAATAATTGGGATAGTATATACCTCAATACCAGATAGACATATTTAATTACAACAGTTCTGGCAGAGCAAGCTGGTCTTATATGGACAGAGAAGAAGGCTGGGGAAGACACAATATATACGAGTCGGATGGGTGAGAGAACTGTGTATTCAGACATCTTTAAGCAGTGTGTTATCACTGAAAACACTTCAGTTTCACTTCTTTTTTTCTGTTTCTCTCTGTTCATCTCTGCTCCTTTATCCCACTCTTATTTTTTTTCTCTCCACTGCACCCCCTACCCCACCCTACTCAACATTCAAAGGAAGTAAGAATGCTATTTGTCTGCAGGATACTAAACAACGTCTTTTAAGTTTTCAGCTAGCTCATGACAGGAGCATTTGTTTGGAAGAGAAACAGGCACCTGAAAGAATTCTATTTTCATCAAATTTCCTTCAACCAACTCAGTAAAGAAGTTGTGGGTAACATGCTGATAAAATGCTAGCAACTGGTCTATCCCTACAGAACGCACTGGTAAGTTTGAGTGAGCTGCAGTGACATCTCCTGGTAAGAGAAAGGGAATGTCACTGGATACAAAACTTGCCATGCCTTTACAACTTTATGATCCAAAACAATACATGAAAACGTCTTTTCCAAATGAAATGTTTTTCTGTCTGAAAAAACAAGAGTTCCAAAGACAGACACACATGTGTAATCCTCAGTTCGGACTGATTTCCATTTTAGAGACCAGTTGACTCAAAGAAAGAAAACAGTTCTGTTTTTATTTCATGACATTAAATAACTAATTTGACCTTAAAAAATCTTTCACCCACTTATTTTGGCTTTGTGTATATACAGAGCCTTATTCAACATTTTCTAAAGCTAAGAAGAAAAAATTATCTGGAAGTGACTTTATGTAGAATTTTTAACCTGGTTCTTTGTGAAAGGCTGGTCTGACACTTCCTCTTGAATGCTTGAACTACCAACACTCTATCAGCTCACCCCAAGCTCACTCTATACCCCCAATACGGAAGCTTCCATTTAGTCTGAAGCATTTTTACATCTCAGGTCCCCCAATTCACATATTGCCCTTTCTCTCCACTCTCAAACTCTCTACCTCTTTCAAAATGCACTTGTGTACTGATGAGCATTGTTAAGGCCCTGTGTGAACCAGAGCTAAAATAACAAGTGTTAACAAGTTGACCTTCTGTATCTCTTTTGTGACATACAAACCTCACAAATATGAAGGTAGCCCTTCTAGAAATGCAAATTCCAAGATGACAATAGTGAAAATTTCAGTCAACCAGCCAGCCAGTCAGCCAGCCATCCAATATTTATTCAGGATAAATAACTACCAAAGAGTCTACATACCAGACTCTTTGGTCGGTATTTGGGGAAACAAAAATAACCATGACAGATATTGTATTTGTTTCATAGAATTTAAATTCTAGCTGCAAAATGGGGAGTGGGGAGGGTTAACAAACAAAAAGCTCAAATTATGATAAGATCTATTAAGGAAGCTCAGACCGTTAAGATCAGATCCGAGTTTGATCCCGGGTTGGGAAGGTCCCCTGCAGGAGGAAATGGCAACCCACTCCAGGATTCTTGCCCAGAGAATTCCATGGACAGAGGAGCCTAGAAGGCTACAGTTCATGGAGTCTCAAAGAGTCAGACACGGTTGAGCAACTAACACTTTCACTATTAAGGAAACAATAAGATGTGGAGAGTGAAAAAAGAATAATAGGAAGTGTCCTTTAGATGACCAGAAATCAGGAAAGGACTCAGAGGAAGTAGCAAAAGCTGAGACCTGTAGGACAAGAAGCAGCTATGGGAAGAGTTGGATGTGAGTATACCAGGCACAGGATATAGCGTATGCAAAGGCCCAGTGACAGAACAGGATTTGATGTTTTCATAGAAAAAAGAGAAAACAGAAATTAGCAAGAGTTCATAAAGTTGATGAAGGTGATTATAAGGATTTTATTATTGATTCAAAGTGCAATGAGAAGTCTTTGGATGATTTTAAACAGCACTTCCCTTGTAGCTCAGTCTGCAATCTGCCTGCAATTTGGGAGACCTGGGTTCTATCCCTGGGTCGGGAAGATCCCCTGGAGAAGGAGATGGCAACCCACTCCAGTATCCTTGCCTGAAAAATCTCATGGACAGAGAAGCCTGGTGGGGTGCAGTCCATGGGGTCACAAAGAGCCAGGCACGACTGAGAGACTAAACAAAGAGCGTTATAATTTGATTTAGACCTTGACAAATACATAATAGTGTTTGCTTTAAGCTAGACATTTAATACTAATAATAACATTAAAAGATAGGTATTAATACTTTTAATCTTATTTATGGGAAAATGAAAGCAAAGAGCTGTCAAGTACCTGGTCCCCAGTCTCACAGTCAGTAAATGGCAGTGCTAGAATTCACACTTGGGCTGCCCACCAGTGGGGTCCATGCTTTGAACACTATGCAATACGGCTTCTCAGATCATTATTTCTGCAACAGCAAGAGTGGGAAGAACCTGCTGAAAGCTAAGGCAATGATCCAGGCTGAAAATTATGATGTCTCACAATAGAAGGACAGCAGTAGAAATGGTGAAAATTAAATAAATGTGTGATATATTTGAGCAGTAAATTCTGAGTCTTGGTGGATTGGATGTTGCAAGCAAGAGGAATGCCTGATGGGGACCAATATTTCAATGACAGCCAAATCACCCTTTCACTATCGTGTTTATTCAGTGGACATTTTCTACGTCACCAGGATCTTCCCATCAAAAACCTTTCTCTTCCAAGCTGAGTGCATTTTCCAAGAATCTGCCATACAGAACAATTTTCATCTCAATGTCCGAAGGTTCTCTGGACATTGAGAACCTTTTAACATGGTTCATTTATTTTTCTGATCTTTCTACATACATATAACAAAACTGCATCATGTACTTTGTATAGTTAATAGTTTTAGGTGTTTTTTTTTACATTATATCATTATTTTAAAAAATAATTTTAAATGATGCTTAACATTCTGTCATAACAATGTACTGTACTTTATTAGCTTTTTTCCCTATCCTTGAGCTGGTCTGTTAATTTTTTTCATTATACTAACACACTTTACATAAATCTTTGCCTCAAACTATGATTATTTCTCAATACTAATCAACTAAAAATGGAAGTTCAAGATCTAAAGGAATAGTTTTATTCACTAATAAATTGTATTTACATATTTCTACATCAGATTCCACTAAATTGTAACCATCTATATTCCACCAATGCTATGTGAGAAAATCTGCAAGAAAGTAGATGATGTGGAAGCAAATACTTCTAGGTAAGATAAATGTGGTAGTGGGTAACTGTGGAAAGGTTTTTCTGACGGCTCAGTATCAGTGAATAGGAAGAAGGGCCTTCATCTGAGAGTGAGGATGTAGACAGAGGTATGGAGAGTTCGGAAGAGACAGGAGGAAACATGACATTTTTACATTTACTCGGACAGTAAATGGAGCAGGCTAGTTCAGTAAGATTATCTGACAATTTTAAGAATCCATTTAAGATGAATGAATATGAAATGACAACATGGTTGTATACCTGGATATGTTGAGCTGCATGAGTGCACACGTACAGTATAAGAGTGTTGGATTTAATCAGGATTAAACCTCCACATCTTGATTTCTAGTCTAGACTACTAAACTGGTCTTAAGTCTAATGGAAATTCTGGGTTTCCCATGTAAGTCTCACTGTTCTTTTCTCCAGCAGCTCTGTGCCACAGACACCCATCCACTGCTTCTTCACCTGCTAGAGTTGTACTTGTCCTTTTTGCTTCAAATCCCCTACTAAACTTTCCTAGACCACTCCCCTTCCACTCAAATTGAGACACACCTGTCTCACAGCTCCTGTCCTTATAGCTTCCCAAATATCCCTTGATGATCTGTAGAATTTATTTTACCACATTAACTCATTATTTTTAGTCTCCATTTGACTCAATTCTTTCAGGGAAGGACCTCTTTATTAGTTGTTTTTATGCTCATTTCCCATGTCATATGATGCATAATATACAATACACAATAAATCCTCATTCAATGTTTATTAATGAAAGTAAATGTTTGTAATTAAGGGATACATTTTTTGATAGCCTCATCAGCAAGAAAAGAAGTTGCCTTGATCATAACCACACCACACCATACAAGACTAATGAAGATGTTGTCAATGACAAGCAACAGGCCTAAGATCAAATTTTTCAACTACTAATCAAAAGTGTTAAAAAAAAATATTAACTTTCACACATAGCTTAGATCTAATATCTAGTTTGTCTCTTTAGCATTGTAATGATAGTAATAACCATAATAATACCATATTTGAATAAAATTCTTTATATTTTCTAAACATACTCACAGATACACATACCTGCCCCCCAAAATGCCATATTTGAATAAAATTCTTTATATTTTCTAAACATACTCACAGATACACATACCTGCCCCCCAAAATGCCAAATTCAAATGCAATGGCAGGGATGCCTTCAAAGAGAAAGTGTCTTCTAAGTAAATCATTACAAAAAGATAGGCATTTCACAAATGGGTAGGAAAAGTAGAACATTCCAGGTTGAGTACAGAATGAAGAAGATGTCTGAAAGTTAATAAATTGCAAACTTATCTTTGTAGGCAGATTTATAGCTTATATAACTTTGCCATATTGAATTGTGTACGAAAATCCATAGTGAATAGAAATATGCAGAATAAATGAAGAATTTACTTTTTCATTTTTATTTGGTCCTTCTAACTTAAGGCAGACACAGACATGGTATAAATAAAAGCCAAATTTTGACCTAATAACATAACATTGGAATTGCAGATACATTCTAATTCTCTTACTGCATTCCCCATACACAAAATGTAATGAAAAGTACAGATAAAAAAGAAACCTTAACTGCCATTAGAGAATAAAATAGAATTTCCACTTAGATCTTTAAAGGCAGCTATTCTTAAAAAATTAATTCATTTGATAAATATTCAAGTTTCTTCTTGACTTTTTCTATGCGAACATTTATCCTATGCACTCTGGATGGAAATGAATGTTACCAAATCTTTGAGTTCAAATTCACAGCCCCAAGAGTTATTCATGCCTGAACAAACTAGTGAGGGATACTTAACTGGTCTCCAAATCTCTTAAGGATAATCTGAAGACAAATTCTTTGCCCAAATGTTATTAATTATATATTTAGCACCTTAGGTAGCTTATTTCTGAGAGTTTTTAGAGATCAAAAAGGATGTGAAAAAAGTAAAGAGAATCAAAGCTAAAACATCAATTTGAATTGAACTGCACAATGAGGATTTACTCCAGCACTTTGTTGCAATGTAATCTATAAATAACCCTCTGAGGTTCACTTGCCAATTAGGAACCATCACATGGCATGCACCTTAGATGTCAGTAGTTAATTTGCATGTCAGTGAAACATTAATTTCATGAAAATTTTAAAGCTCCCTGCACTATTTATATCATAAGTGGAAGCACAGTAAGTGTACTACGTGTATTTTAGTGCACCCAATGTGCTTTTTTTAAAAGGCCAAGTTTAAATGATCAGTATTTATCATAGTCTGATAGTTTGCTTCAGTTCAAGACAACAGATCTGTGTTTTAGACTTTAAATTATTTTTAACACTAACTATAATTGAGATGTCTGAAAAAAATGGTGTGTATATGGGAGATAGAGAAGATGAAAATCAGATTTATACCCAGAGGTAGCTGGTTAAATTTGGAAGTTTAATTCAGAGTTTGTAGTCTTAGCCATAAATATGTCACCCTGGGTCAATAATTTAGTTCTTTCTCGACACCCCCCCCCCCCACCACCACAGGTTTACTTTTTTTTTTTTCTTTCCCTGAGTTTTTCTATAGTGAAAAAGAACGGTTTTGCGGGTGGTCCCTTCTAAAGGCTGAAAATGGTTGTTGATTCAAGCACAAAGGGAAACAACCAGTGGGCACTTAAACTTAACTACTGTATTTAAGTACCTATGGTACTTAAAACAAATACTGTATTTACATAGCAAGAAATTTCATAAGCCTAGGAGTCTGGTGGGGCTTAGCTTGACACTTGGAATTGTCACACTTGTCAATCAGGTCGAGCTACTGGCTGACTGGGGAGCAAGGAGAAAAGACAGTAGGAGAGTGAGAAAGAAGAGAAAGGGAAGAGAAAGGTCTGGAAGTCTCCAGTCCATTACCACAAAATCGCAATGACTTTTCAATATTTATTTTCATCTTCACATCATCCTCAGACTATTTGGAGTTTCGGATACCCAGAGGGGATTCTTTCTAATGAAAATATTTGGTTACTTTGCTTTACCAGTTGTTACTATTAATAGTGTTTTCTAGAAAGTGGAAGTTGAGAATCATTAAAGATAAGGTCTAGGTTTTCAATTTAATGCAACAGATGTGTGTATATACATTGAATCATTATTAGCTAGTCTGTTATGTGTTTATGGCTTCTATATCCAGCTAGATTATAAGTATCTTTAGATCAGAAATCGTTTCCCTGACATTCCCTCAGCATTTGCAATGTTAGACCTTAATGATATTTACAGACTTAATTGTATTTCTAAACACTTATTCAAATTAATTTTGATGGTCTGTCTCCTTCCACAATGAAAAAAAAAGACATCTTGACAAAGAAAATATGTAAGTAAAACAAGATAAGGTCATTCAGAAAGATAACACACAAGTGCATTCTGTAGAGCCTTATATGATCGATAAATTAGATCTCTGATTGGCTCTGAGCTTTTTAGTGGTCAAAGAGAAAATGTGATCAGTTAAGAAATTCACATCACCCCTATGATTAAAAATACTAATTTATCAGGGGGAAAAAACTACATGTTAAAAGTATATACAATCATTAATTTGCAGTCCCTTGTATCTTCATTTCCTAAATGTTTACATTTTTGTTAATCCTGTTTATCTCCATTTTCAAGATAATCTAAATGAATATTGATTATTAAAAATAAAACCTAATGGAATACTTTTCTTCATATTAGTTTATGGGAAGGAAAACTAAATCTAAGATCTAAATGCACTAATTTGAATCACTTAACCAATCTGTTTCTGGTTGCATCTGGTTATGAAAATTGAGTGTCAAACCATCTTCCTCAGTAAACACTGAATAAGCACAACTCACAGAAGAAACTGAACTTTTTAAAGAAAACTTTTCCAAAATAAGCATTGACAACTTTCATTGTTACATAAATAGAACAGTGCTCCCTCCCCTCCCACACTCCTGGCCCAAAAAGAAAGAAAGAAAAACCATAAGAAAGCAGTGGGTAGTTTACATTACTTAGTATGAAGAAAATGAATGGAATTTAAGTCACCATTGAAATGCAACAAAGCAAAGGCACTGTGATACTCTATTACTTCTACTGTTTGCCTTACCATATGTGAAGTTAGTACCTGAATTACCTAAATGTAGATTTTGTGCTACAAAGCTTGGACTTTTAAAGGTCAAAGAAGTATTCCTCAATGAATTTTATTGAGGTGAAATCTGCCCTCTCTGTGTTAAGCTTAATTCCCACATTTTCAACAGCAAATTCCCTAACCAGACAATGCTGAAGATATTTACAGATAAACTTATGACACAGAAAAATAACAAAAGATTCAGAACCAACAGGGTATTAATTTAAAAGGCACTTAATTTTGAAGAAGAAAAGGGGATCAACAAGAACTCAGAAGGGGTCTGAATGATAGTAAGTGTATAGCACAAATAATTCTCTATTTGGGGGTCCTGAGAAATTTCAGCAAGTGGTTGTGGGGTAATGAATGTTTGTAATTCATTAGCTACTATGTTAAAATGCAAAGCACACCATGACATCAATGATGTTCTTTTTAATCTCAACAAACAGGCTATTACAATTAAAGCACTTGCAAAAAGACAGTATATTTAAATATAGATTTTGATGAGATTTCAATGTTTTAATAACAATGACTTAAAAAGATTTCAAAATTCTATTGGAAGAAGAAAATGTCTTATGAGATTGGTTCAAAAATGCATGTGCTTGTATGCACCAATCTTTTATGAGTATTTAGTAACAGCCAGCATTTCTATCCTGAAAATTTCTTTTCCTCGGGATCCTTTAATAAGGTTTTAGTATATCTTTAAGAAAATAATCACTATTTACTTAAAATAACATTTTCCCAAGTACAGAAAATAATAGCATTCTAAAGTGCTTGATTTTCTTTTCTCACTTTCCATCTTCCTTCAGCTCCTAGACAACAAAACAATGGTTCTTTCTTCATGTGGAAGAGTAAACTCCATAAACACAAATGGCTAGAGGGCCTCACAGCAGTGAAATTATGGCTTCACAAGGACTTTTTTTTTTTTTATGAAGAAACAAGTTTAAAGGACCTTTCTCAATTTCTCAACATACTTTAAAGTCATGCATATTTCAATGATATAATTAAACTGGCAACACTAAACACTGCTGACTGATAAATGAGACCAAAATAATTAAGTTCTGTTCTTTATACAATCAAGATTTAGTGTAGCAATCAATCTGGGTAAGAATTTGGAGTCTGGAGACTTCAGAAGATGAACAAGCAAGTAGCTAAAACTGGTCATGTGGGAAGCTGGTTAAATGAGTATACATTTTATACACAGCTGTGGATACCTTTCATATTTTAATCTTCATTAGAACCTGGTTGATTCATCGCTCATGTGGTCCCATACTAAGCTGGACATGGCAGGCACAGAAACAAACAATAGAACTGTATAAAAGATAAGTCTGTGTATTCAATGAACACTATGATATTTAAAATCTAAAATAATGACAGACTGAAAATATACAAGCTTTTTTTCAAAGTCAATCCCTCACTAACAAGAGGCACAAAAACTGTGATGAAAAAGCAATAAGGATCTAAATACTAAGAGTGATAAAAGGAGAAAGAGAACACACTATACTTTCCACATATATATTTGTGGAACTATGAGTGTGATTGGGATGCCTACTCAGGCCTTCCATTTTTATTTTCTTCTGCCTAACTCTTGCTTCCCTCCTTAGAATAAATCACACAGTTTTCATTACCCTAAGTAACACTCTACTGCAAGGGTTTCCCCTGTGGAATCAGACTATGGTCAGAGAGAGGTGTTCATATTATTTCTCCTGGGGTCTGGAATTCCAGATTTCAGCAGACTGATGCACTTAGCAAGTCCATCAGGCAAGTCAAAGTAAATATAACTAGCGCAGTTAAGTAAGTGTGTTAGTAACTATTGAGATTTATACATATACATATACATATATATAATTTTTAAAACTCTCTCTTGTTGGATCAGCTTAAGAAGAAACATCCTTCTCAGGAAAATGCATCTTCCTTTGTAGTGGGCTAGGGAACAGACATCAGGATATGATGTCTATCGGGTATCACTGCAATTTAGGGAATTGGGGAAACGAGTGTCCTCGTATTCAACAAAATGAGCATACACTAGTTATGTTTTGGCATCTCCAATTAGGGATAGCTGGTTCCCTTTGACTCTGGGTGCACATGTCTGCCTCCATGAATGTCAGCATGCGGTTAGAGTGGGGAAGCAATGTCTACACCAGCGCTTGGCCCTTTGTAAAGTGGGAATTGCACTTTCCCTAAAAACTGTTTCTTTTCCCGAAACCATGCAACTCGACCAGCTGAAGGCACAGACATGATAAACACACATTCCCCCAAAAGAGGTGGAAAGGGGAAAGGGTGAGAAAAAAAAAAACGCCCAAAAACCTTTGAAAACAGGTGCTAGCAACAGAAAGCAGCCAGTTGCCAATAACACTTAAAACTCCATCTTCCTTACTCTGTAAACAAATTCAATGGGGAAATATCGCGCCGCGTTTCTGAAGGTTTAATTCGCTAGGCTGTCTCCGTGAATTAGAGTCAGATCTAAGTTTCACACTCAGCAGCGGTTTTCACTGACGACTACTGTTGCCCTCCCAGCTCCTAGAAGTCTGCTTCCAAACTGGTAATCCCTTTCCTCCAGGCACCCTTGACCTCACTCCTCCAAGTCGTCACTTGTATGTATGGCCCCTTGAGCGGCGTCTGTCGCTCAGCCCGGCCCCAAGAACAGTAACCGCGAACAATGAGCCAGACAAGGGACCCACCCAGCGAACGCCTGCTCGCCAGCCGCGCGCGAGCCCGCCAGCGCGGGACGCTCGAGCTTCGGGGCTTTCAGCGGCCCGTCCTTTCCCTTCCAGAACCAGAAAAAAGCAAGAAGGTAGGTGGATCCCACACCCGGACTCCCGTGAGCACCCAGTCAGCCTCCCTCTCAACACCCGCTGTTAAAGATGCTGTATCTAAAAAAAGAAAACCAAAAGAGGGGGCGGCATGGTGGTCCGGCCGCTGCCCACCCGAATCCAACTGGCCCAGCAAGGGCGCGTAGGCACTCACTTGCGCCCGAGTCCGCGGCAGGCTGAAATCCCGAAGGATTTGGGGTGGGGGCAAGAGGTGGGGCCAGGAGCCATAAAGTGGCTTCCGCTCCTTCCCCACCCCCGCTCCCTCCCCGGCCTGGCCCGGCTCTGGGATCGGGCAGGACACAAAAGACGGGTCGCATCCGTGCCAACAACTCTGCCACCGCCTCCGTGTGCGCTGCGCAGGGCCACCCGGCGGCGGGGCTTCGCGGCCGGGTCCCGGTGCCGGCCGGGGCGCACTCAGAGGCTGGAGCATCCCTGGACGCCGGCGGAGCTCTCTGGTCCGCTTTTCGCGCGGCACCCCGCAACGGGAGCTCCGAGCTCCACAGATAAAAGAGGCTGAGGCGGCCGAGGAGAATTGAGAGAAAAGGCGAGACTTACTCGGGGGCGGACTCCCGCTTCGGACTCGGCAGGTGTCAGGCACCGCGGGCCCAGGGCTGAAGGCGCTGGCGCAGCTCCGAGCTGGGCTCCACTTGGCGAGCACGGGAAACTCCCCTCGCCCCTCGGCCCCGCGCGCGCTCCTCGCTGTCCCCGCACCGAGCGACGCAGGCACGCTCCCCACTGCCTCCTCAGCCCCGGTGGGTCTCGCTGCCCTCCTCCCCCGGTCCGCCTGCTCCCCCACAGACCACACCCTGTCACCTCAGCGGCCCTCCACTCCTTCCTCTTTGACACTTCCACCCGTTACTCCTCCGTCTGCGTCCTCCCACCCCCTCAAGCCCACGTGCTTCTGCCGCTCCAGCGGCTCCGAACTTCCCCTGCCCGAGCCCCCACCTCGACTCGGAGAACCCCACCGTCTCCAAGAGGAGACCGGGTCCAGCTCGGGGTAGCATGGCGGCTGGCTGACCTTTAGGTCCTCGCCTATGTTTCCCCAGCCCCTGGTGGACACAGGACCCATCATTTTGATGTTGTTAATGCGATGGGTTAGGCATTGAGTACTATATATAAGGATGTGATTTTTGATGTGCCATTTGTCACTTTTAATATCGTAGACGTTTGTTCCCGTGTGACACCTAGTAATTACCTAGCAGCTATTCACTGGGCGTTGGGGATGGACTGTCAGCCCAGCTTTCTCCAAATGCAAAAAGCCCAGCAAAATGCCTGAACACATTTTTTTACCCAGTCCAAACCCAAAATACCATTTTCTACTGACCCCTCCCCTTTCTTTTAGCTGTTATAAAAAGATTTTTATATTCACTTCTCCCTATTCTGCATAGTTAGAGATTTCTTTCCAAGGGCTCCCTCAGCACTATTCCTAGTTCCATGTAGTGCTTACCACCCATTTGGTGTTCTCCCTTCACCTGCCTCTGTTACTGGCCCATAACTTTCTCTGGGCAGAACTTTGTCATGCTGGTAACTTTCTCGGCAGCTTCTTGTCTAGTCTCCACTATATACTATACGCTCAGTATTTAAAGGAATGAAGTGTGGAATTGCATACTTGCCAGTATCCCACTAACAGGTCATGTAGAAAACAAAGCTTTTTGCATTTTATTTGGGTGATTTTTCATGCATTCCTTAATGTAATAATTAAAACCTCACTTGTAGGTATTTCCTACTTTTTCTACCTTGGTGATGGTCATTAAGCTTGAATTGCTAAGTGTTTGAACTGAGGTTCAGTGTCTCTGCAGACTAGCATAAGCTGCCTTGGCTGGTGTTCTTATATTACCATCCTGCCCTGACTATCCAGCCTGTCCTGACTGTCCAGTGCTACATCCTAAAGCTACCTACCAGATCTACAACCTGCCCAACCAGCTCTCCTCCAAAGAGAAAAACTTACCCTTTTCATACCCTCTTCTGTAACTCTTAACCCCCTTAACCCCTTAACCCCCAAAGCAAAAAACAAAAAAAATTATCTAAGCTCAGACTGCTTATAGTACTTATTATCTTAACTCTTACACTTAAAATTCTTTTGGCGTATATTTTGCCTCAGCTATCCTTGTGTCTTACACAAGGATTCTTATTTCTTTGGTTTCTTCATTGAAATAAATATTAACTAATATTTATTAGAGACAGCATGTAACAACTAGTTATTGTTCTGAGTACTTGACATATATATATATGTGTCTATATATATAATCTCATTTAATGCTCAACAACCCAACAACCATATGGAGACTATTTTATAAATGGAAAACAGAGGGACAGAAGAAGCAGGGTCACATAGATAGTAATGAGTGAAGCAAGGATTAGATTCCTGACAATCTATTTAGAAGCTGCTGTCTAATCACCCTGCTATGTGACTTTCCACAGTCCCTTGCTCCTAATAAATGTTAGCAAATATTTTAAAATAATGAGTATTTATTCTTCTACACTTAGTTTCATAGCAGGAAAAAAAGACAATAATGAAATGAGAAGAATTTTACATTATCAGTGGCATATGATTGGCTCTGACACCACCAGAACTGCTTTCTTTGGGGTATCATGGACCCCCCCCCACCCCCGTAACTTGTATTTGAAACATGTGAGGGACCCAATTCAGGCTCATGATTTCAGGTGTGTGAGACAGCAAAGGCTTGAAGGTTGGATTGCAGATCTTTCTAGTCTAAAAAGACAACCTCACCTAAACTGACTCCTGGGTAAGGCTACCAACAAGCTGATTTCTATTCTTCAGGGACCCTGATCTGTTCAAGGCATCCCCTCAGTCCCTGTGGCAGACTGAATAACGACTCCCAAAAACATCCATATCCTAATCTCTGAAATTTGTGAATGTTACCTTATGTGGCAAAAATGGGCTTTGCACATGTGGCTAGTTAAGGATCTTGAGGGCAGATTAGCTTGGATTGTCAAGGTGGGCCCTAAATGAAATCACATGTCCTTATAAGAGGGAGACAGAGAGACATTCAGCACAGAAGAGGAGGAGGCAGTATGACCAGAGGCCGGGATTCGAGTAATAAAGCCACAAGCCTATGAGTGCCACCAGTGCTAGAGGAAGCAAGAGAGGGATTCTCCCCAAGAGCCTCTTGAAGGAGCATGGACCTGCCTGCACGATGATTTCAGCCCGGGAAAGGGATTTTGAATTTAGCCTCTAAAACTGCATGAAAATAAATGTGTGTTGTTTTAAGCCACCAAGTTTGTGGTAATTTGTTTTAGCAGCCAAAGAAAATGAATACAATCCCCAACTCTAGAAATAATTTCTATACCTGGGAATGAAATAGAAGAAAGTTCTTCCAAACAGTTGTTCAGGCCCCTCTTCTGTGGCTGGCAGAACCAATCATTTGGGAGAGGAGAGGGGCATTTGATCCCCAGCACAATATTATAGGGACTTACCAGGTGGCTCACTCCTGCTAATGCAGGAGACACCAGAGATCCTGGTTTGATCCCTGGGTCAAGAAAATCCCCTGGAGGAGGAAATGGCAACCCACTCCAGTAATCTTGCCTGAAGAATCCCATGGAAAGAGGAGCCTGGCGGGCTATAGTCCATGGGGTTGCAAAGAGTTGGACATGTCTGAGCACACACATAATATTATAGAAAAGTCTTCCATTTTAGATGTTGTCATTACTTCCAAACAATAAATGCAAGCAATAACTGAGATATACTTTTATAAATCTATTTATTCTAATAATTTTTGAGGTTTTTATATTGAACCACCAACTAAAAATCTTAATTTATCTACTTAAAATAATTGTAATATATACTGGAACTATATATAACTTTGCTCTGTATTTCCAAGTCCCCTGTAAATGTGTTATCATATTTTCATAATTTAAAAAAAAGAAACTTGAAATTTTAAATTTGTTTCCCATTATCCATATTTATAGTCCCTAAAATGTATAATGGTTTAAAATATATATTCTATAATTTTCTAGTGAATAGCAAAAGTATATTTTCATTGAGTTAGACGTGTTAATCTGTAAAGTGAAAAATATACATAAACTCTCCATAAACTTTGTAAACTTTTTCTCATATTTTGACATATTTGAAATCTCAGAACAAATAAACAAAAAATGTGGCCCAGTCTCTCAAACTCTGTGAGACCCTACTAGCTGAAATTAAGAACTAGATTTTTCTATCTGCTTTTTTTTTTTCTTGTTTAACTAGGGCTACTAGATAAAATAACCCAACTAAACTTGAATTTCAGATAAAAATAATAATTTTAAGTATGAATCACTGTGCCATGCAATATTTGAGACAATAAATTGTCTATTTTTTAACCTGTTGTGAGTCATCAATGTTTGGGATTTGGAGACATGCTTATTCTTAATAGTTATTGTTTATCTAAAATTCAGATTTAACTGGGTACCCATATGTTTATTTTTTTCAATCAGACAAACCTGTTTGACTTTTCTGTTGCTTGTGCATTTTCCTGTTCTTCAACTTTCCCCTAACTCACTACCCCTCCCCACCTCAATTTTTATTAGAAGTAACTAATATGTTTTCACTTAAAACAAGGCTAAAGTCAGATTTGATCTCTCACTGCTGGCCTAGGGCTGATGCCTTGCTCCATACAGAAGAAAAGAGAATAATGTGACTCTTCTAAGATTTGGTTGCAGAGCATAAATCTCCTCCAGGGGGAATTCCCATTGTCACACAGAAACACAAGAGTGTTTCGGTCAGTTCAGTTCAGTCGGTCAGTCATGTCCGGCTCTTTGCGACCCCATAGACTGCAGCACGCCAGGCCTCCCTGTCCATTACCAACTCCTGGAGATTACATGCTACTATTTATCATACAAATAGTAGATTGGATTAAGCTGAAGACTTCTTTCCTTTTGAACTAGTATTCCCCTGTCATTCACAGTCCTTTTGCTAGCAGTAGATAAATATTCTTTGCCCCTTTCGTTTCCAATTTCTGGCACTTAGATTTGTAGAGGGTGAAATGAAAGGGGAAGGGGAGGATAGATGATAATTTGTATGACTTGTATTGAAACATAAGGGACAAATAAAGCAAGTCAAATAAATCACTAAGTTATCTGAGATTTAGTTTCTTCTTCTGTAGAAATAGAACACAAACCCTTTACATACACTTTATAAATCTCTAAGCTCTTACTTGCACACCATTTTTTACATCCTTTTCGGATGTATAATATTTTCCATTTTGAATTAAAATTAACGAGACTTGAGAGAGTCAGATAGTTCATGATTTGAATTTCCATGATTTGGATTTCAGTTCCTCTGCTTATTAGTTAACTTGGTAAGTTTTTAATTTCTCTAAACTAATTCTCACTCTAGAATAGAGGGATAACACTAATCACCCCATAAAGTTGTCTTGAAATTACATGAGAAAATATCTGTAAAATGTTTCACACAGTATCTCATACAGAATACTCTATCAATAAATGGTAACTATTAATATTTTTTTTGCCTCACTTGATACAATGATTCCATTCAGTGCTTTATCCCCCATTCTTGTCTACTGCAATGATTTGCACATATTAAGAGCTCAAAAATATTAAATGCATGAAGGGATATAAGGTAATTTATATGAAAGTGCTGTGAAATTGACAAAGTGTTGTCAAGTTTTAAGAGGTTAGTACTGATAGTAATAATTAATAAGTAATAATAGGTAACACCATTGAGTCTTTGATTCTGGCTCAGCTTTGAAGAACTTCTGTGCAAGAAATGTTTGATGCTTAACCTTTTTCATCTAAAAATTCAATTGGGAGAGACACTGTCTACACCACAGCAACATCTCCTGATCAATGGAAAACGGTTTATTCATTTTGCTTTGCTCAATAAAAATTACCGTTCTTCCTTCAAAGACTTTTTACTCTATTTCTTTCACTGTACCTATATGAATTAGTCTTGGGTGAATTGGACATAAACATCTGCTTCCCCTCAAAAGTGGTTTTCATTTATCTCTCCTCTATCAGAGTGCAGAGTTCAGCAGGCCACAGCCAATGTGTTGGCCCCACAGTCGTCAGGAATGCAAGCTCCAACATCTCTGCACTGCCTCTTAGCTGATGATGTCTGTTGGGACTCCAGTAATCCCTTCTCCTTTATGTACCTGAGGCAGAGGGAAAAGGATAAAGGGCAAAAAGGGTAAAAAGTAAGCCCATCCAGGTGAATGTCTTCTTTAAAGAATCTTTCCCAAGCTCTACTAGATGAATTTCACTTACTTTGTGTGACAGAAGAAGCTGGGAAATGTCACTTTCAGCAGGACTCATTGCTGCCTGAATACTATTAAGTTCTGTTACTCAAGAAAAAGATGGATATTAGGCAAATACCAAATATGTTTACCATTGACATCTTCACTTTCCCGTTCATCTTCGTCCTCTAGGTCCTGGTTTGCTATCCAGTTGGCAACTCCTTGAGTGTTCTGTATCTGAATCATTTTCTCCTCTCTTTCTGTATGTCTTTTTCATTATTTCACAAATCCATTGCCTGTTCTTGTATTAGTTACTTAAGCACTCTAATGTGTGTGCTCAGTCACTTAATTGTGTCTGACTCTTTGTGACCCCATAGACTATAGCCCACCAGGCTTCTCTGTCCATGGAATTTTTCAGGTAAGAATACTGGAGTGAGTTGCCATTTCCTACTCTAGGAGATCTTCCTGACCCAGGGATCAAACCTGCATCTTTTGTGTCTCCTGCATTGGCAGGTGGATTCTTTACCACTGCACCAGTTGGGAGGCCTAATCACCCGAAAGTTCCTCATATATATCATTTTTATTCAGTTCTAAACTACTCTTACTAGCCACTATTTTTTCTCAATGCTGGCCAGCTCTGCCCTTTGACTACAATCATTGACTTTACATTTTTCCACATTTAATCCAGATGCTTTCAGAGTCTTTGATCCTTTGTGATTGAGAAAACATTAGCCTCTGATATGATATCTGTTATTTGCTTCAAAATAATCCAGTGTTGGGAGGGGGGAAAAGTCAGTGATGTGTAAATGAAACAAGATTAGCCATGTCTTGAAATTATTGAAATTGATGATGGATTTGTAGGGGGTTCATTATATCATTTGGAGAAGGAAATAGCAACCCACTCCAGTATCCTTGCCTGGAAAGTCCCAGGGACAGAGGAGCCTAGTGGGCTGCAGTCCATGGGATCACAAAGAGTCGGGCACGACTGAGCGACTAACATTTGTATTATATCATTACTTCTAATCTTGTGCATGTTTTAAAAAATTATACAATAAAAAGTAAAGAAAGAAATGATTGCTTGAATCTCTGTTTGCAAATTGTTGAGGTATAAAGTCCTTCCCAAAATTTATTCACAAAACTCCAGGAGGCTTACATTGTGTTGGTCACCTACACTTGTAGGATCTTCTTTCATATTGGTGTCACTCTGCCATCCACATCTTCCCATATATGACTCTCAGTAGTTTCACCAAATACACACACATACAGATAAGATACATACAAAGTAATTTGAATAAGATAGTCTTTAAGAAGAGCTATTGGCCATATGAAGTCTTCACGTAACATACTGCATAACAATGTAAAAGATTACATTTCTCTTCATTCCTTGTGGCTATGTGTATACTTTTTCTTTTTCTTCCTCCTCACCCCCCACACTAACTGAAATACAGACTTGAATTGTAGGGGCTGAGCACCTATCATAGACAATGAGTCAATACATTTAGATGGCAGAGCGTCAGGATACAGGAGTCTAATTTTCAGAAAAACAGAGGATACCATATCAGCGCTAGACTGTCTTGGTTTTGTTTATGAACTCAAGAGAAATAAACATCTATCTTTTTAAGCCACCATTATTATGTTGCATGTGTTTTTCTATTACATGCTGCCAAACATAATCCTACTTGATATACTTACCAAAGGATTTTCTTTTTTTAAACAAGTGCAATTCTGGGCCTAAGAGAAATTCTATTGTCAGATAAAATAATTTGTTTTTTTCTTCACTTCATTACATCAAATTCTTGTATCATTCCCAGGACCAGTTACAGACTTTCTCTTTATCTCCTTGACTTGCTATTGTCTGAACCAGTATAATAAAGAAAGTATATTGCAAAGGTCAAATCTAAACTAAACATTTAAATATCACGTTAAAAGAAGAATACATTAATTATTTCAATCATCTCTTGTTGCTAACAAATCACTCCAAAATTTATTAGCTGAAAACAGCAGCATTTTATTATTTCTCATGGTTCTGTGAACTTACTGAGATCAATCGCATAGTTTTTCTGTTCTTCATGGTGTAGCTGAGGTCATTCAGGTGGGTATACTCGGCTGGAAGATATGCTGTGTCTGGAACATCCACTGTGACCTTTCAACCTCTAGTGCCTTTCTTCTTCTGGCCTTTCATAATTTTGTTGTCTAGCCTGGGCATCCTTACAGCATGATGGCTGGCTTCTAAGCAAGGCTGTTCCAAGATGACAAGCCCTAATATGCAAGCACTTATTAAGACTCTCCTTGCATTAGGCTTGCTAGTTTCTAGTCGGACCAAACCTACAGATGAGGAGGTTGAGCACAAGGAGTTTCAGTAAATTATCCAGTCTTAGATTTAGAAAGTAGCAGAATCAGGATCTAAAACTACCTAGGCTGACTCCACCTGATAAGAGCGACTATAGTGGGGGCTACAGAGTTTGGAACTTGATAACTGTCTATTTAACATATGCAAACTTTGACTCTCCAGTTATTTCCAATTAAAAAAAACACAAAAGGCAGCATATTGTGTAACTTTTCTGGGTAAAGCCATAAGTATGTTTTGAAATTTATAAGCTATAATACAAAAGCTAAAAATATGAGAGCTGCCTTATCTTAGTGTATCCTCCATAGTGCTGGGCAGTCACTGTGCCACACAGGAGCTGTCCATGATGTGGTTGGACGCTGTGTGCCCTGGAACATGGCTGAAGCACGGCTGTTACTAGAAGGATGGGGGATTGGGAGGAAGGCTGTGTCTTCCTCATGCTGAATTTCCAGGCATAATAATGCCTCCCTGAGAGCTGAGACTCACTCTTCTTGCAATGAATGCAGATGTACAGAGACACTTAGGTTGCTGGCTGAGTTTGCATGAAATCATTACCTCATTTCAACACCACTAGAGAAGCCTGAAGGGTATGCATGAGGCACTTTAGCATTTTTAATGACATCCATTTCAGTTCACATAATTATGCCAAGGATGCAGTGGACTCAAATCAATTGTTTTAGGTAGTAAATGGAGCCCAAAATGCACTGTAATATAATTTATTTTGCAGAAATATCACAAGATACTTCACAGGTAATTATGTTTGATGTCAAAAAACACAAACCCTAGATATGAAAATGTGTTATGTAGGTTGCATTTAGAAAAGTGTTGCATAAGGTTAACGTAGTTTGCAAAGATTAGGGAAAAGGAAATTTCACAAGTAGAACTCATTTAATTAAAGCAGTGATGAGGATAAAATTTTAAGGGCTTAAGAGTGAGTGGGGATTCCTGTAGGGCATCAATTCCTATTGTCCTTTGGTTTAAAACCTACTAAATACACTTAATGCATATACTAACTACAGTGACATATTTAATATCTATCTTTTTTTGAGTGTATACTATTTTGGTTGTCTGTGCAAACATACCCTAAATTATCTGTCTCTCCTCTCCTTTACTGCCTGTTCCATCTTCTGCTATTGCTCTCTTTCTTGTTCCCTCTGTTCTAGGCACATTGGCATCCTTGCTGTTCCTCAAACACTACTGTTCCTTATGCCTGGAACGTCTTTCCCTTAGCTGTATGTACACAAAGTCTCTTACCCCTTTCAAATATTTGCTTAAATTTCACCTTCTCCATAATGTCTTATTTAAAACTGTACCCCACCACCATCCTCAGTATTCCCAACCTCCCTCTTCTACTCTACTGTTTTTTAGAGCAAAAACAACTTTCTAATATACAACATAATTTACTGCTCTTTTTATTATCTCTCTGTCTCTGCTGTGTCCAACTAGAAAGCTCAACAGCAGTCTGAATCCTTTTCAGTTTCTGTTTAATGATGTACCTCAAGAGCCTAACACATTGCCTAGCACATGCAAGATAATTAATATTTACTGAATAAATAATAAAATTCTAGACTGTGCAATGTCTATTCTTAAATAAGCCTTCAATGGCTACATGAGTTTTTGCATTGTCATGTAGATATACCAGAGTGTAATCCTTAATAGTATGAGAAATGGAGGGTGAATTATACAAAGAAAAAATCGGAGAAAAGATCTGCACTCCCCAGAAGCAGTGTTGTTCTGAGATAAGATAGGTAGGGTACGATGTTCTAATGCCACAGTTCTAGTTCAGCATCTCCATTAACAGTTGTAAAAATTGTCTGGAAGAGGCATAGGGCTAAGAATGAGCAGCATGACATTTTAACTTACCTCACTTTCAAATAAATCCCTATTTAAAAACTCCATCTTACAAAATTGTTATTTAAGGGCATTCTTATGGATTTACTACTAATTTTTTTTTTAATTTTAGTTAATAAGTTTATTTACTTTGAAGTAAGAATTTTTCAAACAAGTCTCATTAAAAAGCTTTAAGTGGTTAATACAAACTAGAATGGTATGATGAAAGTGATTTTTGGCCTATATCCAGTCATAAATTAAAAAAACAAAATAAGCATGCATTAAGATTGATTGCCAGTGTCTCATGAACAGAGGAGGTACGAGTGTGCCTATGTTTAACATCCTGGGCCTAAAAGATTTCTAAGGTCCCTTTCAGATGTATCATTCTCTGTGAAAGAAAAAGTATTGTTAGCAGAAATTCTGATAGGGGAAATTTCAAATGAGTATATTAAGGATCATAATTCATTGAAAGGCAAAGCAATGAAAATAAAGCATCATTGAAGAAAGAACTTTCATGTTAATATATGGGCTTACTGATATATATTACTTAATATATGAAGTCTCTTCTCATCTCATTAAAATATACCTGAAAAACAATCAAAAGACAGGAGGGGTGTGTATGTGTGTGTGTGTTTTCCTTTTTCACTTATTTATTATCTGTTTCTCCCATGAGGCTGTATGTTTCATAATGGCAGGAACCATATCTGATTAGTTCTCTAGTCCCTAAGCATAACAGAAATTATTAAATATATTTTAAATGCATGAGTTGTGAAGACTGGTGCTTTTGCAACATGATCTAAAGGAGGAGATCATAACGTTTTGGTGGGAAAATAGTGGCAAGAAAATCATCATTTTGATTCAAATTTTTTTTTCCTTCCCTGACAGCTGCAATTATAACAAGTGTTTCTATTAACAAGTCATAGACCAATAGTAAATAGTTACTTTTTTCAATTTTTTACTGAGAAGTATTAATACCATTCATTCATTATGCTGTGCCCTACTCCAATTATGTGTATCATCATTTGGGTTTCAGTTTAAATACATTTATTTTAAATGCATATTTCTAAGCAATTAACTTCAAAAAATAAGTCATTAAAATATGTGAAAAACTTGACAACTTCCAAGAAATTAAAAATAAGATTTCTACCTAGCAAACTAAAAAGAAAAGCAAATTAAGCAAAGTTTACAAATTTAAAGGCAGAAGTAAAGAGTAGGTAGTAAGCAAAAACAAAAAAAAATAGAGAAGTTTTAAAACTGAGATTAAGTATATTATGACATTTATATGTGAGTTAAACTCCTCTGTTAACAGCAAATGCAAAAAAGAAAGAAAAAGAGAGATCGAGGTAGAAGTCACAATAATAATATCAAAATGGAACTCAAGGGGAAAAAGATATTGAACAAGACAGTGGAAAATTCTACTGATAAAATCCATTATAAAAGGATAACAGTAATAAATCTCCATGAAGACAAATTATAGCAAAAAATATTAGAAATAATTTGACATAAAAAACAATTATAGTAAAGTGCCTTTGCTTAGTACTATCACACTATGACTAATCAAGACACAAAGTGATTATGCACAGACACTTATGAGTAATATCACTGAATTCTCACAGATAGAAAATATATATTTTGTCAAATGCCTGAGGAATGGTTATAAAATTATTCATATCTAAAGCCATTCAAAAACCTCAACTTTCTGAAAAATGGAAACTGGATGGGCAAGATTACATCTTTTGTCCAAGAATAAACAAAACTAAAAATTAATTAAGATTCCATTAGATACCAATTTACTTAAAGAGGGAATAGAAATGCAATTAAAAAGTATTTAGAACATAATTGAATTGAGAATAGTATGTATCAAAATTTCTGGGATAGTTAAAAATACACACTCAAAGGTAAACATATTTTTAGGTGCTGTCATTTAAGAAAGATAAATGAAATAAGCATTTTTATGAAGTTAGAAAGTTTTAAAGAAGGCAGCCCCAAGGAAAGCAGGAAAAACCAGTTAGAAATTACTAAATAGAAAAAAGTGTGGATAGATAAAAATTTGTAGATTTTTCTTAAAAGGATATTTTTGGGAAATATAATTATTAAAAAGAAAATTATTTTGAAATAAAGTACGTAGTAAAACGGAGAAGGCAATGGCACCCCACTCCAGTACTCTTGCCTGGAAAATCCCATGGATGGAGGAGTCTGGTAGGCTGCGGTCCGTGGGGTCGCAAAGAGTCGGACACGACTGCGCAACTTCACTTTCACTTTTCACTTTCATGCATTGGAGAAGGAAATGGCAACCCACTCCAGTGTTCTTGCCTGGAGAATCTCAGGGACGGGGGAGCCTGGTGGGCTGCCGTCTATGGGGTCGCACAGAGTCGGACACGACTAAAGCGACTTAGCAGCAGCAGCAGCAGCAGAAGTATTAAAAACAAAGGAGACAGATTTTAACTTTACACAACAATTTTTTTTAAATTTTATTTTATTTTTAAACTTTACATAATTGTGTTAGTTTTGCCAAATATCAAAATGAATCCATCACAGGTATACATGTGCTCCCCATCCTAACAATTTAATGCATAGTTGTATACGTATAGCAGGAAGTCCTAGGAGTAGAGAAAACTTGAAATTCTTATTATAAATGTAGCTATAAAAAGCCCGTGGTTAAGAAATTTTTACAAGCAAGTTTTTCTGAGTTTGCAAGAAACAGGTAATTACAGTGTTATGCGAAAAATTCCAGAGCCTTAAAAATACATAGAAAACAAACCAAATAATTTGTTATCTTCATATTGAAAGAAAAAAAAGTATATACTTTTGTATACCCCGTTTTTTCTTATGAGTATATATTACTTTTATAATCAGAAAAAAATATAGGGCCAAATATAAATGACTGAAGGAAATAAAGTTGATTCAATTGTAATACTTTGGTTTATAAACTTGAGGGTGGTATTTTGCATAGTATGAGTTGTGCCTATTTATAGCTTTTTTCTGCTAAGAAAAATAATAATAACTTATTTCTTAGGATTGTATAATCATGAATTAAGACTTAAGAGGCTTGCTTAAATAGACATCACTTACTTATATAACAGAAAAGGCAATGGCAACCCACTCCAGTATTCTTGCCTGGAAAATCCCGTGGACGGATGGAAAATCCCTGGTGGGCTGCAGTCCATGGGGTCGCTAGGAATCGGACACGACTGAGTGACTTCTCTTTATTTTTTCACTTTCATGCATTGGAGAAGGAAATGGCAACCCACTCCAGTGTTCTTGCCTGGAGAATCCCAGGGACGGGGGAGCCTGGTGGGCTGCCGTCTGACAGTAATTAAATAATTACATTCTGATTATATTTAATGTTTATACTAATATACTAATTCAATAACAGTTCTACACATCTTTATTTCTTAATCCAATAAAGAGATTGTATTTTTGTCAATCTATTCAGTTACATCAACATAAAATTCTCTCACAATTCTGTTGGGTTTTTTAGATCAGACTGCTTTTTAATGGATACCCTTAGGAAAATTCCAGGGTAGAGGAAAGAGTATGAATTCCTACAGTTAGCATTTATATGAGTGTGATGCCATAAAGCTAAATGATAACTCTCTAATGGGTTGGGTATGTGCAAGGGTAGTAGAACCCATTAAAACCTTATTGCCTATATTCATGGGGCTTCTCTGCCTCCACTTCAGAGCATCTTGATTGAGTACTATCACTGGGTTGTTATCACCAAAAATAATTATGATAAAAAACTGGAGCTCAGATTGTCTTGATAATAGTTAAAAGAAACGGAGGTTTTTGTTGTTGTTGGGAATATTTTCTTATGTAGGTGTCCAAGAAAATGCACATATTTTATTGGGTTGGTTAAATTTTTATTAGTGCATTATAGTGATTCTTTATATGATTTAGATATGAGTCCTTTGTCAGATAAATGTATCACAAATATTTTTTCTCAATGGATCATCCTTTCATTTTCTTGATAATGTTATTTGAAGATAAGAAGTTATTAATGTTGGTAAAGACTGTTATCTGTCTTTTTATTTCACAGACAATGCTTTTTATATCTTATCTCATAAATTTTTGCTTACCCCAGGGATATAAAGGTTTACTCTTGAATTTTCTTTTTTCATGTAGATCTGTTGTTCATTCTGAGTTAAATTTTGTGTATATTGTGATATTGGATTGAAATTAATTAATTTCTATAAAGATATTCAATTGTTCTAACACATTTGTTGGAAAGACTTTTTAATTCATGGAACTGAATTGATATTTCTGTGAAAAATTATTTGACATAAATGTATGGTGAAGTGAAGTGAAGTGAAAGTCGCTCAGTCGTGTCTGACTCTTTGCAACACCATGGACTATACAGTCCATGGCCTTCTCCTGGCCAGAATACTGGAGTGGGCAGCCATTCCCTTCTTCAGGAGATCTTCCCAACCCAGGGATCAAACCCAGGTCTCCAGCATTGTGGGCAGATTCTTTACAGCTGAGCCACGAGGGAAGCCCTCATGGTATGTATGGTATGTTATGTATATATGTATATATTATGTATATGTATATTATGTATATATGTATGGTATGTTAATGGAATCTATATTTTGTTTCCATTGCTCTGTAAGCTTACCTTTATATCAATACAATGCTATCATGATTACTGTAGCTATATTCTAAGTCTTGAAATCAGGTAGTGTACATCCTTCAACTTTGTTCTTTTTCAAGATTGTTTTGACTGTTCTAAATCCTTCGCTTTTCTATATGAATTTTATAATCAGGTCATCAACAATAGCAAAAAAAATGCTGCTGTAAATTTGATTGAGATTTTATTAACTACATTGATCAGTTTGTGGAAAATGATCATTTTATCAGGTTTGAGTCTTCCAATTCTTGAAAATGGTTTATTTCTGTTTATTTAAATATTCTTTCAATGTCTCTCAATGCTTTTCAGTTTTAAGTATAGAGTTCTTACATGACCACACCATCATGGTTATCCAGGTCATTAAGAACATTCTTGTATAGTTTTTTTGTATATTCTTGCCACCCCTCCTTAATCTCTTTTGCTTCTGTTAGGTCTTTACCTTTCCTGTCTTTATTGTGCCCATCCTTGCATGAAATGTTCCCTTGATATGTCCAATTTTCTTGAAGAGATCAATTCTTTCCCATTCTATTGTTTTCTCTATTTCTTTGCATTTTTCATTTAAGAAGCACACATATATTTTAACATATGAAAAAACTGTGAACTGGTTGAAAGATCTGGTTGATTAGTGAGGTAAATGGCTTACATATTTGAACCCTTATTAATGTTACCCTTTAAATGTTACTTTTAAAGTATTAATATCTATCAACTCAAACATTACATTTTTGAGCCTTTAATAAATTAAGGGATTTAATACTAGTATTTTGAAGAGATGTGGTCATAAGGGTACATGGAAGAGGTCATTCCCAAAACTTTTGTGTTATTTTTAAATTTAACAAAGTACTATAGTTCTCTAAAAGTTCAAACAGGAAAGAATAACAACTGACAAAGACTGACTAACAACATTATGTTTTCATGAAACATCACTATATTAAGGAATTTGGGAAGTTTATCTTCCAGATACATATGCCCATTATAAGATTGTGATTCTTCCATTTGTACCAACCAGGAAAGTCAAGACAATCGTATTATTATCCTCGCTTTCCCTGTATCCCAAATTCCCTTCATTACTAGGAATCTTTGGTGCCAATTATTACACTGTGCCAGTGGCCCCATTTGTATTCCCTATAAACTTGTGAACCCTCATCTCCACCATGAGCTTTGTTTCTCAGTTCTCCAGGCCTGTCTCTGGGGTGTTCTGATCTGACCTGATGGGGGTTATGTGAATGACTCCTTTCCCTTTTTGCCTTCAGTTTGTTTATGGATAAGGGAAGGGAAAGTTGGAAGCTAAACTCACAATATTTACTAGACGCACATTGGAAATACACATTTGTGTCGTCTATAGAATTGGTCTTAAGTTCTGTAGATGTAGAACTTTAACTTGAGAAACAAAGCAGGAATAAAAACAGTTCTATTGAAGAATCAGGAGCTTGCAAGAAGTTACCCCATCTATTATGGGAGATCCCTGACATCCGGAGAGTTGGCAAGCTCAGGCAGTACTTTTGTATTTGAGAACAAAGAGTGTAAATCCTTTTATAAAGTTAGGCATCCCTTTATTCACAAAATAATCACATCCTATTTTATCTGTTTGTAGCTTTGGATTTTTGTATTCTAAGTTAAAGCCAAGCACACCCACGGTAAAAACAAAAGTATACTGCTTTGTTCTGTAGTACTTTAAAGACTCTATTTCCTATGATCAAACTACAGGGCAGCATACAAATGCGTTCAGTTTATGTAGAAACTCTTAACATGTGTTGGGAAGATAGATTCCTTTCCAGGTTTATCTCAGGCAGAGCGACTCCCACTTCCTATACCAGACCCCACCACACATTCCCTAGTTTGTTTTCTGTTGTAATTATAAACAACAAACTTTTTACCTCTGAATTGTTATCCTCTTTAAAATCTCCATTATGTTTCGTAAGCTCTTTCTGCCATTTGGATTGTCCTTTCTTTCCTTTTTACTGATTAATTCTCACCCAGTTCTTAAGATCTCAGGTAAAATTTTCTCATCTCTGAATCCTTCCCTGAATTGCTAGTTGCTATTGGAATCCCAGTAGCAGACTAAACCCATTTTTATTGGGTATTTACAAAACAAGAGTTTGGCTCTTCCTGTTGTTCACGTGTGTTAACTAGATTAAGCAGGGCATGTCTACTGAGACTATATTCCAAATGCTAAGGACAACACTGATGCTTGGGAAGTGCTGGCTGAGTGACTGAATGAATAAATGAATGAATTTTTAATTTTTCTTTCTTTTGCTTTCTTGAACTCTCATTTGTTCTAAATAATTTTCCATGGCACTTAACACATTCTAAAATATTACGTACTTTTGTTATTTATTATATTTGTTATCAATGTCTTCCCATTAAGGCCGAGTATCTCTCTTTAGAATGTGTTAAAATTTATTTAGGGAATGATTAAAATAAATCCTACCGAAGCCCATGTACTCTGGAGCCCTTGAGCCACAACTAGAGAATCTGTGTGCTGCCACTAAAGATCTCCACATAATGCAACAAAGATCTCACATGCTCCAACTAAGACCCAGCACAGCCTAAATAAATAGTTTTTAAGAGTATGCTGAATTTAAGTATAATTCTTATTCCTAGTTGCCCTTTAGGTCTAGTGTGTGCATGTCTGCTCAGTCATGTCTGACTGTGACCCATGGACTGTAGCCCACCAGGCTCCTCTGTCCATGGAATTTTCCAGACAAGAATACTGCAGTGGGTTGCCATTTCCTTCTCCAGGAAATCTTCCCAACCCAAGTATGGAACCAGGGTCTCCTGTAGATTCTTTAGCACTGCGTCTCCTGGGAAGCCCTTAGGCCTAGTAACTTGATCTAAAATTCCTTAGCATTTACACAGGAAACTTTGTAAAAAACGTTTTGAGTCTCTGTTAAATATTTAAATGTCAGCTGAATGTGGCTTCGCTGATGGCTCAGTGGTAAAGAATCTACCTGCAAAGCAGGAGCTGCAAAGATAAGCAGGTTCGATCCATGGGTCAGAAAGATCCCCTGGAAAAGAGCATAGCAACCTACTCCAGTATTCTTGCCTGGAGAATCCTATGGACAGAGGAGTCTGGCAGGCTACAGTCCATGGGGTGGCAAAGGGTCAGGCACGGACTTAACACTCAGGCACTCATTAGCTGAACATGATCACCTTTTTATCAGCCTGAACAAGTTAACCCAAATAAGTTTATCAGATTGGCCCTAACAGAAAACAAAGCAGGGTAAAGCACTCTTTCATTCACCTGATATTTCTCTAGCATTGCCTCTGTGCCTCTGTTCAGTAAATTGGGCATGGTATACTCTCACAGAGGGCTTCCCTGGTGGCTCAGTGGTAAAGAATCCGCCTGCAATGCAGGAGACATGGGTTCAATGCCTGGGTCAGGAACATACCCTGGAAAAGGAAAAGGCAACCCACTCAGTATTCTTGCCTGGAGAATCCCATGGACAGAGGAACCTTATGGGCCAAGGTCTATAGGATCACAAAGAGTTGGACGTGACTGAAGCATCTTAGCACACATGCATGCACTCTATATCAAAGATTGAGCACCGCTATATACATCAGCATGGATTAATTTCAGAAATATATTTTCTGGTGAAAGATAAAAATCACCAAGAATACATAGGTAGGGTTTAATTTATGTATAAAATGATCACTATTGATTAAGAATCTGAGAATATTGATTATACTGGAAAAAAGTTAAGGAGATAATTAACTCCATATAATCAAATTTGTATTATTTATGAGTGGGCTGGGTAGAGTGAAGGTTGTTAGATAAGTGAGGGGAACACAAGGTCTTCAAAGTGTTGGTCATAGTCTATTTCTAGAATGGGGTATGGGAATACAAGGACCTCAGTTATTACTCTTTTTACTTCATTGTAAATATAATTTCAGAAATATTTGATAATTAATAAAACCATTAAAAATCAAAACAGAATAACACCACAATGAAAAGAAATAAAAAATATTAAATTGTACTCCAATTTAGCCAATGACTAGACTAAAATTTCATATATAAACAAATTCTTCTCAAAAAGCTAATAGATCTTGGCAATTTTCTTGAGGGGTATAAAACCTGTATGTAATCACAAATTTTCTGAAAATTGCCATGCAACTTTCTTGCCTCATGTTCTATTAATAACATACTAATTAAATATTAATAAAAGATTCATAAATGGTTAAACACATTTAATGGTGCAATTTGCTTAGGAACTTTTACTGCAATGTATACACACAACATATTTTCAGAGGCATGTTATCTTTGGTGTATTTTGTGTGTATTTGTGTGGGTGCCTGTGTCTAATTTCTCTATAAGACTCACAAAGAGATGCAGAAATTCAGAAACCAACCAAACTTACCTGTCTCTAAATTGTTTTCACTCTGCTTCCTAGAAAACATTTAAATTCATCCTCTCCTCCACATTCAGACTGTCTTTACCTTGGTTTAGTAGTCATTTCTGGTTTTTACTATTTACATTGCTTCATAGCTATTTTCCCTGCTCCATCTCTTTCTCTGCCAATTCAGCTTTCAGAGAACTTCTAGCCAGATTGATCTTCTAAAACACAAATCCTGCCTTAAATTCCTAATTTTCTACAAAATAGAACAGAACCTCCTCAGAATACCATAAAAGTCTTTTAGAAATCCAGGTACAGCCTATTTTTCTGAGTCTTTGTGCTTCAGCTTTACCAAACTACTTACCGAAGAGTTCTGCTTCCCCTGATGTGCCCTGCAGTTTCATGCAAGATCACCCCTCTTGGCAGTTAATTGCCATTAGTGCACGCTTAATGTTGGTGGCTCAGAAAGTAAAGAATCTGCCCATAATGAGGGAGGTAAGGGTTCAATCCCTAGGTCAGGAAGATGCCCTGGAGAAGGCAGTGGCTATCCATTCCAGTATTCTTGCCTGGGAAATCCCATGGACAGAGGAGCCTGGAGAGTTACAGTCCATGGGGTCCCAAAGAATCAGACATGACTGAGCGACCAACACTTTCATTGTTTATTAGTTTCTTTGTTTTTTATGAACCCATATCTACATTTCTAAAACTTGGCTGCATTTTTACCTCCCTTGTTCTAGGCATTTTTGTCTACTGTACTTCCCTAATCTGTAGGACATATTTCTGTGATAGAGTTTTTAACAAAATGGTGGAATCATTACTCCTTTGTCTCTTCCTCTGGGCTTTGTGCACCTTGGGAGAAGAGATTGAAGCCTATTAGTATTTCTGGGTCTAAACATTATCTGGAAAATAGTTTTGCTGAATAAGTAAGACAATCAAGATGATGAGACCAGTGAAGAGGGATGTGGAATTTGGCCTAAACATGGGAAGAAAGAGACATATCATGAATTTCAAGCTAAGGAGTACGGAAATTAAACAGAAGACACAGTTAAAAAAGGTTTCATTCATTCAGGGTGAAATAGTCCTTATCGGGTACATTTTATTGACTAGAACACTAAGAAAAAAATCACTAAACAATGACAATGAGTCCAGACAATTGATGGTTAAAAAAAAGAGACAGAAAAGAAATAAAAAGATTTTATTTTTGGTGCCTTCAATCTGTGTCTAGAAAATGCCAAGCCAATATTTTGGGAAGGAGAAAACCAGTGCACATAGGTACAGAAGCTTCTTTTTGGGCAAACAGAATCTATGTGATGAAATGTTTGATCAAAATGTTTATTTGAAATGGTGGTGTTCTACGAGGCAGAGGAAAGGCTTCTATCCCAAACATTTGCTTTTTGTCATTGTAAAAGAGAGTTCAATGAATCCAATTAACTGAGCAGAAAAGAGTACCTGAGGCCAGATGTACTCCTTTATTCCTTCGCAGAGGGTTAATACATTGTTAAGCTTATTTGGGCACTCTAGCATTTGTCTGGGCTTCTGAGAAGTCAGCTAGACTGTATGTACTTTCTGGGAGGAAAAAATAAATAAATAAATAAAGGGAGCACCTAGAGCCTGCTGTGATCTGTGTAAACTGTTCCGAAGCCTCACTCTGTGGCTTCTGTCTGCAGCCCCACTAGCTACCATTTAATACAAGCCCACCCATGCCAGGCACTGTGAAAAGCACTTTGCATATAATTATGGTCTCATTTAACTGGCATGGCAGTACTGTAAGGAACAACGTTTACCTCCATTTTACAGAAAACAGTTTCAAGTTAAATGAGTTGCTTAAGGTCACATTACACAACTAGGTAAGCAGTTGAGGTTAGAATTGAGCACAGGACTTTCTGAGTTAGTTGCAAGGTTTAGCAAACACAGGATACTCAAGCATCGCTTACACTACAAAATTAGTCATTGTTTACTTTAAATTCAAGTTCAATTGGGTGTCCTGGATTTTTCACAGCAGGCTTCCCAGGTGGCTCAGCGGTAAACAATCTACCTGCCAATATGATGCCCTGGAGGAGGAAAGGGCAACCCACTCCAGTATTCTTGCCTAGAAAATCCATGAACAGAGGAGCCTGGCAGGCTATAGTCCATGGGGTTGCAAAAGAGTCGGACATGACTGAGTGAGTGAGCATGCACACGTTTGCCTAACAACCTTATTTTGAGTGAGTCTAACACCCCTATCACATGGTCACTCTGTCGACTGCTTTGGAAGATAATTCCAGGGATAGTTCTGGGTGAACATATTGACAAAACACAGTCAAAGAGCAGGCAAATCTGGAACTAACAATGAGTTGCATGTCTTCCATGTGACAGATGCAGTCACTTACCCAGGTTTTTACTACCTGTGGGTCTTGAATTAGGACCATGGGTTGAAGAAATTGAAATTCAAGATCAAACACAGTTACAAAGGTAGGTGGCTATGATGTTGATGAAGATTCAGGGCTCCTCACTTGCATGGCCCATAGTCCCCATTTTATTTTGTTTTCACATAGAAGATCCCATAAATTATACAAGCTTTGGACCCCCCCCAAACCTAAGTTTGTCCTATACAATATGTTTATGTCAGAATCAGAATGCAAAGCCAAAAAAAGCATACTCTTCTCCAAATCGTTTGCTTTTCAATTATTTCTTAAAACTAGCTCATCCCCATACCAAAAAAGTATTCAATGCATGTTTGGTAAGTGGATGAATAAACAAATGTATGGATAGAATATTTGATAAAACTTCAGAAAATTCATGCTTTTAAACACTCTATTGAGAATTTGGTTATTCACATTTTTATACAAGTCGTGATCACCTGACTTTTTTCTTCATATTGTGCCATGTTTTCTCTCTGGAGATAAGTGCAGTTAACAGTGTAACATCTGTTATGAAGAGCATGATTAAAAATGGGACCCTCCTTCATCCCATAGGCCTAGTGGATGGTGGTTACAAGGTGGTCCCAGAGTTGGTCTCTTCTGTGGCTATACTTTCTATTATTTAAGCTGGGATGTCCCAACATGATTCTATTGCAATTTCATTTGTGTTACAAGGGAGTTTCCCAGTTGCTTTTACCTGATTAGACTGTTCAGAATTTATCTTCTGCCTACTTACTCTTAACATTATAGAATGTTTGGATAAGCTTCATCTAATATGGACTCTAGTCATATTTTTTACTCAGTTAATTACTTTTCTGCACATTGGGATAATTGCATGTTTTGCCTTCCCTAGAGCAAGGACATTCAGATCAGTATTAGGAAGGCTGGAGAGACAGGGGGACAAGTTAGGCATGGTAAGGTTGATCTTATATGTACTCAATAACCATGCAACCGGTGCAGAGTTGAAACTTGGTAATGAAGATCCTGAAGCCATCTCCCTTATAATTTGTCCTCCCAATACTTCAATCTGGCATCATAATAAAGAAAGATCCTGTAAAGACATATAGCCTCAAATGGTAAAGTTGAAACTAAGCTATACTTAACTTTAAATCTCTTTCTTCCACCAATAACCAAACAAAACCCCCAAAACCTGTCAGAATCCTGTCAATTTTAGAAATATCTGTATAATTTTATTCTGATATATTACAATATATTTATGCATACATAGTAGATCTGTAAAATATAGAAGAGTACAGAGAATAAAATAAAAATCAGCTGTATTATCTAATAGCCACTAACACATGTATGTTGTTTTCCAATATTTTCACACTTACATATGTACATGTGAACTTTTTTTAGAGTTGAGATCATATATTATATTGAGGTTACTATAATTTTTATGGCATTCTCTTGTACAATATGTCTAGTAGAACTTAAGAAATAAGCAGGACATTAGTTTGCAAATGGGTGTGAGCCAACTTAATAATTAACATCATGTGTATACTTAGATTTTTCATTGCAATCCTCTGTTTAAATTCAGGTCTCTAATGGTTTATCATCCAATGATATCTATCAGTAAAAGAAAATGTGCATAAATGTTATAAGTATGTCTGGATTTAATGACTTTAATTTCATTAAATTAACCTAAATTTGAAGTATTTTTCCCTCTTAAACCTGCATTCAAAGAATTGGGTGTTACCCAATCTATAAACAACTCTTTTGCATTAGAGGTACAACTAGAACCACAATAAATGTGGTAATTATTGTTGCTTTTCAGTTAAGAGTATTAGTATTCATTCAGAAGTCTGTTAATAGACTAAAAATATATAATGTGTTACTTAATTTAAAAGGATCCCAAAGCCAGTTAACACTTGTGCTTTGTGAATTGACTTCTAATCTGATATATCCAGCCATTCTTTCTTTTTTTTTTTTTCAAATGAGTCACAACCTAGATCCTGACATCTGAGAATTCTTTGATTAGGTTCTCACAATGGGGTCAAGGCTCTACCTTGGGCTTCTTAGTCTTCAAACTCACATAATTGTTAAGCAATAAGTTATGATGTCATTGATGAAAGTAATGCCAAAAATTGTTTCTTCGTATTTTGACACCCATATGGATTAGATAGGTTGCAGAACTTTTTCTTTCAAAATTGGAAAGTAGAGCAAGGCAATGAGGTCTCTTTACCATTGCTGTTTCTAGGTATGGTTGCTTTTGTGGTCACGAGTCCTGTCAGAAGTTCTGATAGCAGCTCCAATCAGAGACCAGTAGAAACTTATGTGCATTTGCTACCATGAACAGTAATGCTATCAGGTTACAGACCAATAGCAACTCTATAAATAATTATGTATAGTATTCTACTGCTAATCTGAAAAACGTTTCAGAGTATACCATATTTATACCAGTTTCCTAACATATAGTAATTGTCATAAGAACAAATTTTAGCCTCCCCAGCTATATAGCGGGATTGTAAATATTTTAATTATTTCTATTTAAATTCCTCCATTCTCTAACTTATACCTTAAATCTTCAAAAAAGAGACTTATGGCTTAAATGAATTGCATATATATAAGACTTTTGAAAAAATATAAAATCATAAGAAAAGGGAAGAAGCATATTTTATAGTTAAGAAATATTGACAGTGATTTAACTCTAAATTGGGGTCTAAGTATCCTAGCAGTTAAGACAAAACTAGAAGCACAAAATGTTCTATAACCTTTTTTCCATAATAAAATAAAATCTATTAATTATTCAAGACTGACAAAAATTTCCTAGTACAAATTAGTGGAAAGAATTTGTTGCAAGATACTTTAATGAGAGGAATGTAATTGAATTATTTTCAATAAGCATTTTACAGAAAATGCTAACATTACCTCTAAAAGTTACCTTTTTTTTTTTTCCCAATTGGCCCTAAGTTGCAGTCTTGAGTTTATCATACTCCTAGTAATGGTATATGATTTTTTTAGTGTTTGGCCTTCAAAATCAGGACTATATATATATATATATATAAATGAGGATTTTCTAGTGGTCATGTATGGATGTGAGAGTTGGACTGTGCAGAAAGCTGAGCACCGAAGAATCGATGCTTTTGAACTGTGGTGTTGGAGAAGACTCTTGAGAGTCCCTTGGACTGCAAGGAGATCCAACCAGTCCATTCTGAAGGAGATCAGCCCTGAGATTTATTTGGAAGGACTGATGCTAAAGCTGAAACTCCAGTACTTTGGCCACCTCATGCGAAGAGTTGACTCATTGGAAAAGACTCTGATGCTGGGAAAGATTGGGGGCAGGAGGAGAAGGGGATGACAGAGGATGAGATGGCTGGATGGCATCACTGACTTGATGGACTTAAGTCTGGGTGAACTCCAGGAGTTGGTGATGGACAGGGAGGCCTGGCGTGCTGCGCTTCATGGGGTCACAAAGAGTCGGACATGACTGAGCGACTGAACTGAACTGATATCAATGAGGAATGATTCTAGTAAGCATGTAGCTTTCATATGATACAAATTAATAGAAGTCTAAAGAGCAGCATAGAAAACATCTTTCATGAATAAAATTAGTCTTACATTTGTTACTCCAGTGGTCTTCATGCTGGAATATATACTTTCCCCTGGGAGTCCATGTTCCACCAGGTCCTTAAGCAAGAATAGCTTTAAGGAAATCTATTTCCAAATATTCAACATTGCCACATGTGTAGTTTCCTAGAATGGATATGCCTGACAGTTTGCTGGTGGCCAATGCATCATGCTGAAAGTTTCTTGTCTGTTATACTTTCTCAATTTCTCTTTTCTAATTGTTTTTCTCCCAGTTTGCCATAGGAAGTCATAAATTTCATACAAAGGGAATCTTCATATGGTACATTGCCTCTGTGAGAGGGCCCAATCAAAGGGATAATTTAAATGATACTGACTGAGAAATGATTTCTTTTGCCAGTCAGGTGGCTTCTAATTCTTTGCTTTGGATAAAACTGAATGAAGAAACAAATCTAGTAATTAGATCATTACAGACATATTTTTAATGAGAGATCAATATGTGATTTTGCCTTATAACTTGAAAGGAGTTCAATGAATTGTTTCATTGCCATAATGAAATTCTTTGAATTCTCATCTCTTTAGAGGAGAGCAAGTTATCTCACTGAATATGTCAAGTAAAAAATAGAAATAGAAATGAGTCTGAATTTTTAAAAGAGGGTGCATAAACTAATTGAAACAAGAGCATCCATCATGTATTTCATTAAGAAATGCATTCTTAATTATATTTTACTTACTATCCTTAGTTGAATTGATGATAAATTTATTTTGCTTCTGTCAACACAGATGATCATTGAAAATTATAAACAAATATGTTTGTTCATATGTACAAGCTAAAATTAAGGATTATAGGATTACCTAGAGAAGACTTTCATACATTAAATTATTTTATAAAGAATAGATTGTATATGGAAGTAGAATGGAACTATATGAACAAGATCCAAAAGGAATGATGGTAGATTTTCAAAAAAATACCTTATTCATTTTTCCTTCTTTCATAGAGGATGGTGGGCATTAAAATCACAATGATAATTAGATTTCCTTGAAAATATCTGAAATATGTTTCAATTGTTTGAAATCTAATAATTTTGTTTTTTAAAGTTAGTATTTTAAAAAACACCAGATCTTATACATTTTAAGTAGTATTTTAAACTTAAAATAATGACAGGAAATTCTGGATGTCAACTTAAAATGTGCAAGGCAATTCATAGGTTTTCAAAATTATTTTAGAGAATATAAATAAAATGTTAGAAAGTCACTATTTTCATCTATGGTGTGTAGATATCATCTCTTTAACCTAGACATTTGATGAAGGATAGAAGTGCAAGGCTCTTTCATCTCAAAAGAACCAGCAGTGTGGAATTCTGTAATCCTGACTGATCTACTCTAAACACTTAAAAAGCCCAATCAGGATACAAGGCCATCATAGCTTGGCATGAAATGAGCCAATGTTTCGCCGAACAATGAAGCATCAGATCCTCCTAAAAACAAGACTTTGATCCAAAACCCATATGATTTTTGTTTTGTGTCTACAGTGCTAGGAGTCTTTCTCTTTTTCCAATACAACATCTTTTTCTAAGGTACACCCACTTTATCCCCAAATTTCATTGTTTAATGTATGTATTATTTTTCTTTAAATATGTTGCTCTTGGCAAACACTACTGACATTTCTGAACTTCAATAATAAAGTAAATTTTGCAGGTTCTTCCAGACTGAAAAAGCAAGAAACCTCTTCAGTGCTCATATTCCAAATGAGGGCATTCTTTGCTGTTCACTGGTTCTGTGTCCATTGGTCCTGGTCATATGTATTGTTGCATTTCTGTGGTTAGCTCTGTAGGGTGCTGAGCTTTCCCTACAGGGTGGCTCCCTGGAGGCAGTATGGTACAGCAGAAGAGAACAAAATCCAGAGGAAGGAGATTTGAGATATTTAACAGATTTGACACTACTGAGGTAAGTAAGCATGCATAATTTTCTACATTGCACAGGACCTTGGCTTCCTTATTTATAACATAAAGACATTGGATAGATGCCACAAAATTTTCTTCCAGTCTTAAAAGTTTGTGACTTTATGTGGGAACATTTTAGGATGATGAAATGTTCTATTTTATGGTGATTGTCATGGTTATGTTTTTGTATACATTGTAAAAATTCACTGGTGAAGTACATTGTACAGCTGACAAAAAAATTGTGACTTTCAGAAATGACACTAATAGTAACACTTAATGACTGTTGTGTGTCAGCTACGAATTTCTTCACATGTATTGTTTCATCAATGTATCATATATTCTCTAAAAATTTGATACAATTTTTATCCCCATCCTAGTGAGGGGTAACACTAAGATCTAAAGATGTTGGTGACCTGACCGAAATCCACACATGGTGAGTGGCAAAGCCAGAACTCAAATATATGTCTGCCAATCCAAAGTCTGTGCTTAAATAATTTCTTTACTATTAGAAGAAAACCAGAGAATGGGGCATATTTACTGACTGACTCCCTCCCAGGTCCACATATCAGGAGCAAGACAACATTTTTGTTTGTTTCTTTATTTTGCCTTGGTTTTAATCCCTGCCAAGGATTAGTGAGCATTTCTAGGATCATCCTAGTTTTCTCAGCAGGCCTAGGAATCCATTCCTTTCTTTGTGGACTCAAAAACATCACTACTTACATGGAAAAATGCAGGAAAAGGGGCATGCAAATTGAAAAAAAATCATAACAGAAATTTATGTTTTTGTTGTTGATGTATATACATGTTTTAATTTAAGATGCACTCAACTGATTGTAAATCAGCATGTACACATAGAGCCTTAAGGGAATGCTAAACTTTGCCTCCTACCTAACCTGAATATTGTCATATTCCCCTATAAATCAACTCTGCAATGTGTGCTTTTGACAGAATATGTGCTGTGTCAGGCGGTTTTAGCAGTGAACTTCTATAATCAGCAAGGTTATGTGGGACCTTATTTTAAGTAGCAGCAAACAAACATGTCTAAAATAACCTATAGAAGAAGGCTTGGCTAACAAAACCAAGTTCCAAAAAGTGGCCATTGAATTTTTTTTTTTTCCCACTAGAATTCCTTATAGCAGCCCATATTGTTTTGGGTATAGTTAAATGCCTTTTTGAAGAAAAATGTAATGATAATATATGTATTTTAGTGATATATGGCATGAAGCAATGACTAAAATACTCTTTGTACAAATCAACATGAAAGATGCCTAAATTGGGAGAACTGATTTGTAGTGTTTGGGGGACTGAAATGTGTCTACACATTAAAGATTGATATTGGGAGTCTTTCCCAAGAGAACATTAACTGTATTTGAGTTCTAAAAGTTCCACCCTCAGTAATTTTGTCTGAGAAAGTATCATTGGATTTCTTTGGGTCATTGATTTTCCTAAAGTACAAGTGCTATCTGTTTCAATCTTTGAGATCTAATTATACTCATTCTTACAAATTAAGAGTAAGTTTTTATATTATGCCCAGAAATTCTTAAGTATAATTTCATATTGGGGTTCTAGAATTAAATCTAGAAGATTTAATTGGTAATGTTAAAATACATTTAGAAGTATTACAGGTTATCTTTTCTTGGGGTTGGGGAGAGGAAGCTAAGATTACGTTAAGGTTAATTTACAAAATGTGCTAGAAGGAAAAAAAAAACAAATGCTCTCATTCAATTTCTTAAAATTTAGTGTCATCCATGTTAAAACCACCCAGTGAGATTCTCAAAGGACATGTCCTACCCTTGGCTTACTTTTAAATCAAGCCTTATTTTTGTGTGCAGAAGCAGAATGAATTATAAATGATTATAACATTTAAATTCTAGGTTTATTTTCAAGTGTAGTTGATTTTACTTAAATGGGAATTCTGTAGCTATTTAGTAATTAGGAATGATAGTTCTCTGCAATTCATAATTGGACCCAAAACAGGTGTTTTCTTTCTTTTTTTAAAATTAGAAATATTTTCAGCATTGGCAGAAGAATATATTTTCAAGTGGCTATGAGGTAATGAAATTTTAACTGAATGTAAAAGAAGGTTCTACTTTTGCTATATTTTTAGAATGTATTTTTATTGAACAAATCAAAGGAATCTGCATTCCTAATTAACCAGTTTAAATAGCAGTTAATCAGCTAGAGGTGGTGGTTTAAATGGGCATTAAATAATAGTGATAAGAAAATTAAAAGGAAATAAACTGATACAACTATGTGTAACTGGTTATTCCAGAATATATAAATATATATACTCATGTGTATAAATTTGAACTATTCATGTTATGAACTAAGTGTTAATTAGAATAAAAGTTACATATTATTTCACAATCAGAGTCAAAATCATGATGGATTGTAATTTATTTGAGACCATTAATGACCAAATGAGTCTAAGAATTATGTAATCCTAATGTTATTAATAAATGGCCCTCAGCAATTTCCCAACCTAAATTGTCAATTTAAAAACAGTTTAGATTGAGTATTTCCAATTACATTCCCAAAGTAGGATATACTTAAATGGTTTCAGACCACAAAATAGAATTAAGAGGAAGATTATTACAAACTAGACCTATGAAGAATATTCTTCCTCTCATTCGAATGCACCCTCTTTTACTAATAATACCAGTTGGCTCACAAGACTGTTCCCAAGACTGACCACAGAAACAAAACAGATAGTTTGCAACGAACAATGTTACCAACTGAGATAAAGATTTCCTTCTTCTTTCAAAATAATGTAAAATAAAAAGTCTCTGAGTTACATGAAATGATGAATTAGGAACCAATGACCTAAACTAAAGATGTTTACTGGAAGGTTACAGAGATTTGTCAGATGGTAGGTCATTCCTCTTCCTGTTTTGCTTCATTATGTATCCAAATGGTCATATGTATGCTGCTGCTGCTGCTGCTGCTAAGTCGCTTCAGTCATGTCCGACTCTGTGTGACCCCATAGATGGCAGCCCACCAGGCTCCCCTGTCCCTGGGATTGACCAGGCAAGAATACTGGAGTGGGTTGCCATTTCCTTCTCCAATGCATGAAAGTGAAAAGTGAAAGCGAAGCCGCTCAGTCGTGTCCGACTTGCAGTGATCCCATGGACTGCAGCCTACTAGGCTCCTCCGTCCATGGGAGTTTCCAGTCAAGAGTACTGGAGTGGGTTGCCATTGCCTTCTCCGGTCATATGTATAATGTCCATTTAAAGTTTCCCTGTAATTAACTACTTTTCTGTGTTTAGAATTTACCATATTTTAACGTTTTCTTTGGCTTTTCTTCTTTGAAAAATTAGAGCAGACTCATTTGAAATATTCTAAATATAGAGTAAAGCAGAAAAAAGAAAAGAAAACCCACAAAGGGCCTTTTTTCTCAGTGATGAACATTTTGATGAATTGTGTGATTTAAATGATTCAGAAATCCCCTGATGTTAGTACTATACTGTGTAAATACAGACTGTAGTGTTATCAATTGTATGTCCACAGGTAGAGCATAAATGACTACAGAATTAGAGAAAGGTACAGGGGTTGTTTGGACTCAGTTCAGTTCAGTCACTCGGTCGTGTCCGACTCTTTGCGACCCCCTGAATCCCAGCACGCCAGGCCTCCCAGTCCATCACCAACTCCAGGAGTTCACTCAAACTCATGTCCGTCAAGTCGGTGATGCCATCCAGCCATCTCATCCTCTGTTGTCCCCTTCTCCTCCTGCCCCCAATCCCTCCCAGCATCAGGGTTTTTTCCAATGAGTCAACTCTTCACATGAGGTGGCCAAAGTACTGGAGTTTCAGCTTTAGCATCAGTCCTTCCAATGAACACCCAGGACTGATCTCCTTCAGAATGGACTGGTTGGACCTCCTTGCAGTCCAAGGGACTCTCAAGAGTCTTCTCCAACACCACAGTTCAAAGGCATCTATTCTTCGGCTCTCAGCTTTCTTCACAGTCCAACTCTCACATCCATACATGACCACTGGAAAAACCATAGCCTTGACTAGATGGACCTTTGTTGGCAAAGTAATGTCTCTGCTTTTGAATATGCTATCTAAGTTGGTCATAACTTTCCTTCCAAGGAGTAAGCGTCTTTTAATTTCATGGCTGCAATCACCATCTGCAGTGATTTTGGAGCCCCCAAAAATAAAGTCTGACACTGTTTCCACTCTTTCCCCATCTATTTCCCATGAAGTGATGGGACCAGATGCCATGATCTTAGTTTTCTGAATGTTGAGCTTTAAGCCAACTTTTTCACTCTCCTCTTTCACTTTCATCAAGAGGCTTTTTAGTTCCTCTTCACTTTGTGCCATCAGATCAGATCAGTCGCTCAGTCGTGTCCGACTCTTTGCGACCCCATGAATCGCAGCACGCCAGGCCTCCCTGTCCATCACCAACTCCAGGAGTTCACTCAGACTCATGTCCATCTGGTGTTATTTACATATCTGAGGTTATTGATATTTCTCCCGGATTCCAGCTTGTGCTTCTTCCAGCCTAGCGTGTTCTCATGATGTATTCTGCATATAAGTTAAATAAGCAGGGTGACTATATACAGCCTTGACGTACTCCTTTTCCTATTTGGAACCAGTCTGTTGTTCCATGTCCAGTTCTAACAGTTGCTTCCTGACCTGCTTCCAGGTTTCTCAAGAGGCAGGTCAGGTGGTCTGGTATTCCCATCTCTTTCAGAATTTTCCACAGTTTATTGTGATCCACACAGTCAAAGGCTTTGGCATAGTCAATAAAGCAGAAATAGATGTTTTTCTGGAACTCTCTTGCTTTTTCCATGTTCCAGCTGATGTTGGCAATTTGATCTCTGGTTCCTCTGCCTTTTCTAAATTGGGACTAGGTGTCCATTAAATTGAAAGGGATCACTCTGTAAGTCACCCCACCTACTGCCAGTATCCTTAATTAAGGGGAAAAGGCAGGGGCAAGAGGGAATAGCTTTGAACCATTCTTGGGCTGTCTTAAGTCCAACCACATTGCTTTTCAAGGCAACAGTGCTTTCTAGAATACTCACTGGTGGTTTTATTCTAATTCCCTTTTCATATTTTGCATTCAGATTCTAGCTAAGTGAGAACCCTTGGGCTCTTCATAGAATTGTGACCTTGTCCTGGTTAGTGATGCTAATCATAGAAGAGGTATGAATGAATTTTCAAATAGGTTAAAGAATGATCTGAGAATTAACCAAATTGTATCACAGCCCTGACATAAATTTATTAAAATCCTAGTATGATAACCCTTTGGGCAAAACTTTCTCCTCCTTTCAGTTACTGCCTTATAAAATACCTATTCTTTTCTGAGCTTAAGAAATGTAGTAGCCTCAGAGAAATTCCAAATAATTCTACTAATATTGAACATAATGGCTAAGACAAAGTTCATTCCAGAACTCTAAAAAGCTCATCTTGCCAGACAGACACCAGATGTATATAGTTTTGTATTAAACAGAATTCCTCCTGCTAGCAGGGCTTCTCAGGTGGCACTGATAAAGAACCTGACTGCCAATGCAGCAGACTTGCAAGAGGTGGATTCGATCCCTGGGTCAGGAAGATCCCCTCGAGAAAGAAATGGCAACCTGCTCCAGTATTCTTGCCTGGGAAATCCCATGGACAGAGGAACCTGGTGGGCTACAGTCTTTGGGGCTGCAAAGAGTTGGACAAGACTGAACACACACACACACACACACACACACACACACACTAGCCTTCTAGCATACTGGTTATTAAAAACTGAAATATACTGTGATCTGTTTATATTGGATCTTTATCAGAGCACACACCTTAGTCAATGTCAGAATGTTGCTGTTGTTTAGTCACTACTGCTACTGCTAAGTCACTTCAGTCATATTCAACTCTGTGTGACCCCATGGACAGCAGCCTACCAGGCTCCCCCGTCCCTGGGATTCTCCAGGCAAGAACACTGGAGTGGGTTGCCATTTCCTTCTCCAATGCATGAAAGTGAAAAGTGAAAGTCAAGTCACTCAGTCATGTCTGACTCTCAGCGACCCCATGGACTGCAGCCTACCAGGCTCCTCCGTCCATAGGATTTTCCAGGCAAGAGTACTGGAGTGGGGTGCCATTGCCTTCTCTGTGTTTAGTCACTAGGTCATGTCTGACTTTTTTGCAACCCCAGGAACTACAGCCCACCAGGCTCTTCTGTCCATGGGATTTCCCAGGCAAAAATACTGGAGTGGGTTGTCATTTCCTTCTACCAAGGGATCTTCCTTACCCAGGGATCGAACCCATGTCTCCTGCATTGGCAGGCGGGTTCTTTACTACTGAGCCACCTGAAGCCCCGATGTCAGAAGAGTGAAAGAAAAACCTAATATTGTGTTGAGGCCTACCACTAGGAGACTAAGAGTTTGAACAGCTTCCTAGTGACATTTTCCATGTCAAGGTTTAAAAAAGAAGAGAACAAAGGTCACTTTGACAACTTACTTGATTGAATTACTTGGCTGAACCCACAGTATATGAACATATTGATGAATATGTTTCCATGATAGACAAAAATGATAATCCTCGGGTTTGTTTTGAAAAATGTGGGTTTCCATCTTATTTCAGCTCCTAACCAAAGAATCAGCCTATTTCTCAAGGAAATTTGTCTCTTGACATTTCTGCCTTCAATGCATCAAGCTTCTACTCATATATATTTGTGTCTGGCCTTTTAACAGCTATGCCATCTAGCAATCAAGTATCTGATTTGATTTTCTTCAAATATCTAATCTCAGGTACTGTATCCTCACAGCAGGCAATTTTTATGTAAAATACTGGTAGCAAATCTAATGGATCTGATGACAGTTTTAAAACCTTTCTACATTAATGACCTTTCTATTGTATTTGTGTCATGTCTTCTATATGCTGTGATGAATGGAACACTGCCATTATAATGTCCTAAGTAACCACTCTGAATGGGACACCATCTATTCTTCAAAATTGTGATTACCTAATGCAATATATTGTTACAATTTATGACTTCCAGGGAGAAAAATATTCCTTTAACTTAGATGAGTATTTAGTTATAAATGTGTGATTATGTGGTTACTTTGTGATCTGAATATATTGAGAAAATGTAGACCTGTGAGAACTGGTCCTGTTTTGTTATTAGAGCTCCATGTATTGATTCTGTCGTGAAGTCTTCAAATTCCTCTTTTGGGAGAAAATACGGGACAGGTGATGTAAGGGATATTAGTGTGTTGTCAAATATGCAGAACCAAATTTAGCAATACAAAGTAAAACAAGCAAGCTTCATTGAGTTATATGTGTCATAAAATAAATTGTAAGCACTTAAATTGTATAATTTGATCAGTATTGATCTATGTGTACACCCATGAAACCATTACCACAAAAGAAGGAATATATCCATCACCCCCAAAAGTTTACCTGTGTCCCTTTGTAAATCCTCAGTTCTACTCTCTTCTGTCAACCTCCAACCCATACCCAGGTGACTACTGATGTTCTTTCTGTCAGTGTTGATTAGCTTTTCATTTATAGAGCTTTAAATACATAAGATCATACAGAATACAATATTTTTTGACTGACTTCTTTCATGGAACATAATTACTTTTAAAATCCAGATATGTTCTTGTGTTTCTATCAATAATTTCTTCTTTTTACTGCTGAGTAGTATTCCACAGTACAGAGACCAAAATTTGTTTTCCTATTCATGTATTGATGAGCATTTGTTTGAGTTGTTTCCATATCTGATTGATACAAATAAAGCCTCCTAATCCTAGAAAACACTGATAAAAGAAGTACAGTTTCTGCTATGTATGCCTTGAGATGAGAGAGATATAGTCTGTGTTCTGGAATTGAAGATGAGAATTAAGATGTCACTTCTCTCCAGTTTGATCTATATATTTATCTCAATCTCAATGAAAATTTCAGCAAGCATTTTTATAGATATTGACAAGAAGATTCTGAAATTTATATGGAAAGGCAAAGCAACTAGAATAAATAAAATGATTCTACATAAAAGTATGAGGTTAGAGCATTCAAACTACCTAATTTCAAGATTATTCATAAACTGTGGTAACTAAAAAAGTATGGGGTTGTTGGAAGGATGTAATGCATAGAAAATGGAACAGATTACAGAAGCCAGAAATCGGCCCACACATATATGATCAGTTTATTTTTTATAAAATTGCATAGGTCAGTTAATGGACAAATGGTTGTCTTTGAACAAAGTGTTAGAACAACTGGATATCTCCATACTTAAAAAAAAAAAAAAAGATGGGAGAAAGAAAAGAGAAACCTCAACACATATTAACACATGTTTCACGCTTTAAATGAGAACTGACTTGAAATGACCCACACCAGTCTTCTTGCCTGGAGAATCCTATGGACAGAGAAGTCTGGTGGGCTACAGTCCATGGGGTCACAAAGAGTGGGATCTCCCCCTCCTCTCCCCTTCCTCTGTTGCTCCTCCCACAGATGATAGCTTCTCCAGGTGCAAGCTGCACCTGTGGAGCTCCCTGTGAGCGACTGAGCACACCAACTGTAGGTTAGTAAAGCTCTGTGGTTTAAGAAATGCCTGCAATGAAGGAGATGTGGTTTTGATCCCTGAGTTGGGAAAATCCCCTGGAGGAAGGCATGGCAACCCACTCCAGTATTCTTGCTGGGAGAATTGCATGGACAGAGGAGCCTGGCAGGCTACCATCCATAGGGTTGCAAAGAATCAGATGTTACTGAAGTGTCTTAGCATGAGCAATTATGTATAAACTTTGCTCATGCATCTATTTCCTTAGTGAAGACATACTTTGAATTTATTGTTGGAATTCTCAGTGGTTTATTCTCTCTTGCATGTCACTAGAAAGGCTACTTAGCAGTGTACCAAAAGGCATTTTAAATGAAATGCACGTTTGTCTTAACCAGTTTTTGAATATGAGTTATCTTAGAAGAAAATCGTGGTGAGGTATTTCTAATTAAGTTGGCCTGATCCATGTCGCTTTTCCAAGTCTCTCTCTAAAGAAACTTGTTGCCTTCCTTCTTAATGCATTAGAATTTTGCAAAGAATGATTTTAAGTAATCTGTTTTTGAAGAGCAATTTAGAATACCTCCTAAAGTTTAAGATGAGCAAGCTCTATGATACATTGTATGTGTTTAGTCGCTAAGTCGTGTCAGACTCTTTTGTGACCCCATGGACTATAGCCTGCCAGGATCCACTGTCCATGAAATTTCCCAGGCAGGAATACTGAAGTGGACTGACATTTCCTTCTCCAGCGAATCTTTCCAATCCAGAGATCCCCAGGGATGGAACCTGTGGCTCTTGCCTCTTCTCCTGCATTGCAGGTAGATTCTTTACCACTAAGCCACTGGGGAAGCCCCTATGATATAATAATTTCTCTTATTTTCTATCCTAGAAAAAATTTTGCACACATATACATATAGTAGGATTTCTTTATACAGCAACATTTTAACAGGAAAAATTGCAAACAACTTGACTTTTTAATAACACAAGATATATTTAATCAACCAAATATTACACTGAAATCAAAGTGATCTAACTAGCTCTACTGGGTTTTTCTCTGGGTGAGCCTGCCTTGGTGTGGGACCTCTTGGAGGCCGTGTTCTGGGCAGAGCTCAGGGACAAACCACGCCCACCCAAGGCCTCCCCTGCGCTTCCGCTCTTCCCCTTGCTCCTCACCTGATTGATAGCGTCTCCAGGTGCAACCGGCACTTGTGCTCTCTCGACGCAGCTATGACCGCTTCCCTGTGAAGGCCGTGTGAGCGTCCCGCCGCCACGACGACTTGGTCTTGGCACCCGAAGTCCTGTGGTCCTTGGTCGGTGTCTACAAGTGCGAATCCCTATCTTCTGAGCTCTGAGTCAGGTATGTGGGGCACGCAGGATGGGGAATGGGAGGAGACGAGGTTTTCCACCACGCGCATTTGCCCTGGCAATATGTCTGGAGCCTCCCCACAATTCCTAGTCTGGATCCGTGAGTTCTGAGCTCTCAGATGTCTTCTCATCAAGCTGTCCCCTCAGGTTGTCTCGTCAGGCTGACTGTTCAGGTTGTCTCCGGTAACCTAGCCAGACTCAGACGAGGTTTCTTGGCTTTTTGTTTTTTTCCAAATCTATACAAATAAAATTCAAAAACCTAATACAGAGTGAAAAAAAGTTTTTAAAAAAGAGAAATGCCCTTTATGTAAATAGCCGCCCCACATGTATTGTTTCAAGATGCCTACATATTTAATAGAACTATATAAACACGAATTAAAATCATATTTCCTGGCTTTAGGATAGTAGTCCCCTTTTAGAAGAGAAGAAGATAAATAGATCTGGGGTGGGTTTAGCTGTATCTGTACATTTTTATTTCTGTAAATAAAGAGTATAATCTGAAACAAATACAGTGAATTGTAAGTGTGGCTTAAATATGAATAGTACTTACAAGGATTTTTGTTACATAATTTGTTATATGATAAATAGTACTCTGTGCTTTAAAATGAAAGGTATGTTAAATAAATAGCTTGTAACTTACATATCAATTTATTTGCAAGTCCAGTTGGAAGTTTCCAGAAACCTTTGTATTCCACTTATTTTGAGAGCACAACCCTAAGTGGTCTTACAGTACATTAATTCAGTTTTTAAAATTCATTCATTCATTTTTGGCCATCCTGGGGCTTCATTGCTGTGTGCAGGTTTTCTCTAGTTGTGCCAAATGGGTGCTACTCTTCCTTGGGGTGAGTGGGCTTCTCCTTGCAGTGGCTTCTCTTGTTGCAGGACATAAGGTGTGTGACTTTCAGTAGTTGTGGGGCAGGAGCTTAGCTGCCCTGAGGCATGTGGGGTCTTCCCAGACCAGGGGTACAACCCATGTCCCCACATTGGTAGGTGGATTCTTAACCACTGGACCATGAGGGAAGTCCACAATTTTTTTATTGTCGTAAAATACATGTACAATTTTATCTTAAGCATTTTTTAAGTGTGCAATTCAGTGGCATTAGGTAAAATTCACATTTTTATGCAGCCTTTATCACTATCCTTTCCAGAACTCTTTTCCACTTTTCCTCTTACAATACTGAAACTGTGCCATTAAACAATAACTCCCCATCCCATTTCCCTGAGCAACTATTAATAGTATTTCATTTTCTATCTGTATGATTTTGACCTCATATAAATGGACTTACATAGTATTTGTCTTTTTGTAACTGGCATATTTTACTTAGTATACGCCCTCAGTGTTTGTTCATATTGTAGCATATTGCAGTATTTCTTTCCATTTCCTTTCTTCTTTTACTGCATTTGCTTATCTGTTCATCCACCAATGGAGACTTCAGTTGCTTCCACTTGGTAGCTATTGTGAGCAATGTTGCTATGACCATGGATGTACAAATATCTCTTTGAGATTCTGCTTCAAATACTTTTCAGTATACCTCCAGAAGTGAAATTGTTTGGATCATTTTTATGATAATTTTTATTTTTTTGAGGAAGCATCATACTGTTTTCCTTAATGGTTATATCATTTTGCATTCTCATTAATAGTGCACAAGTTTTTACAGTTTCTCCACGTCCTCACCAATGTTTATATTTTCTGTGTTTGTTTTGATAGCAACCATCCTACTAGGTGTGCGATAGTACTTCATTGTATTGAATAGTTTTGCTTTGCATATTCCTAATGATTGATGATGTTGAGCATCTTTTTATGTGTTTGTTGGCAATTTGTATATTTTCTTTGGAGAAATGACTGTTCAAGTTCTTTGCCTATGTTTGAATTGGGTTGTTTTGTGTTTGTTTTTGAGTGTTAGGAGTTATCTATATATTTTAAATATTAATTCCTTATAAGAAATGTAATTTGCAAATATTTTCTCCCATTCTATAGGTTGTCTTTGTACTCTGTGGATAGTGTCTTTGGATATACAATTTTTTAAAAAACATCGTGAATATGTTTATTTTTCCTTTTGTTATCTGTGCCTTTGGTGTCATACCCAAGACATTGTTGCTAATCTGACATTGTAAAGCTTGGATCATGGATCTGTTTTGACGTAGTTTTTGTATACGGTCTTAGGTTAAAATGCAACTTTTTTTTTGCATGTGAATATCCAGTATTCCTGCAACCATTTGTTGGAAAAACTGTCTTTTTTCTTAATGGTTTTAGCATCCTTACTGAAAATCATTTGAATATATTGACCAGTACTATACTCTTCTGATTACTGTAGTTTTGTTTTGCACTTAGCTTTAAAATCAGGAAATGTAAGCCCTCTAGCTTTCTTGATCTGTTTTAGGATTCTTTTAGCTATTCAGTGTCCCTTGAGATTTCCCATGACTTTTAGCAGGGGTTTTCCATTTCTGCAAAAAACTCACTGGGACTTTGATAGGTTTTGTATTAAATCTGTAAATCGTTTCAGGTAATATTATCATTTTAAGAATGTTAAATAATATTAAGTCTTTTAATCCACTAACATGAGCTTTATTTCTATTTTTAAAAATATCTTTAATTTCTTTCACCTGTTTAATAGTTTTCTTTGTATGCTTTTCAGTTCCGTGGTTAAATTGATTCCTAAGTATTTTAATCTTTTTGATACCATTTAATGGAATCATTTTCCTAATTTATTTTTAGTTGTGTTCATTATTACTGTATAAAAATGGAATTGAGTTTTGGGTGTTCACTTTCTATCCAGTTACTTTGCTGAATGTATTAGTTCTAACAGGGATTTTTTGTTAACCTTTCTTTTTAATATTTGAAGTTTTATATATATAAGATCATAGCATCTGTTAACAGGGATCATTGGACTTCTTCCTTCCTATCTGGACGCTTTTAATTTGTTTTTCTTGCCTTATTGTTCTGACCGAGTGTCTCAGTATTGTGTTGAATAGAAGTGGGAAAATCAGGTTAACTGCTCCGCTCATGACTTTGTAGGAAAAGCTTTCAGTTTTTTTATAATGAGTATGATATTTTCTGTGAGTTTTTCATATATTGGTTTTGTTATGTTGAGGTAGTTTTCCTCTATTCTTAATTTTTTGAGTGTTTAATTGTGAAAATGTGTTGAGTTTTGTCAGATGATTTTTATTTTTATTTTGGCATATATTTAGTTGATTGTGTTGATTTAGTCCTCTGTGCTGTTAATATGGTCTTTTTCGTCAACTGGTTTTTATATGTTAACCATCTTGCATTCCAAAAATAAGTCACACTTGGTCATAGTGTATAATCTTTTAATATGTGATCAAATTCCATTTGCTAGTACTTTATGAAGGTTTCTGCCGCACAATATTCTTTTTTTGCCTTTTTTTAAAATTTTATTTTATTTTTAAACTTTACAATATTGTATTAGTTTTGCCGAATATCACAATATTCTTAAGGGATATCAGATCTGTAGTTTTTCCCCAGTGTCTTTGTCTGACTTTGCTATGAAGGTAATGCTGGCCTCACAGAACTAGTTGGGAAGTTTTCTCTTCAGTTTTTGGATAAGTTTGAGAAAGAATTTTAGTTCTTTGAATGTTTGGTACATATCTCCTTTCTAATTATAGGCCTATTCAGATAGTCTATATATGGTTAGTCTCAGGTTTTCTGGTTTAGTCTTGATAGGTTTTGTGTTTCTAGGATTTTCATCTAGATTATATAACTTGTACTTGTATAATTGCTCTTAATACTTTTGTATAGTCCTTTTTATTTCTATAGAATTGTTAGTAATTATTTTGGGTTTCTGGATTCAATCCCAATGTTCATGTGGGGATTTCCCACATAACATCAAGCAATTCTCAGGTGTCAGCAGGTTATCACCCATGTTTCTGCCCCAATTGCTTTAGATTGGAGGTTCCAAAAACAGCTTTCTTGAACTTAAGATACCAGTGACAAGTCCAGGTTGTTGCCTGTATTTCTGAATGACTGAGTATAATTCAGAAGTTCCCATGACTTCCTCTGTAGTTTTGACTAATTTGCTAGTGCATGTGTGTGTGTTCAGTTGTGACACCATGGACTGTGTTCCACCAGGCTCCTCTGCACATGGGATTTTTTAGGCAAGAATATTGGAGCAGGTAGCAGGTAGCATTTCCTCCTCCAGGGGGTCTTCCCCACCCAGGGATTGAACCCTTGTCTCCTGCATCTCCTGCATTGGCAGGTGATGCTTTACCATTGAGCCACCTGGGAAGCCCTCAATTTGCTAGAATAGCTCACAGAACTCAGAAAAACGTTTTACTTACTAGATCACTGGTTTATTATAAAAGGATATAACTTGGGAGTAGCCAGATAGAAGAGGTGTCTGGTGCAAGGTATGGGGGTAGTGTTTGGCACTTTCGTGCCCTCTCTAGCTGCAACGCTGTCCCCTAAATTGCCAGGTATTTGCCGACCTGGAATTTCTCCAATCCCCATTATTTTGGGTTTTTATGGAGGCTTCATTACATAGGCAGGATTGATTATGTTGTTGGCCATTGGTGATTGATTAATCTCCAGTCCTTCTCCTCTCCTCTTCCTAGAAGTTGGGAATGGGACTGACTAAAAGTTGGGAGTGAGAAGTTGGCTCCGCTGACAACCAACCAATCCTGTTCCCAAAGTAACCTCATTAACATAACAAAAGACACATTTATTGCAAGAAATCTCAAGGATTTTAGGAATTCTGTGTCAGAAAGTGGGCCAAAGATCAAATATATATTTCTTATAGATCTCAATACCACAATAATGTCCTCCCTTTCATTTCTGATTTTAATATTTTGAGTCTTTTTTCCTCTTAGTTCATCTAGCTAAAGGTTTGCTAATTTTGTTAATCTTTTCTGAGAACCAACTTTTGGTTTTGTTGATTTTTCTATTCTCCATATTGTTTATCTCTGTACTAACCTTAAATCTTTATTATATCTTTTCTTTCCGTAGCTTTGGGTTTAGTTTGTTATTCTTTTTCTAGTTCTTTAAGTTATAAAGTTAAGTTGCTGATTTGAGATCTTGTTTCTTTTTATAGCATTTATACCTATAAATTTCCCCCTTAGCACTCCTTTTGGAGAAGGCAATGGCAACCCACTCCAGTACTCTTGCCTGGAGAATCCCAGGCATGGCGGAGCCAGGTGGGCTGCCGTCTATGGGGTCGCACAGAGTCGGACACGACTGAAGCGACTTAGCAGCAGCAGCACTCCTTTCACTGTGTCCCGTCAATTTGATATATTGTATTTTTGTTTTCATTGGTCTATCAGATCAGTCGCTCAGTTGTGTCCGACTCTTTGTGACCCCATGAATCGCAGCTCACCAGGCCTCCCTGTCCATCACCAACTCCCGGAGTTCACTCAGACTCACATCCATCGAGTCAGTGATGCCATCCAGCCATCTCATCCTCTGGCGTCCCCTTCTCCTCTTGCCCCCAATCCCTCCCAGCATCAGAGTCTTTTCCAATGAGTCAACTCTTCCCATGAGGTGGCCAAAGTACTGGAGTTTCAGCTTTAGCATCATTCCTTCCAAAGAAATCCCAGGGCTGATCTCCTTCAGAATGGACTAGTTGGATCTCCTCACAGTCCAAGGGACTCTCAAGAGTCTTCTCAAACACCATAGTTTAAAAGCATCAATTCTTCGGCGCTCAGCCTTCTTCACAGTCCAACTCTCACATCCATACATGACCACAGGAAAAACCATAGCCTTGACTAGACGAAACTTTGTTGGCAAAGTAATGTCTCTGCTTTTGAATATGCTATCTAGGTTGGTCATAACTTTCTTTCCAAGGAGTAAGCATCTTTTAATTTCATGGCTGCAGTCACCATCTGTAGTGATTTTGGAGCCCTCAAAAATAAAGTCTGACACTGTTTCCACTGTTTCCCCATCTATTTCCCATGAAGTGATAGGACCAGATGCCATGATCTTCATTTTCTGAATGTTGAGCTTTAAACCAACTTTTTCGCTCTCCACTTTCACCTTCATCAAGAGGCTTTTTTTAGTTCCTCTTCACTTTCTGCCATAAGGGTGGTGTCATCTGCTTATCTGAGGTTATTGATATTTCTCCCGGCAATCTTGATTCCGGCTTGTGTTTCTTCCAGTCCAGTGTTTCTCATGATGTACTCTGCATATAAGTTAAATAAACAGGGTGACAATATACAGCCTTGACGAACTCCTTTTCCTATTTGGAACCAGTCTGTTGTTCCATGTCCAGTTCTAACTGTTGCTTCCTGACCTGCATACAAATTTCTCAAGAGGCAGATCAGGTGGTCTGGTATTCTCATCTCTTTCAGAATTTTCCACAGTTTATTGTGATCCACACAGTCAAAGGCTTTGGCATAGTCACTAAAGCAGAAATAGATGTTTTTCTGGAACTCTCTTGCTTTTTCCATGATCCAGCGGATGTTGGCAATTTGGTGTCTGGTTCCTCTGCCTTTTCTAAAACCAGCTTGAACATCAGGAAGTTCATGGTTCACATATTGCTGAAGCCTGGCTTGGAGAATTTTGAGCATTACTTTACTAGCGTGTGAGATGAGTGCAATTGTGCGGTAGTTTGAGCATTCTTTGGCATTGTCTTTCTTTGGGATTGGAATGAAAACTGACCTTTTCCAGTCCTGTGGCCACTGCTGAGTTTTCCAAATTTGCTATAAGTATTTTCTAATTTATTTTTTGAATTCTTTGATTAATTGATTTTTTAAAAAATTTCTACTGATTTGTGAATTCTGCAATTTTCTCTCTTATTGGTTTCTAACTTCATATCATTGTGTTGGAGACTTTATTTGTGTCCTAACATTGTCCTGTATGGAAAAATGACCCATGTGCACTTGAGAAGAATATATATTTGGTTGTTATTTGGTAAAGAATTCTGCATATACCTGTTGTACTTGGTTGGTTTATTGTGTTGTTCAAGTCCTCTATTATCTTTTGTCTGTTTATTTTATCTATTATTGCAATAGAGGTATTGAAATCTCCAATTCTTCTTGTAGAACTGTTTATTTCTCTGTTCAGTTCTGCTAAAACTTCTTCTTTGCCTCCAAAACCTCACAGTTGTGAAATACTACTGGAAATTTGTGTAAAAAGTTGCCAATTTTTAATGCTTTTTTAAAGCTGTATTTTCATAGTTTGGTTAAATTTGATGGCTTCTGTATTAATTCATTGGTGTTAAATTATATATAAAGCTTCACTTTTTGTGTGTATATATAGTATATAGTAATAATTATTTTGGTAATTATCTAAATTTTTTAATCAATTAAGCTAGATTGATTTAATTTTATTTAAATATATATAACAATCATTTTTATTTTTAACAAATCAATAAAATAAGAGTTTAAAAAATAAAAGTAGAAAAAATAGAAAATACCTCATTTTAAAGTTCATGTTTTCAATCTTTACTTTACAATTTGTTAGCTTCCAGACAGTAGACATGCTTGTTGAGCAAAGAAGTAATAACAATTTCATATATGTATATATATATTTTTTTCATCAATGTTCGAAAATTTTGTCATCTTTCCATGACCCTTACAGCTCTGCCAATTACTCTGTAGAAGCTTGCAAACAGGAAATACAGCAATCTCTAGTGTCAATCATGAAAATTAGGATTCAACTCCATGAGCAGCTCGTGTAAGAACCTGTAGACCAGGAGACACAGCAGTGAGATAGGATACAAAAATTATTATTCCATTTTAATTATCCTAAGGAGACTAGAGGTATAAGAGAATAGTCTACTTGACTAATGCAGAGATGGGATGGGGAGAACCTAGTATAATCTTCCTAAAGCTGAGCAGAAATCTCCAACATGATCTGGAAGGCCCTAGGTAGCTCTGTTTAAAAGTAAAGCATTGTTCAATCTATCAGCAAATTTTAAAGTATGGTCTAAGAGTTATCCCACTGAAGATCAAATTGTGGATTTGAGGACTTTATCATCCTATATCTCCTGAATTAGTATCTATGATATTGAGTTTTGATAATTTCCATTTCTAACTAGATAGCCAGTAGATTATTTTTTAAATAGTACTTTATGGAGACATAACTGTATATAGTAAATTATGTGTGGTGACCACCCAGAACAAGATGTAGAACAATTTTATTGTTATCCCAAAAAGTTCATCTTGGTCTTTTTCAGTCAATTCTCAGTACTCCAACTGTGTTAAGCACAATTCTGACTTTTCTCAACATACATTGGTTATATCTGTTCTTGAGCCTTAGCAACATGGAACCTACCATAGATAATTGTTTCTGTTTTCCTTCTCTCAGCATACTATTTTTGAAGCAAAGTAATTTTTAGGTACACTAGAAGTTGAAAACCAAAGTTCTCTGGAACAGAAATTATCATAAGGAAGCCTGTTTTTGGAGTTCCTCTGTGATGGGATGGACTCTTTTCAAGCTATTCCATTTTAAGGCTGTATTGTACCTGAGACAAAATCCATTACATAGTTACCAAATAGTCTGTTGTGTTCCTCCTGCATTCATGATTTCACACACAGAGGCCAAATCAGCTGAAGAAATCAACCAGTGATTTTTATAATCCTGCTTTTCACATTTCTAAAGTTATGCTTGTCTCCATCTTGAAATTCTTCAAGAAGTTTAATAATAGTACAATGACAGCTTGTCAAAATTTTAGTAATATTTGGCTTTAAATAAAATAATCACAAGTGGCTGAATAACTCAGCATTCACCATTTCTTAGAGTCCTCTCAGCTTGATTTCTACAAGATTTCACTCAAGAATTCTAAGTAGTTTCTCAGAATGGGAAGTATAACATAGCAGGAAAACAAAGTTACAATTATCAGAGAAGCGTGAAAATTATGATGGAAAACACCTATTAGACCACCTAGGCTTCAGCCCTGCAGAGGAGATTTTGGTTATTGTGGTAGGTTGCCAGGGGTTTTGCTGAATTTAGTGATTTGAGCAATTTGGTTTCTGCTACTCTTTTGGCTAAGTTTTCTGTAATTTATTAATTGTTGCAGGATCAAAGTTTTACTGGGTATGTAACTTAATTTTTGCTTCTCAGTTGTAAAAATATCCTGTTTCTCCTCTATGTCTCACACTACTACCTACTTCACTTCTGACGTCAGATATGTGGCTTTTTACACACATCAAGCAGTTCTCCAACACCAGGTGGATGTCCCATAATTCAGTTCAGTTCTGACACTATCTGCCTCAATATATCAATAGCTTCATATCTCGCAAGTAAATCTGTCCCATAAGACTTCCCCCACTCAGATGCCAATCATAAATTCAGGTTGTCACTGTACTTCTGTCAGGCTGTATACACCAAGATTCCTATAATCCCTTCCTTGAGTTTTATTATTTGTTAGAATGGCTCACAGAACTCAAGGGAAACTTACTTATGTTAACTGGTTTATTATAAAAGATATAATTAGTGGTATAGATAAATAGCCAGATGAAGAGATCTGAGTACACTAACATCTGTCTCCCTATAGTTGGAGTGTGCCACCCTCTCAGCACCTGGATGTATTCATCAACTCAGAAGCTCTCCCAGCTCTGTATTTTTGTTTTTTTTTTTGTTTTTGTTTTTTTTTTTTATGGAGGCTTCATTACATAGACTTCCCTGTGGCTCAGCTGGTAAAGAATACCCCTGCAATGCAGAAGACCTGGGTTCAATCCCTGGTTTGGGAAGATCCCCTGGAGAAGGGAAAGGCTACCCACTCCAGTATTCTTGCCTAGAGAATTCCATGGACTGTATTGTCCATGGGATCTCAAAGAGTCGGACATGACTGAGTGACTTTCACTTCACTTCACTTTACTTCATCACACAGACATGATCAATGATTAACTCAGTCTCCAGTCCCTCTCCCCTTCCCAGAGTATAAAAGGTGAGGCCATGAGTTTCCAGCTTCTAATCATGGCTTGGTCTCTAGTGGTTAGCCCCCAACATGAAGTTATTGATGGGCCCATCAAGAGTTGTCTCATTAGAACTAAAGACACTATTGTCATCCAGTGAATTCCAAGGAATTTGAGAGCTTCAGAAACCAAGGTCAAAGAGACAAAATATTAGAAAAAGAAAGATATTTCTGCCTCTCTTAGCTGTGGTTTTTCCAGTAATCATGAATGGATCTGAGAGTTGTACCATAAAGAAGACTGAGTACTGAAGAATCAATGCTTTTGAATTATGGTGCTGGAGAAGACTCTTGAGAGTCATTTGTACTGCAAGGAGATCAAACCAGTGAGTCCTAAAGGAAATCAACCCTGAATGTTCATTGGAAGGACTGATACTAAAACTGAAGCTCTAATACTTTGGCCACCTGCTGCAAAGAACTGACTCATTGGAAAAGACCCTGATGCTGGGAAAGATTGAAGGCAAAAGGAGAAGGGGGCAGCAGAGGACGAGATGATTAGATAGCATCACTGATTCAGTGGACATGGCTTTGAGCAAATTCTGTGAGATAGTGGAAGACAGGGGTGCCTGGTGTGCTGCAGTCCATGAGGTCACAAATAGTTGGACACAATTTAGTGACTGAACAGCAACAATGAAACTTGTCTTAGGCCATCATAAAGGATTTAGGAGCAACATGCCAGATACAGGGGGCAGAGACCAGATTATATATTTTTCATTATTTCACACCTTCTCATAAATTTCCTTCTCCATACTAAAATACTAAATACTACATAAAATACTAAATACTACATACTAAAATGATGTCAACTTGCTTTTCATTAAATAATCATCTCTTGGCCTCTGATGTCTGGACTTGATGACGGAAGTTGGAAGTGATCTGTCTCACTTCCCTATTGCTATTTTACTAGCACACCTCTTTGAATGGGTGGGGGAAAGCATGTAAGATTAAATTAGAAGAAGAAAAATCTAGACAATGGGTGATGTCTGCATAGCTAATGGGCAGCAAGGGAATACTCATTACAAGCACTAGTGAGAGAGGGCCATTAAAGATAGTATTAGCTAAAATTGACCCTATCAGGAAAATATACTGGGGTGATTTGGAATCTTAAATATTCCCTTTTTCACTTGCATCATTAGCACAAAGAGCCTTTTTTTTTTTTTAATAATCTTACCATAAATTTATATTTTATTCTATTTAGTTTCTTTCTTAAATTAGCTATCAGTGTTTTCAGAAGAAAGATATATAAACTATCATTCAATTTATAGATTTGTAAATTGTTCTCAACCTAAAGCAAATATTTATCCACACTGGATCCTTAACACTATCATGTTCTAAACATATTTCACCAAGAGATATATCAACTTGTATATCTGGGACTTTCAAAATGGTCAGTAAGAGGCTCACAGATTACCATCACAGTTCTACAGGATGCAGTGGTTTCTGCTCTCATTTATTGTAGGAATGAAAGCCACTATAACTCTGGGTCACTTGAATGTCCTAGTAGCCCCATTACCTTCTGCTTCAAAGAAGAATATCTCATTGAAATTGTTACTAATTCTAAGCTGAGGTCTTTTCCATCTCTTTGACCTTTGATGCTTTCCCATTGATTCAGCATGAATTCTGTTTCATAGAGATGGAGATAAAATGCACATTTTCACTCTGTGTTCCATTTTGTACATTTCAGAGAAATGGACATTTTATAACTTTGAAGTCTGTGCTAAAAGATTAGGTATCAAAAAAAAAGGAGAAATATTTGATTTCCAGAAATCTTAAAATGGGTAAACCCTCCAAAGTGATCTATAAAAACAGAACATTTGAATTAGGAACAAAAAATATGTGGGTCAGAATTGTGGCTTTGCTGTCTGAACCTCATTTTCTTCTTCTGTGAACTGGAAATAGTAATACTTTTCCACCTGTTGCAGAGGTTTTGGCTCTTTTTGTGTGTGTGTGTGTGTGTGTGTGTGTGTAAGAAGATCAAAGGAGGTAATCTATGTGTACTAAGATTATGTGTACACCTTGTGTACTAAGAAGTACTGTGGAAATGCTACCTGTTGCTTTTACTGCTCCTGGTGCTGGTGCTGATGGTGATAGCAAGCATTCTGCCAAACTGAAAGTCAGACAGATTGGAATTCAAATCCAAGTCGCTTTTGTACTTACTGCATGTCATATTTTTATATCATAGTTTCCTCATCTATAAAATAGCATTAAAAATTAGTATCTATAACCAACTCACAGAAGTGTAACTATTTAAATAATATATAAAGCATATAGTTCTTAATAAATGATAAAGAGATAAGAGATAAATATTACTTTTCTAATTCCTTCCTCCACACCATGTACACATATGCACACACACTGTAAAAAATAAATTTGAAACTAGGGCAAGAATTGGTCATTTATAGTCTGTGGCTAAATCTGGCCCACCATCTATCTTAGTAAACAAAGTTTTATTTGAATAATACCACACTCATTTGCTTACGTAGTATCTATAGATGCTTCAGCAATATAATGGCAGATTTGATTAGTTGCAACAGAAATTATATGGCCTACAAAGCCTAAAGTATATTTACAGGCCCATATGGCCAATAGGGGTTTCCCAGGTGGAGCTAGTGGTAAAGAATCTGTCTGCCAATGCAGGAGATGCAAGAGATGCTAGTTCCATCTTTGAGTTGGGAAGATCCCCTGGAGGATGAAATGGCAACCCACTCTGGTATTCTTGCCTGGAAAATCCCATGGACAGAGGAGCCTGGCGGGCTAGAGTCCATGGGGCCACAAAGAGTTGAACACAACTGAGTGACTGAGCATGGCCAAGAGAAGAAATTTGCTTATTTCTGGTCTAGAAGAAGGTCTAGATCTAATATTAAAAACATAAGAAGTAAATAGTCCTGTCACCAAGTGGTTACTTAAACTTGGTGGTATAGATGTACTCAAACTTTTTGGTGTCAGGACAACTTTACAATTAAGAAAACTTTTATTTGTGTTGGTTCTGTATATATCATATTTGAAATTAAAAGCAATTTTTAAATTACTTGTATATTAATTCATTTAAAATAACAATAAACTTATTATATACTACAACAAATGACTTAACAATGACTATTTTTCCAAAGGAAAAAAAAGGTCAGTAAAAAGATTAACATTGCTTTATGTTTTTGCAAATCTCTTCAAAACTTGGGTTAATGGAAGATTCTTGGAATCTTTTTTTTTTTTTTCCCTTGGAATCTTATATTGTGTCTGGATTCAATCTGTTCTAATATCACATGTATATAGCCTCTGTGAAATCCCACTGCACACTTACAGCAGAATGAGAGTGCAAAAGGAAAAGAATTTCCTAGCATTATTAAACTGTGGTGTTGGCGAAGACTCTTAAGAGTCCCTTGGACTGCAAGGAGATCCAACCAGTCTGTCCTAAAGGAAATCAGTCCTAAATGTTCATTGGAAGGACTGATACTGATGCTGAAGCTCCAATACTTTGGCCATCTGATGTGAAGAACTGACTCATTGGAAAAGACCCTCATGCTGGGAAAGATTGAAGGCAGGAGGAGAAGGAGACAACAGAGGATGAGATAGTTGGATGGCATCACCGATGCGATGCACAGGAGTTTGAGTGGGCTCAGGGAGTTGGCAATGGACAGGGAAGCCTGTTGTGCTGCAGTCCATGAGGTTGCAAAGAGTCGGACATGACTGAGTGACTGAAATGAACTGAGCATTATTATGAAAATAGTTTTGAATTTGGGGGCCCCCAGTTGTCCCAGATTGCACTTTGAGAACCATTTTTATGTGGTTGCATGTATGGGGTTTCCCAGGTGATTCAGTGGTAAAGAATCTGCCTGCCCATGCAGGACATGCAAGAGATGTGGGTTCAATCCCTGGGTCAGGAAGATTCCCCTGGAGAAGGAAATGGTAACCCACTCCAGTATTCTTGCCTGGAGAGTTCCATGGACAGAGGAGCCTGACGGGCTACATTCTGTGTGTGGGATTGCAAACAGTTGGATGTGACTGAGCATGCACATACATGAACTTATAGTAAAATCCAAATGGAGATAATAATCTATAACTCCTCAAAAAATAAATTTAACTTATGCTTTGGATACTTGATCAATTTTACTCTTCTTCACAGCAAATATTTTTTTTCTGAATACAGATATATTTTGTTAAGCAAAAGAATGTCTAAAATGTAGTCCTTAATTTGAAATCCAACATATAAAACCATGTATTTTCTTTTTTTTTATAATTTTTTATTCAATTTTAATTAAAAAAAAATTATACATGTGTTCCCCATCCTGAACCCTCCTCCCTCCTCCCAAAACCATGTATTTTCTATTGATCTGCATTAAAAAAATAAAGACAGATACACATATGCTGCACTTAGAACAATTTTACAGCTATAATCCTGTGCTTGCATTACTGAGGAGGCACACTATTACTAGCCCAGAATCGGGGTTTTATGAGGATCCATTTTTAAATATAGTTGCTTCTACTATTACAAAGTCTCTGGTGTAAAATGAAAGAAACATATAAAGTTTGATGTAAATAAAATGATCTTTAAAAATTAAAATATAATACATGCCCGTTGTAGATGACTTTGAAATATATGTGAGCAAAACCCCAAATAAAAATATATCCTAAACCACTAGAAACAACTACCTTTTGAATTTTTCTGGTATTATTATTATTGTTTTAAATAGATACCTGTGGTTCTATGTATCCAAAACTTAAAAACTGGTACTGCATTATTTTATCTTTCCTAAGATATTCACTTGGTTAAAAACCTCCAATACTCTCTTAACAAAATCTCATAAAAAATATTCATTTGAAAAAATTAAAATATTTTAAAACATTTTCCTTAAAAATTATTTTGTTTAGGATCTAGAAAAATTACTTAGGAAAACATTATTTTTGCATTTAAAGTAAAAGTACTCAGTTCTTTTTTATTAGAGGATAGAAAAATTAATGAAATTCTCCTTAAGATTTAAATAAGGTATAATAAACTTGTGTAAAATGCATGACTGCAATAAGTTTGACATTATTTCAGTCAGAAAAGATTGGGTAATGAAATTAATAATGTTGGGATCCTGATCAGCTGAACAGTGAAAATTTAATTTTTTAAGAATAGATTGAATAATGCTAAAAAAATGGAAAAGAGATTTTGACTTATAACCATTAAAATCCCCCAGTCATATTTAGGATAATTAAACTTAAAAATGACAGTGAACTCAAGAATTGTATTAATAATAAGCTGCTATGATGTATGATATGTATCACTGTACACTATATGTACATTTTCAGCTTTGAAAGTCTGCAGCTTCAAACTACCTCTCACTTCATCAGTATAGTCAACACGTGGCAAAGTAATTGTAATAATAGCATATATTAATGAAAGCATATATTTACTGAATATCTGTTTCATGAAAAATATAGTCTTATTTCAAGAAAGCATATAATTTATCTTATAAAATATTTTCTTTTCTGCCAGCCATGTATATCTTTTACAAAACAGATACAATAGCAGTAGTGGATTAATAGTCCATCCTCATTAATATCAATAAAAATTATTTATCAAAGGAATGTGAATTAATATAAATTTCTCAGTGAAATGCAAAAGACTGTTTTGGACTCAGAGACCATCTGTTTTGTAACTGAACTAGGTTTTGTGCTTCTACTGGGTATTGCAGCTATAAACATGAAAAAGAGATTCACATTTCAGAAGAAGGAACGTTAAAGAATCAAGTGCAAAGTGCAGGGAGCACTAATTCTGCATAGGTGGAGTAGGATAGTCTAAGTTGTGGCATGTGGAAGAGAATCTTTTCATAAATGGGGGATCTACTGGTGTAAGAAAACTTCCATCAAAAAGTGGCTTCCTTCTAGGTATTTCATATGACATAAATATTATCATTTTTTCCCATTCACAAATAATCTTTTCTTCTGGAGTTTTCTTCTTCTGGAGAAGGAAAGTCCAGGGTAGGAAATGTTTAATTGTTACAATCATAAAGTATACGTTCATTCGCTAAGTCTGCACCAGAGTAAGAGACAAAGTTCTACCTTTAGCAATATATCCATCAAATTCTCTTTTACACTGAAGAAATGATATAGGAGTGAAAGTAAGTGATGTTATTCTGGGGGTAAACTTGAAAATCCTCTTTAATTCATGAAAACTAAATTATTCATAATTATGAGACCTTATTAACAGCAGTACATCTTTGTGACACTTTGTGTGCCTCAATACTAAAGGTTGAGACTTTCTGTTAAAAATGATGCTATATGATTCCCATTCACTTTGCTTCATAATCCTCATAGACTCTTTTGCTTCCTAATTCTTCCATGCCTTGTATAACTGTTTCTCAGGTCTAGCCAGTTCTTACTCCTTTGAAATGTATTTAGTTTCTATCCTTTCATTATCATTGTCATTGCCACATCTTAATACAAATTTTTGTTATTTGTTATCTGGAAAATCACAAAGTTTTCAAGCTATGACACATTGGGAACTGAGAATATCTGTGTGGATATTTTGCGTTTTTAATGCAGTTGAGTATCAGTGTACTGATATTTCACAGTGCATGCATGAGGTCACTCTTATTCTGTTACATAAAAGTGATGTTTCAATGGGGACATTGTGTTAAAGTAATGTAAAAATTGGAATAAATATTATAAAGTTTTTGAGCAAAACTCAAGATTGGTTTCTGATTAAAAATGAAACAAAAAATTTCTTGAAAAGTAGAAATACAAGTATTCTTAAAGATGTATCAAGCATGCCAATAAAATTTCTAAACAGTATCATTTTATTAAATTCATTACAATTTAATGAGGAGGAATCTTAGAGTTAATAATTAGCATTTGGTATTTCTGAGAATTCAGATCAATGCAATCAAATATAAAACAAAAATAAGTAATTACAAAGAAGTGATAGCTTTTATTAATTATAAATAATACAGATACCAGTTCAGTTCAGTAACTCATTCATGTCTGACTCTTTGTCACCCCATGGGCTGCATCATGCCAGGCTTCCCTGTCCATCACCAACTACCACAGCTTGCTCAAACTCATGTCCATTGAGTTGGTGATGCCATCCAACCATCTCATCCTCTGTCATCCCCTTTCTCCTCCTGTCTTCAATCTTTCCCAGCATTAGGGTCTTTTCTAATGAATCTGCTCTTCACATCAGATGGCCAAAGTATTGGATCTTCAGCTTCAGCATCAGTCCTTCCAATGAATATTAAGGGTTGATTTCCTTTAGGATTGACTGGTTTGATTTCCTTGCTGTCCAAGGGACTCTCAAGAGTCTTCTCCAACACCACACAGTTCAAAAGCATCAATTCTTCAGCACTCAGCTTATTGTCCAACCTTCACCTCCATATATGACTACTGGAAAAACCATAGCTTTGACTAGATGGACTATTTTCGGTAAATAATGTCATTGCTCTTTAATATGCTGTCTAGGTTGGTCATAGCTTTTCTTCCAAGGAGCAAGTGTCTTTTAATTTCATGGCTGCAGTCACCATCTGCAGTGATTTTGGAGCCCCAGAAAATAAAGTTTGCCAGTATTTCCATTGTTTCCTCATCTATTTGTCATGAAGTAATGGGTTGGATGCCATGATCTTAGTTTTTTGAATGATGAGTTTTAAGCCAGCTTTTTCACTCTCCTCTTTTGCTTTCATTAAGAGGCTCTTTAGTTCCTCTTTGCTTTCTTCCGTAAGGGTGGTGTCATCTGAGTATCTGAGGTTATTGATATTTCTCCCTGCAATCTTGATTGTAGCTTGTGCTTCATCCATCCGGCATTTTGCATGATGTATAAGTTAAATAAGAAGGGTGACAATATATACAGCCTTGATGTACTCCTTTCCTAATTTGGAGCCAGTTTGTTGTTCCCTGTCCGGTTATAATTGTTGCTTCTTAAGCTGCATACAGATTTCTCAGGAGGCAGGTAAGGTGATCTGATATACCCATCTCTTTAAGAATTTTCCAGTTTGTTGTGATCCACACAGTCAAAGACTTTGGCATAGTCAATAAAGCAGATGTTTTTTCTGGAACTCTCTTGCTTTTTCAATGATCCAACAGATGTTGGCAATTTGATCTCTGGTTCCTCTGCCTTTTCTAAATCCAGCTCGAACATCTGGGAATTCACAGTTTATATATTGTTGAAGCCTCGCTTGGAGAATTTTGAGCATTCTTTGCAAACATGTGAGAAGAGTGCAACTGTGCGGTAGTTTGAACATTCTTTGGCATTGCCTTTCTTTGGGATTGGAATGAAAACTGACCTTTTCCAGTCCTGTGGCCACTGCTGAGTTTTCCAAATTTGCTAGCATATTGAGTGCAGCACTTTCATAGCATCATCTTTTAGGATTTGAAATAGCTCAACTGGAATTCCATCACCTCCACTAGCTTTGTTTGTTCGGTATCTCTAATTTTTTTAAAGAGGTCTCTAGTCTTTCCCATTCTCTTGTTTTCCTCTATTTCTTTGCATTGATCACTGAGGAAGGTTTTCTTATCTCCCCTTGCTGTTCTTTGGAATTCTGTGTTCAAATGGTGTATCTTTCCTTTTCTATTTTGCCTTTAGCTTCTCTTCTTTTCTCAGCTATTTGTAAGGCCTCTTCAGACAACCATTTTGCCTTTTTTCATTTATTTTTCTTGAGGATGGTCTTGATCACTGCCTCCTATACAATGTCACAAACCTCTGTCCATAGTTCTTCAAACTCTAATCAAACTCTATCAAACCTAATCCCTTGAATCTATTTGTCACTTCCACTGTATAATCGTAAGGGATTTGTTTTAGGTCATATCTGAATGATCTAGTGGTTTTCCCTAGTTTCTTCAATTTAATTCTGAATCTGGCAATAAGGAGTTCATGATCTGAGCCACAGTCAGCTCCTGGTCTTGTTTTTGCTGACTGTATAGAGATATATGGAACCTTAAAATGATCATTACATCTGATCATGACGTCTACCTTAAAAAATAATACTAGGGTAAAAAGGTATCAATAATGATGATTTTTAAAGTCATTTGTCTTAACAAAAATTTTGAAAAATCTAAATGTTCAGTTGTAGGCAAATGATTTATGAATATGACACATTTTGAATGGCATTAAACTTGATTTTAATGAGGCATTTGAATCACTCAATGTCTGTACCTTAAGACCCTGCTGAAACATAAAGAATGTTATAATAATAAATATGTAATATTATGGTAGCTACGTAAAAAGAAAAAGAACAAAACGGAAGGAAAATAAGGGAATCTGAATAGGGATTATCTTTGGACAGTAGATTCTTAGTTTCTTTTATTTTACAAATTTTAAATTTGCAAACTTACTACCATGAGAATATATTATTTTTATAATTAGAAAACATTTGAGTGCTAAATAAATAAATATAATTCAGCTTAGAATTCACTTCCTCCAAGGAACCTTTCTTGATTAATCTCACTGGCATTGATCATTGCTTTATACTGTGCCCCCATATTTATGCATTCAGTTCATATTATATTAATTTGCATGTTTTAAAAATCAATTATGAGCATAATTATGTTATTTCCACACATACATAGTGTAGTCTTCACACAGACTTATAAACTTGAGAATACAATTAGCTGCATGTGTATTTCCTACTATGTTTCTACAATAATTCATGTGATAGTTTTCAGAGATTGAATGTTAACTTACTGAACACCTGATGAAATGTGGTACTATCTGACAAGAGGAATAAACATGAAATATGCATAAAATCCAATCCAACATTCTCTAAATTTTTTATTGCCGTAAACCCTAGTTATTGAATCTTAAAAAATACATATTTAAAAGTTGAATATTATACTTTGTTAGCTGTATATTATCATTTCAGATCAAAATGATAAAAAGTTTATCCAACAATACTGTCCTTGTAAAATTTTTTACAAGGACAGTATTGTTGGATACTCACTTTCTTCCACTGCTACATTTCTTTTGTATTCATGTATTTCTTAGTTCTTCCTGAGTTTTCATCAGAATTCATCTAAAGTATTTTAATGTAAAGTTAGATATTAAAGAAAAAATGGAGAACTGTTTCTAGTTTAGGTAGAAGTCATTACCACTGCATTCCCTATTAACGTATATGCACTCTTTCTTTGTGTCCCAGATGTTCAAGCATATGGGAATGAAAGAAATCAATGAACTGGAACCTCTTGATTCAGTTATTCTGGTGACAAACAATCTGTATTGCTCATTGATGATTGTTTTACCCTTGACAAAGTGGCTGCAACAGTTGCTTGCAGATGTAGATACACTTAATTTCTTTTCTCCACTTCTCACCCCATTGTATTTGTTATTCTGGATCAGAGAAGAATTTAAGAAACATGGCATTAACTGCATGCACTCCCACTTATTGTTTAGCTGAGGAATGCTATTAGTATTTCCTATTGAATCCAGATGAGAAAACCTGACACATTAAATGAAATAATTTAGTGAAGATTTTTACTCATTTCAGGGAGCAGGACTGAACAATAATTGTGCATCACTCTTGAAAAAGGATAAGAAAACAGGCTCCAATGAAAGTATATTTTCCCAGAAGCAAAGGAAAATTGTAGATGTATAAATTCAAATAATATTTTAAAGTTAGGTAATATAAGATATGAAATTATTGTGTCATATACAATTGATGTGAAGGTGAACAATGATACAGAAATTCAGAAAGTAAGAAGGAAAATGAGATAAATGAATAATGGTTGCAAGGCTAATTCTTATGCAATTATCAGCTGTTTAGTTGCTAAGTCATGTCCGACTCTTTGAAACCCCATGGCCTGCAGCACGCCGGGCTTCCCTGTCCTTCACCATCTCCTGGAGTTTGCTCAAACTCATGTCCATTGAGTCAGTGATGCCATCCAACCATCTCATTCTCTGTCATTCCCTTCTCCTCCTGCATTCAATTTTTCCTGGCATCAGAGTCTTTTCCAATAAGGTGGCTTTTTGCATCAGGTGGCCAAGTATTAGAGCTTCAGCTGTCAGTCCTTCCAAAGAATATTCAGGGTTGATTTCCTTTAGAATTGACTGATTTGGTCTCCTTGCTGTCCAAGGGACTGTCGAGGGTCTTCTCCAACACCACAGTTCTAAAGCATCATATCCTCACTGTTCAGCCTTCTTTGTGGCCCAACTCTCACATCTGTACATGACTACTAGAAAAACCATAGCTTTGACTAGACCGACCTTTGTCGGCAAAGTAATGTCTTTGCTTTTTACTATGCTGTCTAGGTTGATCATAGCTTTTCTTTCAAGGAGCAAGCATCTTTTAATTCCATGGCTGCAGTCTCTGTCCACGGTGATTTTGTAAAATCTGTCACGTTTTCCATTGCTTCCCCATCTATTTGCCATGAAGTGATGGGACTAGATGCCATCATCCTAGTTTTTTGAATGTTGAGTTTTAAGCCAGTTTTTTTCACTCTCCTATTTTACATCCATCAAGAAACTCTTTAGTTCTTCTTCATTTTCTGCCATTAAGTTGGTATGATCTGAATATCTGAGGTTGTTATTCCTCCTGGAAATCTTGATTCCAGCACAGAATTTCACATGATATACTCTGCATATAAGTTAAATAAACAGGATGACTATACAGCCTTGTACTCCTTTCCCAATTTTGAACCAGCCCATTGTTCCATATAAGGTTCCAATTGTTGCTTCTTGACCTGCATACAGGTTTGTCAGGAGGCAGCTAAGGTGGCCTGGTATTCCCATCTCTTGAAGAATTTTCCACAGTTTGTTGTGATCTGCACAGTCAAAAGCTGTAGCATAGTCAATGAAGCAGAAGTAGATGTTTTCTGGAATTCTCTTGCTTTTTCTATGATCCAGTTGATATTGGCAATTTGATCTCTTGTTCCTCTGCCTCTTATAAATCCAGGTTTTGCATCTGGAAGTTTTTCATTCACATACTGTTAAAGGCTAGCTTGAAGGATTTTGAGCATTATCTTCTTAGCATTTGAAAATGAGCACAGTTGTGTGTTAGTTTGGACATTCTTTGGCATTGCCCTTCTTTGGGATTGGAATAGATCTGACCTTTTCCAGTCCTGTGGCCACTGCTGAGCTTTCCAAATTTGCTGGCATATTGAGTGCAGCACTTTAACAGCATCTTCTTTTAGGATTTGAAATAGCTCAGCTGGAATTCCATAATTTTCACTAGCTTTGTTCAAAGTGATGCTTCCTAAGGCCCACTTTACTTTGCAATCCAGGGTGTCTGGCTCTAGGTGAGTGACCATACCATTTTGGTTATCTAGGTCATTAAGACTTTTTTTATACATAGCTCAATCCAAATTTGAAAGAAGTAGAGTGTTGATAATACTACATTTAATGTATATGGAATATTATAAAGGTAAATATTGCCACATAGTTTAAAAAAGAAGTGAAAAACAAGTGAAAGTGGAACTGAAGATAATTGAACTTGTCCCGCTTCTTTTAATGAAAATTTTCCTATAACCAGCATTGCTACTGCTGCTGCTAAGTCGCTTCAGTCGTGTCCGACTCTGTGCAACCCCATAGACGGCAGCCCACCAGGCTCCCCCGTCCCTGGGATTCTCCAGGCAAGAACACTGGAGTGGGTTGCCATTTCTTTCTCCAAAGCATGAAAGTGAAAAGTGAAAGGGAAGTCGCTCAGTCGTGTCTGACTCTTAGCGACCCCATGGACTACAGCCCATTAGGCTCCTCCATCCATGGGATTTTCCAGGCAAGAGTACTGGAGTGGGGTGCCATTGCCTTCTCCATAACCAGCATATATGCTTGAAAATAAAATATTGAGAATAGAGAGCATACTTGGCCGTTGTAAATGTCAGTCAGCTATTAGCTGTTTTGGTTGAGGCTGTATTTCTACAGGCAAATTTTTGCTAAAATACGTGATTCACTACAAATATTATTTGTTTTTCAAAAATGTTTCTAGCCCAAAGGTTGAAACTTAGAGGTTCTTATAAAAAATACACATTCAAAAAGAGCAGACAGCTTAGAATGTTAAATGGATCATAGTAGCAGAGGCAAATTCTAACAACAAAATGGAAAAGAATACAAACAAAGAATCACATAGAAGAACATTTAATTTTAACATTGAGGAAAAGCTTTAAACATGAATTCTATTCAATTACACTTTAGTTCAATAAACACAGCAAAACACATTGTTTTTTAAGTGAGATAAAATCTTTCTGATTTGCATGTAACGTCAGGAGAAGGATTAATATTTTGGAGACACTGCGATAAACTAAAGCATTTATTGGGTTCTGTTTGCACTTGCTACACATTGCTTTTAATGTATATTTTGGCAAGTTTTGATGTCTAATGTGGAGCTTGGGTATGATGTTTGAGCAATTGTTAGCAATATGTAACTGACATAAAAAGTTATCTGCTGTTGTAGGTGAGCGTAGAAATGTGGTGTTTATGTAGGTTAAGGAACTTGGAACAATTATATGTTTAGTTCAGTTTAATGAACATTTATTGACAATGTGCTAATCTTGGGGAGGAGTGAAGATAACGGTAGAGGATAGGGATAGATTTAAGTTTGGTAAGCCATACTGCTAACCTCAAGGCCTGACAATACATACAAGTCAGAAACACAAAGAACTTATTGAAATGCAAGGAAAATTTCTTAGAAAATTTGCATCAGTTTTGATTGGTGCTTAGGGACTGCAGATTACGTTAGAAGAAAGTCATAGCAAGACATAGGATAATTTCCTTCTTGCACAATAGCAGATTTCCTAGTTTTAGCAACAGGAAGCTGCTTTTAGTTTCCTTGAACCCTTGAGATTGTCTGGGAGGGTGGTGGTAAGTAAGATTGCTACTGAATAAAGACTTTGGCAGAGAAAGGAATTATCCATCAGTTATTGGATAATAGCTTCTTATAATTATGCTACTTTCCCATTTGAAATGGGACTGATATTAACTCCAGGTCAGGTTTTCCAAACATTAAATAGTGCTTCTCCTGGCCTCTTACAGCTCCAGGTAGACACCTGCACACTCAACTACCTTCAGTATTGAGCTAGTCCCTGCCAAAATTGAAAGCATTTGAGAATATTGAACCAGAATTCAGGCAGATCTGGAAATAGGATTGCTGCTCTAAGTCCAGTATCAAGGTTCACAATGAATCATCAATTTCTTACTAACCAAGTCTAATGGATTTTCCCATTAGTTATAATTCATTTTGCCTTGATTACGAATCAATACAATTCCCCTACTGTATCTACATTACTCTCCCAAATGTTTTGATTGATATACTGACAAGTTGCCTGTAGACTTTTGGTTACATGTTCCAATAACTAGTGTGTCCATGTATGCTTAGTCACTGCAGTTGTGTCTGACTCTTTGTGATTGCATGGACTGTAGCCCACCAGTCTCCTCTTGTCCATGGGATTCTCCAGGCAAGAATATTGGAGTGGGTTGCCATGCCCTCCTCCAGGGGGTCTCCCAACCCAGGGATCAAACTTGCACTGCAGGCAGGTTCTTTTTTTTTTTTAATATAAATTTATTTATTTTCTGCTGAGTCACTGGGGAAGCCTTCCAATAGCTGAAGTCTCCTTTAAAATAAAATCACTCACATGGCCATGCTTGTCTGATACTATCTCTATGTATCAAATAAATGTTTCAGTATCAATAGCAGCTTCATTCAAGCTTGAATTTGTTTTGCTTTGGGTGACAGATCTGTAACTAAGTTGAATTCACCTTTCCCGTCTGGTTCAATGTTATCTTCTTTATCTTACAGTTACCAAGATGCCGTTTTTCCTTGAGGCTAGGAGAAGGCAATGGCAACCCACTCCAGTACTCTTGCCTGGAGAATCCCATGGACAGAGGAGCCTGGTAGGCTACAGTCCATGGGGTCACTAAGAGTTGGACACGGCTGAGCGACTTCACTTTGACTTTTCACTTTCATGCATTGGAGAAGGAAATGGCAACCCACTCCAGTGTTCTTGCCTGGAGAATCCCAGGGACGGGGGAGGCTGGTGGGCTGCTGTCTATGGGGTCGCACAGAGTCGGACTCGACTGAAGCGACTTAGCAGCAGCAGCAGCAAGTCTGTTAGTATCTATATTGCTGCTGCTGCTGCTAAGTCACTTCAGTTATGTCAGACTGTGCAACCCCATAGACGGCAACCCACCAGGCTCCTCTGTCCCTGGGATTCTCCAGGCAAGAATACTGGAGTGGGTTGCCATTTCCTTCTCTAATGCATGTGCATGCATGCATGCTAAATTGCTTCAGTTGTGTCCGGCTCTGTGCAACCCCATGAACAGCAGTCTACCAGGCTTCTCTGTCCACGGGATTCTCTAGGCAAAAATACTGGAGTGGGTTGCCATTTCTTTCTCCAAGTATCTGTATTGAAAACCTCTAAACTATGTCTTAGTTGACTCTTTCATAATATTCTTCATTATGAAAAAAATGCATTCTAAACATTATTCCCATTCTAAGAACCTCAGCTGTTTATTTGCAATAAAAATAAAGTGGAAACTTGCCAAGTGCTGTGGTAGTAAAAGAAGGTAAAATCATTGTTCTGAATTATTCATAAAATCACAAAATTTAGGGGCAAACACTAAACAAGAAAGCATTACTCAATGACCTGAAACAGAGATTTTCTCTAGTTTCTCATGTAATTTGAAATGTACTGCGATTCACATTCTTGCTATTATAAATGTATGGGTGATTCTCTTAGTGAAAAGCACCCAATAGAATTATTAGACAAACAAGATGAGCTTTTCTCCTCTTCCCTTCTCTGAAAGCAATTTTCACACTGACATGTCTACAAATGTGTGTTTTAATAGACCCAGTCTCTCCATGATGTCATTTCCCCCCTGAATATCAGAATATATATTTATTTCTGTAGAATTATTTAGCTCTCAGGTGCTGAGTTACTATTTCCCTGGAGTTGCATTGCCCAAAGTAATATGGACATTTTTTCTCATTTTAACTCTCACCTCATATGGTCCCTTGGTTTGTAACATTTTGCAGCTGTTTTGATTTCTTTTCCTCTCCTTGGAAATTCTTTGCAAATTCAGGAGAAAAGGTGTTGATGTTTTTTCCTTATTCAGAAATTATGGTGGATGAAAAAAATCTGATTAGGTGACTCCATTGCAGCTGGTCCCAACTTTTTACTAAAATAATTGTGAGGGAACTGAAAAGGTGAGAACTCAGGCCATGAAAAATTTAGAATATAGGATGACAGTATGCCACAATTTGAAGAAAAGCATCAATAACTTAGTGAGAGATGGTGGTGAATTTGTAAAAAGCAATAAATAGAAGAAAAATGCCTTGATTCCTTTTTTTTGTGACAAAGAAAAGACATCCTGAAAATAAGTAAGAAAACTCTTTTATTTCATTTATATTCAATAATTGTTTCCTAACAGAATATGAGGACCTATGCCAATAGGAAAACCGTGTAGATATATCTCTTTATTCTTCTGGCGCTGGTGTTGACATAGGAGAGGAACTTCCGTCTTCATTATTCCTCTAACCTCCATTTTACTGTACTCTATATTATTTTATCAAATAATATCAAAACATTTAAACTGAAATAGACTGCCAACTCTCTAAACAGGATCTCGATCTAAGATGTAGCAGAAGTAAAAGGATTATGTTTGCACATGAGAAATGAAAGTAAGAACTGTGAAGAAACTCTGGAGAGTCCACAAGTCTTTGAGCCTAATGTCTGGAAGAAATGGCAGCTGGAGGCGGATGACCTCTCATCACCTTTACTGTTTCTCACATAACAATATTGCAGTAAGCACCTAACTGATTGTGCTTCTAGCTTGGCAGTACAGTATCTACTCCTTAAAATAGAATAATCCTTTTGAAATATAAGGCAGATCATTTCACCTTTCTGCTTAAAAACACTATTCTGCTTTCTATGGCTTCCCATTTTATCCAGCATAAAATTCAAAGTTCTTACTGAGCCTATAAATGCCTTTAGGGTACTGTCCCTCAGCTATGTCTCTGAAAAACTCACCAGACTCCCCACTGATCATTCTTGTCAGTCACACCAGTGTCCTTGGTGTTGTTTTGAAGTAAGCCAAGCACGATTTCCCTTCACGGTCTTTATCCTCACTGTTTTCTCTGTATGTCTTACTGGATGCCTTGGGCGTTCCACATGGTTTACCTCCTCGCTCCCCAGTTCTTTGCTCATATACTATTTTAATACAGAAATATTTATGAACTAAAATTGTACTCACACATTCTTGATTCCTCTTTTTTGATATGCTTACAGCATTTAAGACTACTATTTACTAGTTTATTTGTCCTTTCCCATAAAATGTCAGTTCAACAGAAATATTTTTATAGTGATAAGAAACATATAACCCTCAACAATTTTTAAGTGTACAGAACAGTATTGTCAACTATATTGTCAACTATTTTCATCTATCTAAAACTCATTGAAAAGCCAACTCTCTATTTGTCTCTCCTGCCTTTCCTTGGCAAATTTAATTTTACTTTTTCTTGAGAGTCCTTTGGACTGCAAAGCGATCCAACCAGTCCATCCTAAAGGAGATCAGTCCTGGTTGTTCATTGGAAGGACTGATGTTGAAGCTGAAACTCCAATACTTTGGCCACCTGATGTGAAGAGCTGACTCATTTGAAAAGACCCTGATGCTGGGAAAGATTGAGGGCAGGAGAAGGGGATGACAGAGGATGAGATGGTTGGATGGCATCACTGACTCAATGGACATGGGTTTGGGTAAACTCCGGGAGTTGGTGATGGACAGGGAGGCCTGGCATGCTGCAGTTCATGGGGTTGCAAAGAGTTGGACATGACTGAACAGCTGGACTGACTGATCTCTGTAAGTTTGACTAACTTTGTTGTTGTTCAGTTGCTAAGTCGTGTCCGACTCCTTGTGACCCCATGGACTGCAGCACACCAGGCCTGCCTGCCCATCACCATCTCCCAGAGTTTGCCCAATTTCATTCCACTGAATTGGTGATGCTGTCTAACCATCTCATCCTCTGCCACCCTCTTATCCATTGATTTGTTTTTATATATTGCACAGATTTCTGCAGTGAAATCATCTAGATCTGGGATTTTAACCAACATGTAATAAAGATTCATGTAAAAATCAGCTACTTACTAATTGGTTGTATGTTCATTTGGTGAAAGAATTTATAAATTCTGCTTTTTATGTAAGATCTCCACATTGTTAGGGATGATCTTATTTCAGATAAGCTCTGGTTCCATCTTTTAGTTTTGAATTTGAACATCTTTTCCTCATTTGTTTTATCAGGACCTTGTCTATTTTTAATTTAAAATTCATTCAATGTCTACAGTCATTGAGTTAACAGAGAGAGCTGGTTTATCCAGAAATACAACAATTTCTTGGGTGAGTGTAAGGTATACTTTGCTTTTAAATCTCTAACATATAAATTCTAAAAATAAAATTTGGGCAGTTTGCTTGATTCCTGAACATATGTAATGAATAATTTTGCCAAAGTAAGCAGACATTCTTAGAACACTTTAATATAATGAATAACTGGAGAAAGTTTTTAATATAATTTTAGCAATTCTATTTAAACAAAGAGAATCTACTAAAATTTTCATTTTTTATAAGACTAAAGTTCACATTAAAGTCACTTAGTACTCTTCATTTTCATTATTTTAGAAAATTTCTATTAGTTTCTGATTTTCTATGTATATGATGTATAGAACACTAGTATTATATAAACATGGTAATTCAATATCTATTTTTCACATTTTATAACAATGAGCTTTTAAAATTCTTTTTTTAACTGTTATATGCCTCTTACCCTTATCCCTCAGAGGGCAGATAGAATGAAAACCACAATCACAGAAAACTAATCTGATCACATGGACCACAGCCTTCTCTAACTCAGTGAAACTATGAGCCATACTGTGTAGGGCCACCCAAGACGGATGGGTCATGATGGAGAGTTCTGACAAAACGTAGTCCACTAGAGAAGGAAATGGCAAACCACTTAGTATTCTTGCCTGGAGAACCACATGAACAGTAAGAAAAGGCAAAAAGATAGGACACTGAAAGATGAACTCCCTGTCAGTAGGTGCCCAAAATGCTACCGGAGAAGAATGGAGAAATAACTCCAGAAAGAATGAAGAGACAGAGCCAAAGCAAAAACAATGCCCAGTTGTGGATGTGACTGGTGATGGAAGTAAAGTCCAATGCTGTAAAGAACAATATTGCATAGGAACTTGGAATGTTAGGCCCATGAATGAAGGTAAACTAGAAGTGGTCAAACAGAGAATGGGAAAGACTAGCTGCTAAGTCGCTTCAGTCGTGTCTGACTCTGTGCGACCCCATAGACGGCAGCCCACCAGGCTCCCCCATTCCTGGGATTCTCCAGGCAAGAACACTGGAGTGGGTTGCCATTTCCTTCTCCAATGCATGAAAGTGAAAACTGAATGTGAAGTCGCTCAATCGTGTCTGACTCTAGCGACCCCATGGACTGCAGCCTACCAGGCTCCTCATCCATGGGATTTTCCAGGCAAGAACACTGGAGTGTTAGCTAACATCTGTTGGATCATTGAAAAAGCAAGAGAGCGCCAGAAAAACACCTACTTCTGCATTACTGAATACACCAAAGCCTCTGACTGTGTGGATCACAACAAACTGTAGAAAATTCTTAAAGATGTGGGAATACCAGACCACCTAACCTGCCTCCTGAGAAATCTGTACACAGGTCAATAGCAACAGTTAGAACTGGACATGGAACAATACACAGGTTCCAATACAGGAAAGGAGTATGTAAAGGCTATGTATTGTCACCCTGATGATTTAACTTATATGCAGAGTTCATCATCCAAAATGTCAGGCTGGATGAAGCACAAGCAGGAATCAAGACTGCAGGGAGAAGTGTCAATAACCTCAGATACACAGATGACATCACTCTTACAGCAAGAAAGCATAGAGAACTAAAGGAACGCATGATGAAAGTGAAGGAGGAGAGTGAAAAGTTGGCTTAAAACTCAGCATTCAGAAAACGAGGATCATGGCATCCCGTCCTATCCCTCGATGGCAAATAGATGGGAGAAACAATGGAAACAGTGAGAGACTTTATTTTGGGGGGCTCCCAAATCACTGCAGATGGTGACTGCAGTCATAAAATTAAGTCACTTGCTCCTTGGAAGAAAAAGCTATGACCAACCTAGAAAGCATATTAAAAAACAGAGACATTACTTTACTTAACAAAGATCCATCTAGTCAAAGTTATGGTTTTTCCAGTAGTCATGTATGGATGTAAGAGTTGGACCATAAAGAAAGCTGAGTGCTGAAGATTTTATGCTTTTAAACTGTGGTGTTGGAGAAGACTCTTGAGATTCCATTAGACTGCAAGGAGATCAAACCAGTCATTCCTAAAGGAAATCAGTCCTAAATATTCATTGGGAGGACTGATGCTGAAGCTGAACCTCCAATACTTTGGCCACCTGATGCAAAGAACTAACTCATTGGAAATGACCTGATGCTGGGAAATATTGAAGGCAGGAGGAGAAGGGGATGACAGAGGATGAAATGGTTGGATGGCATCACTGACTCAATGGATGTGAGCAAACTCCAAGAGTGGTGATGGACAGGGAAGCCTGGCATGCTGCAGCCCATGGTGTCGCAAAGAGTCAGACATGACTGAGTGACTGAACTGAATTGAACTGAACTGTTACCAAACTACACATTAGAAAAGTTAAAACATCTCTATTTATATTTTTATGATGATATAGAGGTCTTTACTTTCTTCCCCAGAATAGCATGGGCAAAATCTGTAACTCATACATTGTGATTTTAATTACTTAAGGCTCTTTCCATTCTGTGACAAATTTTAATTTTCTCTTTTGCATTTCATGTCACTAACTTTTAAACATTCAATTTTCACCCAATTTTGTGCACTGTAGGACATATATTAACTTTCCTGTCTTAATAGTTTCTATCTTCTTTGACGGACTAGCTCTATTATGAAAACAAAATAGTTGGATAATCTTTAAAGAAGAATTTAAAATAATTTCATTGTAGAGACTGTAGTGAAAATGTAAGTTAATTCTAAAGATTCCAGTTAGAAGGGAACCATTTGAAGATGAATGTTTCAATACACAACTGTTATGTTGAAGCTGAATTTGGCTATGAGCCACATTAATTATGCCCCTTTGATTTGAATGACAGAGTAACAGATAATACCTTTTTGAAAGGAAATCAAATCTGAAACATGGTAGTGAAATCTAATCCTTAACCAAGATATTTTTGAGGAAGACATGGGTTGATCTATAATGAATATTACTTGAAGAAATAACAATCTCCTATTTTAGTTTTTCAGAAAACATGCAATTAAGAAGTTTTCTAAATGTATACATAGATACTTTTGTGTAAATCGTATACAGAAAGTACCTGATTAAGTTAGATATGTGAATTCTTTAGGTTCTGAAGTAGACTTATAGTCACTTAAAAGAGAAACTTCTGGTTAGTTTCTCTGACTTTTATCCCTTTCAATCCATCATTAATTCTGTGGATAGAATAATTTATAATGTGGCTTTAATCATTGCATCTTTTGATCAGAAACCTACAAATATTCTCAATTTTCTTCTTTTTATATTTAAATTCTTCTTCATTGCTTTAATCTTTCTCCTTTCCTTGGTCCCATAGTACTTAACTAAGATTTTTTTTAAGCTTTTTAAACTTTGCTCCTAAGCACATTGAGTATTCTTTTCCTTCTTTCCTATTTGTTATCCTTAGGTCCAACCCATGACTTCTTTTGTGTTCTCCTGGCCAAGAATGTTCTTCTCCATCCTGCCATATAACTATTAGCCATCCTTCATTGACTGGATTACATTTTTTTCCCATTCTTAACTATTCCCTCCTTGATCACTGTCCTTTTTGAATTTTTTTCCATACTTATAAACCATCCCCTAAAACATAGAGCTTAATTGTATACTCTTGGATGTTATTTTAGTATTTGTTTTTGTTTAAGTTTTAAAATAATAGTGAATAGGTAGGAATAAGCAGGCCAGAAATCATTCTGAGACAAACTTAGCTTGTATTATTGCTGTAACTACATGATCTAAAAAGGGGCTGAAAACGTCACTGAACCACAGTTTTTCCTTAGCATAGTTAATATACCATTTTTTCATACCTAACATGATGTTTTCACCACCAAGAAAATGTCCTTTGGCAAAAATAACGTTTCACTAGTGTATATGGAGACTTGGACTATGTGGCTTCCCAGCTCGCTCAGGAACTGGTGAAGCCAGGGCACATAGTTGGGTAATTCTCCTTTTGTTTATCTTATATCCTCACTGCATGCAGTATGGAATCTGTCTCCTTCCCTAATATGTACCCATTACCATGACATGAAGGCAAGAAATAGTCATTTATGAATACTAGAATGGCTGCAGCTGTTACCTGGTATTCCCTTTAAAAAAAAATCGAAATACCATTTTATAAATGATTATTGTAAATACTCTAATAGTCCAGAATGGACTAAGTGGATTAAGTATAATAAGTTAAAATATAATTTTCTCTGTAATTACAAGTGCCATATCCTTTTCTCTATCTCTTCATAATTACTGGTAAAAATTTAGATTATATCATATATATACATGCATATATAAAAATACTATTTATGATATGTAGTTTCTGACATTTCATTAAAAAATACATTGAACATCTTACCATTATTTGAAAGTCTGTAAAGTGCTATTTTTTAACCTATATTTATTTTTCTAAGTTTTTTCTGATTGGATATTTTTTTTTTTTTTTTTTTGCAGTCTTTCTTGAATTTATTGCAGCATTGCCTCTGTCTTAGCTCTTTAGCCTTGAGGCATGTGAGATCCCAGCTCCCTGCCTGACTAGGGATCAAACCCACATCCCCTGCATTAGAAGGCAAAGTCCCAACCACTGGACCACCATGAAATTCCTTTTACCTATATTTAAATAAGTCATAATTGATGAAAATTTATGGCATTTCCATTTTATCCATTTTGTAAACAATTATATAATGAAAAACCTTTCATCTATTGGTTTGCATATTTATTCCATTATTTAATTGGGTCTGAAATGAGAAGGGGAGTTGTGAATTTTCAAATGTTTCTCAGGACCACTCCCCTCCCATGCTTTTGGGAAGGTAGGTCATCTTAGGTTTAATCAGTGACAGGGACATGACTAGTATTTAGGCTTAATCAATGACAGGGACATGGCTTGCTTTTACCAAGTAGAGGTCAGAGATGGTGTGCATCCTGCATTGGGCCAGACAGTCCTAGACAAGGAAGAATTGTTTAGTCTGAAGGTCCAATTGTGTAACCTTTGGAGAAACATGGCAGCAGGAAGTATTTCACTATCTGCTTTAAGAAATGTTGCAGTAAATATGTATTACTCATAATCTGGAAAACAATATGCTTCCGTTTAAAATATTAACCTTCCTCCATAACAACCAATAGAATTTTAATGTAAGTGAAAGGCTGTTTTTTTTGTTTTTGTTTTTTTCATACAAATGCATTAGACACCCCCTCACCCAAAAGAGAAAGAATATAAATACATAAATCAAGATGAAAGAGAAACTGGATGATTTAAATGGTTCTGAAGAATACAGAATGTAAATATTGGCCAACATATTTAAAGTGTATGTGAAAAGGTTAAGTTTTAGAAAAAAATGTAAAAAAAAGTCTGAATTAAGAGAAATTAAAACTTCTTAAATATTCCAACAACATAAATGGAAAAAGTTGTAAGGTCATACCACCCAAATAGCTTAAGGCCTACATGCATATCTCAAGCAGGTCCTATTAAAGGAAAAGTTAATTCTTGTGCTGTTTAAAGGTTTTTTCTTTTTAGTGAGGGCACAGGAAATAAATATAGCTCTGCCTTCAAGTGTGCGTGTGTGTATGTATTTAAGATTACTTTCATTTTTTTTTGATTTTCATAGCAATATGCATATCTAATTAAATTGGAGGAAATATTTCCCTTCAACTTGATTACAGGATCTCACAAATTTATTTCCTTTTTTCTTTTTAATTAAAAAAAATTAACACATTTCTGTTACCCTTTACCTCATGCCTCTGGTAACCAGCAATCTGTTACTGTTATCTGTATCTCTGGGTTTTTCATTTTTTTGTTTTTTTCTTTGATTTCACAGAAGGAGAGCTCATATAGCATTTGTCTTTCTCTTTCTGACTTATTTCACTTAGCATCATGCCCTCAAAGTCCATCTGTGTTGTCTATGTTAAATATTTCATTGTTTTTTATGAATCATTAATACTCATATTATTGAGTATTGAGCAGAGACATTACTTTGCCAACAAAAGGTCTGTCTAGTCAAGGCTATGGTTTTTCCAATAGTCACGTATGGATGTGAGAGTTGGACTATAAAGAAAGCTGAGCACTGAAGAATTGATGCTTTTGAGCTGTGGTGTTGGAGAAGACTCTTGAGATTCCACTGGACAGCAAAGAGATCCAACCAGTCCATCCTAAAGGAGGTCAGTCCTGAGTGTTCATTGGAAGGATTGATGATGAAGCTGAAACTCCAATAATTTGGCCACCTGATGTGAAGAGATGACTCATTGGAAAAGACCCTGATGTTGGGAAAGACTGAAGGCAGGAGGAGAAGGGGATGACGAAGGATGAGATAGTTGGATGGCATCACTGACTCAGTGGACATGAGTTTGGGTAAACTCCGGGAGTTGGTGATGGATAGGGAGGCCTGGCATGCTGTGGTCCATGGGGTGCCAAAGACTCAGACACGACTGAGTGACTGAACTAAACTGAACTGAATACTCATATATATATGAACTTGAATAATACTCTTGAACAATATTATATATTGAATAATATTTCTGAATAGGCTGAAATGTATTTCAATTAGGTTATTTTCCTATCTTGGCTATTGTAAATAATACTCAGTGAGCAAGGGACATTACTGGAACATATGGTAGTCTATTTTCAACTCTTTGAGGGCCCTCCATACTGTTTTGCATAGTGCCTACACCAGTTTACATTCCCACCAGCAGAGCTCAATGGTTCCCTTTTCTCCAGATTCTTGCCAACACTTGTTGTTTTCTGTCTTTTTGATAATAGCCATTCGAAACAGGTGTGAAGTGATATCTCATTGTGGCTTCAATTTACATTTCCTTGATGATTAATGATGTTTAGCCATATATATTTTTTTGTTTTAGAAAAATGTCTATTCAGATTCTTTGCCCATCTTTTAAATTGGATTGTTTGTTTTTTGGTTATTGTGTTTTATGGATTCTTTATATACTTGGGTTATTGTCCCTTTATCACCTATATGACTTTCAAATATTTTCTCCCATTCAGTATGTTGCCATTTTCCTTTGCTTTTATTGCTCTTGTTTTGTTTTGGTGTGAGATTAAAAAAAGTCATCACCAAGACTTATGTCAAGGAGCTTACCACCTATGTTTTCAGAAGGTCTTACATTCCTGTCTTTAATCCAGTTTGAATTAATTTTTGTGTATGGTGTAAGATAGTGGTCTTGTTTCATTCTTTTGCTATAACAATCACATTTTCCCAACACTACTTATTGAAAAGACTGTCCTTTTCCCATTGAATATTCCTAGCTCCTTTGTTATAAATTAATTGACAATATATGTGCAGGTTTATTTCTTTTCCATCTGTTTCACTGACCTATGTTCTTATGCCTGTACATACTTTTATTAGGAAAAGGCAATGGCACCCCACTCCAGTACTCTTGCCTGGAAAATCCCACGGATGGAGGAGCCTAGTAGGCTGCAGTCTATGGGGTCGCTAAGAGTCGGACACGACTGAGCGACTTCACTTTCACTTTTCACTTTCATGCATTGGAGAAGGAAATGGCAACCCACTCCAGTGTTCTTGCCAGGAGAATCCCAGGGACAGGGGAGCCTGGTGGGCTGCCGTCTATGGGGTTGCACAGAGTCGGACATGACTGAAGCGACTTAGCAGCAGCAGCATACTTTTATTAATAATAACTATACCTTTGAAATATAGTTTGAAATCAGGGACCTTGAGGCCTCCACTTTTGTTCTCTTCTCAAGATTCACTTGGCTGTTCTGGTGGCCCATACCAGTTTTAGGATTATTGCTTTGAATCTATCGATTGCTTTGGGTAGTATGTTTATTTTAACAATTTTGATTCTTTCAGCCCATGAGCATGGGATATCTTTTCATTTATTTCTTTTATATTCATTTCTTTTTGTATGTGTCTTGCACTTGTCATGTCCTTGGTTAAACTTATTTATAGATATTTTACTCTTTTTGGTGCAGTTATAAATGGGATTGTTTTCTAAATTTCTCTTTCTGATAATTCATTATTAGTGTGTAGACATGCAACACATTTTGGCTGTTTATTTTATATATTATAAGTTTACTGTAAGATTGATGGCTCAGACGGTAAAGCATCTGCCTACAATGTGGGAGACCCGGGTTCAACCCCTGGGTCGGGAAGATCCTCTGGAGAAGGAAATGGCAATCTACTCCAATACTCTTGCCTGGAAAATCCTGTGGATGGAGGAGCCTGATGGGCTACAGTCTGTGGGGTCGCAAAGAGTCGAATGTGACTGAGGGACTTCACTTGTTTACTACTATAAGATTTATTTGAAAAAAAAAAAAGAGAAAAATTTAAAAAAAGATTCATTTGTTTTAACATCTTTTTGATAAAGCCTTTAGATTTTTCCACATATAATATTATGTAATATGTTAATAGTGACAGATTTACTTCTTACTTTCAGATGTGAATGTCTTTAATATCTTTTTCTTGGCTAAATGCTCTTGCTTATACTTCCAACACTATTTTGTATAAAATTGGTGAGAGTAGCATCCTTATCTTGTTCTGATCTTAGAGGAAAAGCTTTTAGCTTTTGACCACTGAGTGTGATGTTAGCTGTGGGCTTGCCATGTATGGTATTTTTATGTTGAGGTATGTTCCCTCTATACTCACTTTAAAGCTTTTAGTATATATGACTGTTGAATTTTGTCAAATGTTTTATCTCCATCTATTGAAAAGATCATATGAGTTTTATCCTCTTATTGAATTGACCCTTTTTCTTTATGTAACACCTACCTTGTCTCTTGTTACTCTGTTAAACTCTATTTTGTCTGATATGAGTGTGTTACTGACAGTGGGGTCTGCTACTCATCACTCAAAAGCTACTAAAGAGGCAAGGTTTGTGGAAAGGAAGATTTGCATTATTTCAGGTGCAGGCAACCATGGAGGGTGACAGACTCCTGGTCAAAGGCTGACTCCTCCTTTGACAATAAGTGGGCAAGAGCTTTTATAGACTGAGGGAGGGGGCTCCAGGCAGAAATAGCACAGTCAACTCTAATAGTTATCTTGATATTAATCATGCAATGGTCTGATCAGTGTCATCTTAATTGTTTTAAGAACATTTAGTCATTAGTTCCAGGGTCAGTTTGTCCCCATCTCTTTAAGACAGGTCATTGGAATTGTGGCAGCTTATATCATAGTCACAGTCTGGTCATCATAGTTAACGTCTTGTACCTGAAGGGGTTTTAGTATCTATAAGATAACTCAAGAATATGGCTCAGAATATTATTTTTAAAATAGCCATTGCATAGGAGCTAAAGGTCCTTGACTAAATGACTAAACTATTATTATTTAGTCTTGTTGGACTGTTTTCCTTTGTTTCTGCATTTTCTCATTTCTCTGATTAAAGTTATTCTTTGGCTAAAATTATTCCTCAGACAAAAGGCAGGCTGTAGACATGATCAGGGGAGGACTGTAGGTTCCTGCCCTGTTTCATATGGCTACCCCAGGTTTGGTGTTTTTTTTTGCATGAAATATCTTTTTCCATCTCTTCGCTTTCAGTTTGTGTGTATCCTTACATCTGAAGTGAATCTCTTGTAGGTAGCATATAGATGGATCTTATTTTTGCATATATTCAGCCACTCTCTCTTTTTATTGGAGAATTTAGTCCATTTACATTTAAAGTAATTATTGATAGGTATGTACTTATTGCCATTTTGTTGTTTCTTGACTCTTTTAGTAGGTCCTCTCTTTTGCTCTCTTTTGTGGTTTAATGACTTTCTTTAGTCATATGTTTATATTTCTTTATCTTATTTGTATTTATTACAGGTTTTTGCTTTATGATCACTGTGAATCTTATGTATAAAAACTTCTCAGAGAAGGAGTAGAGAGAGGAAGGGATAGAAAATTTAAATTTGAAGAAATAATGGCTGAAAACTTTCCATATCTTGTGAAGGAAACAAGCATCAAGATCCAGGAAACATGGAGAATTTCAAATAAAACGACCTTAAAGAGATTCACATGAAGACATATTAAAATTAAATGTCAAAACTTAAAGACAAGGAAAGAATATTAAAAGCAGTAAGAGAAAAACAACTTATTATGTACAAGGGACTAACAACAGGTTTTTCAGCAGAAGCTTTGTAAGCTAGTAGGCACTGGCACAATATATTTAAATTGCTGAAAGGAAAAAAACAAAAACAAAATTTTAACTAGGAAAACCTGGAAAAGCTATAATTCAGAATTGAAGGAAATATAAAGCTTTTTCCAAAGAAGCAAAAGCTAGAGTTCATCACCACTAAGCTAGTCTTATAAGAAATATTAAAGGAACTTTTATAAGCTGCAAAGAAAAGGTGCTAGTTAGTAACAAGAATACACTGAAGGAAAAAATCTCACTGGAAAAGCAAATGTATGGTAGAAGTAGTGTATTCATCACTTATAAAGCTGGTATATAAAAGACAGTTCAGTCACTCAGTCATGTCTGAAGTTTTGCGACCCCATGGACTGCAGAACACCAGGCTTTCCTGTGCTGTACCATGTCCCGGAGTTTGCTCAAACTCATGTCCATTGAGTAGGTGATACCATTCAACCGTCTTGTCCTCTGTCATCCCCTTCACCTTCTGCCTACAATATTTCCCTTTCCCAATTTTGAACCAGTTTGTTGTTCCATATAAGGTTCTAACTGTTGCTTCTTGACCCACATACAGGTTTCTCAGGAGGCAGGTAAGGTAGTCTGGTATTCTTGTCTCTTGAAGAATTTTTCACTGTTTGTTGTGATCCACACAGTCAAAGGTTTTAGTGTAGTCAGTGAAGCACAAGTAGAAATTTCCCTGGAACTCCCTTGGTTTTTCTATGATCCAACAGATGTTGGCAATTTGATCTCATGTTCCTCTGCCTTTTCTAAATCTAGCTTGTGCATCTGAAGGTTCTCAGTTCATGTACTACTGAAGCCTGGTTTGAAAGACTTTGAACATTACCTTGCTAGAATGTGAAATGAGTCTAATTTTGCAGTAGTTTGAACATTCTTTGGCATATAAAAGAAAAAAGTAGTAAAAATAAGTGTGATTATAATAAGGGATACATAAGATAAGAGGTAAAATGTGACTTATAACAGTTTTTCATCATTAAAACAACTGAAAAAATGAATATAAAAGAGAAAACACAATACCCAGTTATGTTAAAAATAAACACCATGAAAAAAATCCTTAAGCAAACTCTAAGGAATAGTTGCTCAATGCCATGACAATTTATTCTGTTCTTCAAAATAAGGCAAGAGTAGGTGCAGACACCTGAACAAATATGTCATATCAAATGCATATAGATTAGTCTCTCTTGAAATTCCATAGTTTGATGGTAAATAGTTTAATAAAATGGTATAAACTTATAGGATCAAAGAGCAATATTTTTGAAGATAAGACATGTAAATATTAAAGAGACTGAAGAGGACCGAATTTTACACTGTCAATGGGGAGATCTGATCTCCCTAAAGTCTCTTGAATTAATGGTATAAGATACCATTGGAAGTATAGAGAAAAGCAAAGATAAAACTCAGGAAAATTGGTTAGAAGTATGTTTTTAATGCTCAGATTACCAAGTCTAGTGAATGCCTTTTGGCCCCTCTGGCAGAATAGTGGAGGTTTATCCTCTGAAGAGGTAAAAGGGAATCTTGCGATGGGAGAAATCAACTTTTTGGTGATACATGAAATAGGGGCTAAAACAAACATATAATACTAAAAGCTGAGATATCTCCAATCTTTAATCCTCTGTGGGTTCACAATATCAAGATCTATTAGTCTTGTAGCCTCAGAGGAGGAAACTGAATCTGCTTTGAAGAATCTACTTTAGTCCAGTGAAATAGACTAAAGGATATGTTTATAAGGGGCAGTCCCAAGGAAATAGTCCACTTAGATTAGCCTGTAGTGAAGCCACAGTTGAAAACTATTCCTCATGAACTTAGAGATTATTGTCAACATTTGTTGCACTGTTCATAACCGCTATGAAAATCTAGGAATAACCAGTAAGGTAAAAGAGACAAAACTAAATAAAATCTCTAGAAATATACTAAGGTTATACAGGGAGGAATGAGACTTACCATTAATCTCCTCAGAGATAATACACCTACACAACAAGAATAAGATGTGACATAAAATGAATCACTAAAAACAAAATTATTGAAAATTAAAAAAATATTGCAATAATATAATTTAATAGTATTATAGATTTGGAAGATAAAGTTGACTGAATTTCCTGAGAAAGTGAGGAAAATATAAGAGATGAATATTAGGAGAGAACTGTTTGGTAAAGTAAAGCATCAGTCCAAAAGGGCAGCAATACATAGGGGAATAATTCTATAATTAAAGAGCAGTTAATACAATGGAGTGTGGTATACATAAATTAAATAATTTGTAATGGATAACAATTAGAGTTCATAAGTTTTCACATTGAATTTATACACTGGGGTTCAACCCAGTAGATGAAAATAGACCTACCAACACTAAGAATAATAATGAAAAAAATCAGCTCACTGAGAAAAAGAACAGAAGATAATTCCTGCTGTTTGAGAGGAAAAACAAAAATAGGTCACTAGAAGTCAATGAAGCAAAAGTTTGTAAATTGGAAAATTATTTCCAATGTAGTATAATATACTTAGCCAAACTGTTAAACTGATATGAGAAAAATCACACAAAAAATTTTGACATTAAAATTTCCAAAATGATACTTCCACTGCATAGTATGTTAGAAAGTTACTGAAGAATGTTCTACTAAATTGAACAGTAAGTGAGGAAAGAGAAAGGCACAATGTATAAGGAATCTCCAGGTTGTTAAAGAAGTAGAATATATTTAAGTGATAATCTGTGTATATTAGCAGTAGAGAAAAAAATCTTCAAAGAGATAAAATTTGTCTTTTGAATGTATTGATAGACTCATTAGACAATGGAATTGAACTCATTTTTTGATACATATATACAAAACTAAACAAAACAAAAATAAGAGAATTATCAACTCAAGGAAGGAAAATATTGAAAAGAAATACAATCATTTATACTTAAATGGATCAGTTGTGAGTAACATTAACATAGTCATAATAATATGAACACTAACTATTGACCAAACAACTTTAAGATATAGTTATATTGAGAGGATGGGAAGAAGAGTTAAATCTTTAGTTGTCAGAATAGTGATTGATAGAAAATACTTAATGATGAACAATAATGAAGTTTCAGTATTAGACTGTTATTTAGAGATATAAACACAAAATCCAAAAGCAATATTAAAGTAATTGAAAGTAGTATTTTCTGAGGAGGGAGAAATGGGATGCAAGGAATAGGATATTGCCATTTTCCATAATAAGATTCAAATAATTATTTGACCATTTAACCTGTGTGGTATATTAATATAACATTTTAAAATTAAAAATAAAATAAGAAGAAAGAATTGATGTGTGATCTTCAGATCATGGAGATTAGAATCCATATAGGAACTGTAGCCTACAAGAGTTTTACAGTAGTTTTATCAGTTTTACACTGATAAGTGAGCATGTCAAGCTGTTTTTCGCTGTGATTTTTGAATATATAAAGGAGTCTTAATAGTAAGTACAAATTTTAAGTTAACATGCAGCATATTAAATTTTTTAAACACTTACAATTTTATATTTTAAACTAGGAAGATTTATTCTATATAAATCTAATGAATTTAAAAATAATTTTAAAGGGGGACTTTGATTAATGTTTGGTTCCATTTACAACTTAATTAGACTCCCTTAAAGTTTTTAAACTGCATTTATAAATTTAGTGTGCTCAATTATCTTCGTGAACATTTTAATTATCTAACAAACAAAACCTTCCAGAGTACTTAAACAGTCCTAATAAAGATAATAAATCAAGATAATAACATGGTGAATCTTAAGGTGTCTCAAATGTTAAAACACTACTGCCAACTTAGTAAAATTTCTTATATCTTTCAACTCAAAAAGCAATGCTTAAAATAATCACTCGGTTATGTACTTACAGTGTGAATTTAAAGTGCTAATCTGTAGATATTTAAATTACTAACATCAATTATTGATGTGTATACCATCTTTAAAATATGAATATTATAGCTTTGATCTACTTAATCATTTCTCTACTTTGAAAAAAATTCTTTTCCCAGGGAAAAAATTACCATGAAAACAATTAAGCTTTCTTAAACACATGGGGTTTTCAACTCAAGTAAATTGTAGCATCACAGGCTGCTTCATTAATGGACATTTCACTTGGATATTGATTTCTGGAGTTGCAGATATTCAGGGTGATTTCCTTTATAAATATGGTGAACAAAATTTGAACCTTTTATAAAGTTATACTAATAAATAGAGATTCCAAGTCTATGAACTCTGAAGAAGGATGAAGTGATGGAGGGACAACTCGTGTTCGTTAGATTCACCATACCAATGTGTCTTCTTCACATTATCTTACATCCAGTTTGATTTTAATTAATTTCCCTGCTCAGATTGTTTAAAGACTAAGTTGGATTAAAAATCTATTTATTGTATGATTCTTGTCAGAGTACTTCTTATATTCTTATTATCTGCCCAAGTCATAACTTTTCTAGATATTTAAATGACATTAAATGGATTTTTCATCTCATATCTATATTGAGCTCAGTGGTCATAGTTTCCAAGGCTAAATTAATGATAAAGCCAGACCAGTTTACTGCTGGCCATGAAAAGAATGATTCCCACAGATTACTGAGAAATTGCTGAGAATTGCTGAGAAAATGTTCAGGGAAAATAAAACAAAATTGAAGCTGCTTGTTGACATAATTTACTCTACGAATCTCTTCCTTCACCATAGGTATATCAGTAAATGTGATCCTTTAAATACCAAAGCAATTATATAGAGAGCAAAATCCAAACTATAAAATGTTCATCTTTTATAATAAAATGCTCCCAAACTGGGAATTAGAACACAAAATTTACATAAGGAAAACTAAAACCATCAATCAAGATTAAGAACTGAAATGATGCTGAATATCAGCAAATTGAGAGGTAACAGTTTTAAAGTTATAGGTAATCTAGAGAATAACAAAAGTGAGAGCCCTAAGACTGTTGACAAAATGAGACCTTCAAAGGGGAAGCTAAAAGAAAGAGCATAACTAATGTAATTCAGGAAATTTCCAACACTGTGTTTTAGAATTTTGGTGAAGAGACCATAGCTCTACATAGAATTTTGTGTATAGCATTAAACAGCTGCCATGAGTGAAGAAGAAAATCAAAGCTAAACAGAAGAATTCATAACTAATTCAAAACAATCTCAATGACACTAAGAAAAGTAAAATAAAGATGATATTATTCAAACACACTTTGATATAATACAAAACTGAAAAAATAAAAAATGAACAACTAATAAAACTAATCAGAATTTCTTTAATAACAATAATACAAAACCTGAATTTCCCTTCAAACATCTGAACAACTTCTAATAAAATTAAAGCATAAATCTCCCCCAAAATGTAAACTTAAAGCATAAAGAAATAGAAAGAATGATAAATAGAAATTCACTTTATAGCTGGAGGAAACTGTAAAAATATATCTTAAGGAAATTATTAGAACTGTATTAAAAATGTATGCTTTTAATTTCATGGCTGCAGTCACCATCTGCAGTGATTTTGGAGCCCAAAAAGATAAAGTCTGACACTGTTTCCACTGTTTCCCCATCTATTTCCCATGAAGTGATGGGGCTGGATGCCATGATCTTCGTTTTCTGAATGTTGAGCTTTAAGCCAACTTTTTCACTCTCCTCTTTCACTTTCATCAAGAAGCTTTTTAGTTCCTCTTCACTTTCTGCCATAAGGGTGGTGTCATCTGCATATCTGAGGTTATTGATATTTCTCCCAGCAATCTGGATTCCAGCTTGTGCTTCATCCAGTCTGGCATTTTTCATGATGTACTCTGCATATAAGTTAAACAAGCAAGGTGACAGTATATAACCTAAAAGTACTTCTTTCCCAATTTTGAATCAGTCCATTGTTGCTTGTTCTTTTCTAATGGTTGCTTCTCAACCTGCATGCAGGTTTCTCAGGAGGCAGGTAGGGTGGCCTGGTATTCCCATCTCTTTTAGAATTTTCCACATTTTGTTGTGATATGCATTCAAAGGCTTTAGTGTAGTCAGTGAAGCAGAAGTAGATATTTTTTCTGGAATTCTCTTGCTTTTTCTATGATCTAATGGATGTTGGCAACTTGATCTCTGGTTCTTCTGCCTTTTCTAAATCCAGCTTGAACATCTGGAAGTTCTCAGTTCACATAATGTTGAAGCCTAGCTTGGAGAATTCTTGCCTGTAGGGTGTTCTTGTTATTGGAAAGGGCTGCATGCTCTTTCATTGACTGTTACTTAATTTGGGATAATTAGGAATATTAAATTTGAGTTCATTGTTTTTATGTTTTCTCATGCAGGTTTAACACTGTGGCTGTAGCTGCTTTGCATTCATATTGGCTTAATAAGTACTAGCTGGGGTTTTGTGAAAATACAGACTTATGCACTTTCTCTGACAAGAAACAGTTTTGGTTCTGGGTGGTTTTCTTTTGCCTACATTTATATAGCACTAATCTCATGAAGTCAAGCTTTCGACTAACATGTTACTGATTTACATATTAAACAAGCAGTTACCTCTGAATTGCTTTCCTTTATGATATTCTCAGATGCAAATTCTTGAAAGAGAGAATGTGGTCAGAGTCTTATTTGATTTTGTTTGATAATATTTTTGCCTCTTCTCGGTTTAATTTGACCTCACTTAATGGAAACTATGACAATAGTAGTGAGAACTTTTATAGTGGTGCTGTTATAACCTCTGGATATGGCAGCTATGGACTTCATGGACTTTATCTTTTTGTATAGAAAGCAGGCAAGAGATTACTTGCCTACTACCCAAGCTCTGGTTTTGGTTCCAGCGCTTCTGCATGTGTATGTGTGTGTGTGTGTGTGTGTATATATATATATATATATATATATATATACACACATTCATTTGCTTCAGTCATGTCTCTCTGTGACTCCATGGACCATAGCCCCCCAGGCTCCTCTGTTCATAGGATTTTCCTGGCAAGAATACTTGCAGAAAATTCTTTACCCCCGAGCCACCAAGGAACGAATTGTTCTTTGTATGTATCATGTGTATTTTGTGGGAGGGGTTAGGTAATGGAGGATGAAGAAGGAGTGCAAGATTTAGGGAGATCACAGAAGTGTACATAATTCATGATGGGTTCACTGAACAACTATACCTATGAAACGCCAGCAACCTCATCTGATTCAGTCGTAACTGAATCCAAATACTTGTAGGTGGAGCATATCAGAGTCTTTTCATTCTGAAGTCAGGTGACTCGAGTACCATATCCAAACATACCTGTTTTTTGGTCATGCCACTTTTACTTACAAAGCACTTCTGCTTCCTCACCTATAGTATAGATGAGACGTTCTATTTTACATGTCTCTCTTATCAAATTATTGTCATGTTTAGAAAACAATTAAAATCACATAAAATAATTCATAATATACTTTAAGTGCTAAATAAGTTGCTTTGTAAATAGCAATCCCTCTTTTTGTTATTCTCACTGTTATAATCTATGAAAAAAGTGAAAGTGTTAGTCACTCAGTCACGTTTGACTCTTTGTGACTCCATGGACTATAGACTGCCAGTCTCCTCTGTCCATGGGATTTCCCAGGCAAGAATATTGTATTGGCTTGGCATTCCTTTCTCCAGGGTACCTTCCTGACAAAGGGATCCAAATCCTGGTCTCCTGACTGAAGGCAGATATTTTTACCATCTGAGCCACCAGAGAAACCAGTTTCACTTAAGTGATTTTTGTAGTAATAACTTTCCCTTTGAATACTACATGCTTATCATTTTAAAAATTTGAACAATATCCAAAAAGTGCAAAGAAGAAACAAGCATATTATCCAAAATTTCCAGATATTATCATGTTAAGTGTTAAAGTTCATTTTTGGTGATTTTTCTGTTTCCTGTTAGTAGCTTTTGGTATTGTTTAAATTTAAAAAATAATACGCATGTACTATCGTTATAAGTCTTCTCTAATGGCTCAGTAGTAAAGAATCCGCCTGATGATAGAGGAGATACAGATTCAATCTCTGGGTCAGGAAGACCTCCTGGAAGAGGAAATGGCAACCCACTCCAGTATTCTTCCTGGGAAAATCCCAAGGACAGAGAAGCCTGGCAGGCTACAGACCATAGGGTCGCAATGCACTGTACAAGACCAAGTCCCAGTGCACACACACACACACACACACACACACACACACACATCTATCATTATAAAAGCTATAAAATTATATCTGGTTCAAATTTCATATATCCTAAAAATTTGAATGGATTGATTGGTGTGTGTGTGTGTGTGTGTGTGTGTGTGTATGAAAGATAGACATATACAGGTAACAAAAGATAAGAGATATTTCTGAGAATCTATTTTAGGTAAAAGTAGTACATTTATGTCCTTTAGTGCATTATTTCCTGTAAAATTCACATTTTCATTAAGAGAAGATAAATCAGATGATTGAGTCATGATGGTTTGTTAAATTTTAATTATATTTGGTGGTGTCAGTGGTAATGAACATGCTTACCAGTGCAGTTAGATGTAAGAGACTCAGGTTTGATCCCTGGGTTGGGAAGATTCCCTAGATCTTGCCTGGAGAATCCCATGGACAGAGGAGCCTGGTAGGCCACAGTCTATAGGGTCACAAAGAGTCGGACAGAACTGAAGCAACTTAGTATGCGCGCACGCACACACACATTCACACACACACACATACACACACACACACACACACACACATATATATAGCAAAAACTTAAAAGTACTCAAAATCTACCCTATTAAAGGAACTATCACAAAACAAATACCTCAATAGCTATTAGAAACATTTTCTGCAAAATAGACCATTACTTCTTACTTTATTTTCAAAGGTATCCACTCTTCAGGGTATTCTTTCCTTGGTGCTGTGGAATTTATATATCTACCATGTGGCAGGCTGAGAATGGCTCCCAAAAATATGCCCACATTTTAATCCCTGTAAAGTTTATCTGAGAAAAAAGGGTCTTTACAAATGTAATTATTCAAGGATTTTGAGATGATATTGTCCTGGGTTGTCTTGGTGGTCTTTAAATGTCATCACAAGTTTTTTGAATAAAAGAAAGCAGGGAGCAATGTGACAGTGAAAGCAAAGAGATTTGGAAGTGTGATGCTGCTGGTTTTGAAAATGTAATATAGGGCCACTCATCAAGGAATGTAACTTGATAGGCTGTAAGAGGTGATGAGCAGATTATCTTCTAGAGTCTCCATAGGGAGTATAACTCTGTGAAACTGAGCTAAGGAAACTGACATTAGACTTCCAGCTTCATCTAGCCTGAGCTATGAAAGAATAAATTTCTGTATTTTAAGCTACTAAATTTATTGTAATTTTTTAGAAGAACCACAGTAAACTAGTCCAGAGTCCTTTTTTTAATCAGTGAAGTTGCATGCTATTCTAATTTGTTGGATTTTTGTTGTTGTATAATATTCAATATAGAGTTTTAAAATTTTTTCTACCTTTTCTTTTTTAAGGCAAATAATGCTGCTGTGAATATCTGAATATATATGCACATGATTTATAGTGTAAATGTGTAAGTGAGTAGCTCACACATTTATTTTCTTCCCAACATTGTTTGAGAATTATGTTCTATATCTTAATAGTTATTGTTGTTAGTATTTTAATACAAGTTAGTCTGGTATGTGTACAGTGGTATCTCTTTATAGTTTAAATTGAATTTCCCTAATGAATAGTGAAAAATTTTTGTGTTTATTGGATATATCAGGACCAATACCAGGATGAGTCAAGAGAAGCATGTAGGTACACAATATAAGGATGGAATTATTTTTTCTCCTTCCTTTTCCCATTTTTGGTGCATTATTTCTAATTTGCAAACAAAAAACACATAACTTATAATAAATAACATATTGTTCTTTCTCCTTTTTTCCCAACTTTGTTGTACCTTAGATGTACATTTAAAGCTAAATCCATATAGGTATCTATGATAAAAGTGTTGAATATTGGAAGAATAAGCACTTTAAACATTAGCAGCAGCAGCAGCAGGCACTTTAATGTTATTCAACCCTCTAATCCTTCAGTACGGTCTATTTTGTTTGTGGATCTGATTAATTTTTTCGGTACTCTTTCATAGTTTTCAGTGTAGAGGTCTTACACATCTTTTGTTGATGTTGTGTATAATTATATAATTTTGTTGTTCTTTAAATGACATTTAAAAAATTTCATTATCCAATTGCCTGTGTATAGGTAAGCAATTTTTACTTTTTGTGCATTTGTCATAATTTCAGCTACCACTTTAAACTTACTTTTATTTCTGATTTTAGTTAATTTTGGATCTTCTTTGCACATAGCCAGGTCCTCTTAAAAATATTTACATTTTCTTTGTAGTCTTTATAAATGTAAATTCTTTTTATTGTGTAAATTCTTTTTATTTTATTCTTTTATTTACATTCTTTAAATGTAAATTCTTTTTTATTGCACTAACTGGGACCACTAGAATATCTTTGGTAAATTTTTTGCTTTCTATAGAACCTGTATAATGTTCTCTCTCATTTATTGGTAAACTTTGTTCTTTCTCTTTGTCTCCCCATCTTTTTTTCTCTCTCTTTCTGAAATAAATACATGATTATTCAAGAATTATAAAGAGTATTTACTGATTTTTCAAGGAGAAACTTTTTCTCTTGATTTTTAAAAATTGTATGTCTTTTTTCCTCCTAGTGATTTCTTTTCTTTCATATCTTCACATGTGCCTATTTATTTCTATTTGTTTTGAGTACTAGGCACTTGAAAATAATTTGAAGTCAAGAAAAATGTTAACTTTCCTTAGAGTAATTAAATTGCTCCCCCGTCCCTGGGGTTCTCCAGGCAAGAACACTGGAGTGGGTTGCCATTTCCTTCTCCAATGCATGAAAGTGAAAAGTGAAAGTGAAGTCACTCAGTTGTGTCCGACTCTTAGCGACCACATGGACTGCAGCCTACCAGGCTCCTCCGCCCATGGGATTTTCCAGGCAAGAGTACTGGAGTGGGGTGCCATCTCCTTCTCCAACAGGAAGCTAAAGGCACTAGCATTTCAGTGTTATTTTAATGCAACTATAGAAGTGCACAATCTAGAAACTGATTTTGTGTACCTGTGTAGGCTGGTGTTTCTAGAATGTGGTTCTTGACCCCAATTCAAAGCTTTGAGGGCCCTTTTTACCTATTATCTCTAGCAGATAATCTTAGTTATCTGACAGGATTGGTAACACTACCTTGCCAAGCCATGTGGAAGCCTGAAGCAAAGGGAAAAATCAGTAATATTGATTGTGTCTTAAAAAAAAAATTGCTATGTTGCTTATCATAGATTTTAAAAAAATGAACTTTGATTTAATGAAATATTACATTAAAATATTGTTTACTTTGAGTGCTTAGCTTTTTTGGCACCACACCTGTGGCAAGGGCCTCACTGGCCCACCCGAGATCAGGGCCTGCACAAGACCTAGAGATTTCACATTTATATCCACTTGGGAGCATTTAACCAACAGATGAGACCTTGACCTTCTATGTTTCTCTGTAGCTTATTACAAAGAAATAGTATATTACAAAGACATGGTAAGAGATACTGGGAGAGGGCTAAATTTTCATGTGTAGTAGTTCCAGAAAGATGCCTATATAATCCTGACTGAATTACAGAATTTAGAGATTCCTTATTCACTGCTATATTTATTCTTTATCCTCTCCAGTTTGTTGCCCTTCCAGAGAGCCAGATAATGGGCATTGGTATTAGACAAATATGGATAGAAATTCCACTTAATATGACCTTGGATGAGTTACTTTACTTGTCTGAGTCTCAATTTTCTTGTCTGTAACATGAGAGTGATTTTCAGCTTATAAGGTTCTTGTGTGAATAAATAACATGTGCAGAAAAATCCATCACAAGCCTAGGCCATAATGTAAGCAATAAATATCATTTCTCTATTCTGCTCTTTTGCTTCCTACTCAACTTGGTACAATATGGTACATGCAGTGTATTATTCCATTCTATCATATAGAACTGAAAAAAAATTCAAATGCTTCTGCCAGTGTCTTTTATTGCTGTGATCATAAAGTGTTATACTGACCTCAATGATAGAATTTCTTCATTTGGAGTTGGCTCAGTTATATATATGAACAGTTTAATACTTCAAACATAGCAAGAGGAAGGAGTTGGTTTGTTATATATAACAGAAGGAGAGAAATAATAGGACTATTAAACCCACTCTAACTCCTGATCTAAACCCCAATATTCAGTTAAATTATTATGGTGATGCACAAGTTTAGGAATTCATATTGCTGTTTCTAAAATTTCCATGTGTTTTTAGTTGTGGAAAGAGAAACAAAGGAAAAAGAGAAAACTTATTTATTTTACTCCCTAAGCTTGTTCTCACTCTGTTGGGGTATAAAAAGATATTTACATAGAATAACAAAACCATCAGGAACTTCATCTTAAATAAACTTCAGCAAACCATGTTCTAATATTTGTGTAACAAAATATAAACCTCACTTCTTGAATTATTTTGAAATTACATAAGCTTTTGTTTAAAATTTTAATGATATTACTGATATATCAAATAACTATAGTTAATATCAAAAATATGAAAAATTGACACTGAGTCTCAGATACCCTGTGTAGAAACCCAGCCTCATAGTAAAAAAATTAACTGGCCATAATTATTTAAATTTGTTTACAAGTAAAACAACACTATCTGAAAAGGAATTACTAACAAATGTAATGAATGATATTTAAATTAAGAACTAAAAATCTGAAGGACAAATGTGTTAAAATCTTTGCTTCAAAGTAAAAAAAAAATTTTTTTCAGATATTTTGTAGTTTTCTTTATCTTATTCATGTTTACTTGCAATAGAATATGAATATTCACATGTAGACAGGTAAGTCAGTACTAACATGCAAAGAATCTTTTCTGTGGATTTTATTTAAATTACATCAGTTCTGAATAAAAATATATAATTAAAACCAATAAATTGAGGTATCTTTCTATAACTACCCTTTTAAAAAATGGTAAATAGCAAACATGTTCATGAATAAACCATCATTTAATGTTTCATCAAGAAAATGTTTCTTCATTAAAGAACTTTGTGGCCTAAACTTGTGATAGTGCTCAGTCATGTCCGACTCTGCAACCTCATAGACTGTTGCCTGCCAGGCTCCTCTGTCCGTGGGATTTCCCGGGCAAGAATACTGGAGTGAGTTGCCACTTCCTTCTCCAGTGAATCTTCCTGACCCAGGGATTGAACCTGTGTCTCTCACATCTTCTGCACTGGCACTGTCACCATGGATAGCGATATAAACTTGGGGCTACTGACATGCTTAAGGAGGCAAGGTACATGTCCACACACATGCCAGTCTTTGTGCCAGTGTGCTTGTATCCATTTATTCCTGTTCTCTGATACTTCTATCATGCATTGTATTTCTACATGTGTTATATCAGTTCAGTTCAGTCACTCAGTTGTGTCCGACTCTTTGCCACCCCATGAATCGCAGCACACCAGGCCTCCCTGTCCATCATCAACTCCCAGAGTTTACCCAAACTCATGTGCATTGAGTCAGTGATGCCATCCAGCCATCTTATTCTCTGTTGTCCCCTTCTCCTCCTGCCCCCAGTCCCTCCCAGCATCAGGGTCTTTTCCAATGAGTCAACCAATTCTTTGCATCAGGTGGCCAAAGTACTGGAGTTTCAGTCTCAGCATTAGTCCTTCCAATGAACACCCAGGACTGCTCTCCTTTAGGATGGACTGGTTGGATCACCTCAAAGTCCAAGGGGCTCTCAAGAGTCTTCTCCAACACCACAGTTCAAAGGCATCAATTCTTCGGTGCTCAGCTTTCTTCACAGTCCAACTCTCACATTCCATGCATGACCACTGGAAAAACCATAGCCTTGACTAGATGGACCTTTGTTGGCAAAATAATATCTCTGCTTTTTAATATTCTATCTAGGTTGGTTATAACTTTCCTTCCAAGGAGTAAGCATCTTTTGACTTCATGGCTGCAGTCACCATCTGCAGTGATTTTGGAGCCCCCAAAAATAAAGTCTGACACTGTTTCCACTGTTTTCCCATCTATTTCCCATGAAGTGATGGGACCAGATGCCATGATCTTCGTTTTCTGAATGTTGAGCTTTAAGCCAACTTTTTCACTCTCCTCTTTCACTTTCATCAGGAGGCTTTTTAGTTTCTCTTCACTTTCTGCCATAAGGGTGGTGTCATCTGCATATCTGAGGTTATTGATATTTCTCCTGGCAATCTTGATTCCAGCTTGTGCTTCTTCCAGCCCAGCATTTCTCATGATTTCTTCTCAGCTTTGCATATCTACCACACAATAAATTAATAGTTTTTAATTGAACAGTCATAAAGCTGAAACTCCAGTACTTTGGCCACCTCATGCAAAGAGTTGACTCATTGGAAATGACTATGATGCTGGGAAAGATTGGGGGCAGGAGGAGAAGGAGATGACAGAGGATGAGATGGCTGGATGGTATCACTGACTCGATGGATGTGAGTCTCAGTGAACTCCGGGAGTTGGTGATGGACAGGGAGGCCTGGCGTGCTGCGATTCATGGGGTCGCAAAGAGTCGACACGACTGAGCAACTGATCTGATCTGATCGGATCTGATATCTTTTTAAATGTATCCACATATCTCTCATTTCTGATACTCTTTATATCTTTAGTATATTTGAGTTTATATTTTGTATCACTATTCTTCTTATACAAAGATCTTTTAAAAAATATTTCTTCTAGTGCTGTTCCATTGGTAACAAATTTTCTTAACTTTTATTTTAACCCTAAAATCTTTAATTTTGCCTTTACTTTAGAAGATTGTTTTTGCTGGGTGTATAATTCTGAAATGATACTTCTTTTCAGTGCTTAAAATATTTTTTCAGTTGTTATCTGGCATAAATTTATTCTGATAAGAAGTTAGTAGTATTCTTTATCTAATCATTCACTTTTATATTATGTGTCTTCCCAGCTGGATATATTTACAATATAAAATTCTCATTTCTCTCCTGATATTCCTTATATCTTCTTTCTCTTTCTTTTTTTTTTTTTTTACTTTAAATCTTTGCCATATTTTAACATTTAATATGAGCTTGTCTTCTACTGACAATGTTCTCTTTATCTACAGGTCTACTTCTATAGCTTATTTGTTCTGATTATGTCACAGTTTCCTCTTTTTTGTTTTTTTCTTTGTTTAATGACTTAAACTTTGCTGCTTGATATTTTTCAGGCTATGTTATTGAATGTCTTGATTTTTGTTTTCTATGAATTTGTGTTGAATTTTTTCTGAGCAGGTAGGTAGTTTACTATCAGGTAAACTTGATTCAGTTATACTTTATTTTAAGCTTTCTAAAACTTAGATCATTTCTTTTGATAGGGCTAGATTGTCCCTAATTATGCATTACTCTTCTGAATTCTTAAACACCTGAGGATGTTTAGTGAGGTCTTTTCACTTTGACTAGTTGAAACTCGAATATTTCCCAACACTGTATAGCCTCTAAGTTAATTGGTGCTCAGTAAAGGTTTTCTCTCTGGCCTTGTGAAATCTTACTCAGTGTCTATACAATTTAGTATTCAGTCGAAAACTCAAGAAGATTCATATGTATGGTTTTGGATTTCCTCCTTGCTGCAGCTCCTTTCTCTCTGGAATCTTGCTCATATTCATAAATTCCAGTCATCTCAGCTTCATCCTATAATCTCTTTCCCTATCTAGAAAAATTACTTTTATCTATTTGGGCTTCTCCTTCCTTTATTGCAGTTTTAAAAGTAACTATATATATAGAAACTCAGCCTTGAATATGGAGTTCACTTTAAGAATCACAACTCTGTATTGTTTGCTGTAGAATGCTTGAAAACTGTTGCATCATATATTTTTTCTAGTGTTATAGTCGTTTACTGCAGAATAGTCTGAAATCCATTATTTTGTTATGACTAGAACCGGAAATCAAACACTCTGGTTTTAAAAGAGCACGTATTATGTACCTGCTATCTGCTGTGTACCATACTAAATGTTTTCAAATACGTAATCAAATCAGATTTACTATTTGCTATTCACCAAATAGGGTTTACATTTTATTATTTTGGGAGAGAGGGAGACCTTGAGCAGACTGTTTTCACCACTATGCATTTTCTCATGCTGAATATTTTTGGTATGTTATTTGCATACTGCCTAAATTCTGTTTATCTTAAGGGATTTATGGCACCTTTTTTTTTCCTGCATTTTCCCCCAGTTCATTTCCCAAACCCACCCTCCTTTCCCAAATTTATATTTTCATAAAATACTTTTTGATTCACCTCTATTATAGCATTTACCCTATCGAATTATAGCTGTCTTTTATGTCCCATAAACCCTAGCAGAATTTTAGGCTGTAGTTGCATCTTGCTCATCTTTGAGTCTATGCCTGTAAGACTGTATTGCACACATTAGGTCATCTTTAAGTGCTGCTAAATTGAATATGCTCTATCTGACTTAACTCACATAATAATCTTGTGAAATAGATAGTATAATAATCATCATTTTTAGCATAAGAACTAAGGCCCAGATTTGGTAGATATTTTAATTCCAAGTTGCTAGAGTCAGTGCTGGAGGAGGAAATGGCAACCCACTCCAGTGTTCTTGCCTGGAGAATCCCAGGGACGGGGGAGCCTGGTGGGCTGCCGTCTATGGGGTCGCACAGAGTCGGACACGGCTGAAGTGACTTAGCAGCAGCAGCAGCAGCAGAGTCAGTGCTATAATTTCATACAATTGCAGAACATCAGAATTGAAAGTGTCAATAAAATGAATTAATCTAACTCCCCAAATGCCCAAATTTCAGTACCCAAATTTCTTCTACAGCATCTTTTAACAACAGAACTCTATTATGACCTTTCTATTTGTGTTCCTAACCCCTTAAAGCAATCAATATCTGATTGTTACCATTAATTCCTTATAGTAGTTCAAATTTACTACTCTAAAACTCCTAGTTCCTTTATCTACTCATCATTGCAATATAAAATTTGTCTCCAAGTTCATCTACTGTCAAGCCCTCAAATATTTGAAGACAGCTCTGATATCATAAAATCTTTCTTTCAAGCTAAACATCTTTAGTTGTTTATCTGCTCTTGGTGTGTATAACCTGGTTTCTACTCCTTACATCAAACATTCCACAGTTGTAGCTCAATTTTTTAAAGTAATCTTAAACTCCAAAACGGACTATTTTATATGATTGCACTGATTACTATGAGACTGTTATCTTAGGTGTAATTCCAAAGTTCTTATTTTACCTTTCCAAGTTAAACAATGTATAACATAGATAAAAGAAAGTTTCCTTCTGGTAACTGGAAGAATTGGTTATGATTTACAGATGGAAGTGTAGGATAGTGTTCCTGTAGGACATTCGACTACCTTTTCAAGAGATGGATCATACATATATTTTTTCAGTTGTCTGCCCTCTTCCCCCAGTCCTGTTGCTCCCTGATGCTCCTTTGTCTAGTGAACGAACAAAAGGAAATAAGAGAGGCAGTGAATGTGTTATATGTGAAACACACTCTATCTTATTTCTGACCACTGTTTCTAGATGAATAAGCAATGAAACAGAGGTGAATATGGATTTTATGAGTCTATAGAATTAGGCAATACATGTTCAAAAATTAATTCTACTATCTTAAAAAATAGCTTTCACTGTAAATCAACAGCTGATGAGTGGGAGTTGTACATAAAGGGGAAAATATGGGCTTACAGAGATTATGAATAGGTATTATAAAGAATTAACATTTTAAGTGAGTGAATTAAGTAAACTCTTGGCTGGATTGAAAGTTTAGATTCTGGTTGGCTGTAGTTTTCTCTTCAGTTCCAGAAATATGACAACTCCTAATTTAGAATAAAGACCAAAATTCACAAAAATTGGGAAAAGCACCCTTCCTCTTACCAGGTGGAGATATTAACAGAGCCATCAAATCATCCCTAATGCCATTATTTTGCGATTTTCCTTCCACTATAATAGTCAGTGAACTGTTGACGATACCTCACTTAATTATTTGATGTGTATTGGAAACTCAGAATCTTTCTCTGTGAATTTGGTTTAGCCCACGGACCAGTATATCCCATGCATAAAGAAAATGTCAGTGTTCATGTGTTCCTGAATAGGCTATCTCAGTCACTACTTTTCCAGGCCCTGGAGAATTCCTTTCTCATATAAGCACATGTAGACACTCACATGTGTGCACAGTCACAAACCCACACACACATGCTCACATACATGAAGAATGCACCAACATGGACTTCCCTCGGTGGTGCAGTGGTTAGGCATCTGCCTGCCAATGTGAGGGACATCCTTGGTCCAGGAGGATTCCACAAGCCTGGGAGCCACTGAGCCCATGTGCTGCAACTACTGCAGCCCATGCCTAGAGCCTGTGCTCCACAACAAGAGAAGCCGCCACAACCAGAAGCCTGTGCTCCACAATGAAGAGTACCCCTCTACGCTCCTGCACTGCTCCCTGCAACTGCAGAAAGCCTGCACAAAGCAGCAAAGAGCGAGGGCAGCCAAATATAAATTAAAAGAGAGAAGAAAAAGAAAGTTACTGAGTTGAATTGTACCAGCTTTGCAGGAAAGCTAAAAAAATGTGCAGATTTACAGTTATCTGACTTTTACAAAAAGAAAATGCATGAACATTTGGCGTTACACTCTGTGTTGGCTCAATCTCCATTTGCCTTCAGATTTACCCTCAGATTTTGGGAGACCAAATTAGACAAACCTATTCTACCTTCATTTCTGTCATCCTTGATCTTGCCTGGGAGCAATAATCATATAATCCTTCAGATTTCCTATAAATATTTGAATATTTACTTTCAAAGGTTGATTTGTCTAGGTGGAACCTTAAAATCTTCAAACATACTATGTGATATGCATACAATCTCAGAACTGGTTTATCACGAATCTGTGTAATATGAATCAGCAACAATTACACATTACAACATCTGCTGGACCATACCTTAATAGCAATACTTTTCATAGAAGGACTTGTTGACACCCAGTGCCTGTTTGCAGAGAAGTTAATTATTTGCTGGAATTTGCTGAGGAAATATCCAATGCAATATGCCAATAGAATGTACATATTTCTTATAAAATACCTGCTGTGAAGACCATCTTGCGATCCTAACCTGGGTAAAATAATGTGTATGATGAAAGTTTCAAGGTGGCTGAAAACTCCGGGGCAAGTGTTTTATCCTGAAAATCAATTTCATTCTTCATTGCCACATTTTAAAAACTAAGACTTAGAGACAATTATTATGAAGTGATTTCATGGAGCAACTAGTATAAGCAAATACAGAAATAAGAAGATTTAAGTCGGGGTAAAATCCTGAAAATTGATGCTGTGAAAGTGCTACACTCAAAATGGCAGCAAATTTGGAAAACTCAGCAGTGGCCACAGGACTGGAAAAGGTCAGTTTTCATTCCAATCCCAAAGAAAGGCAATGCCAAAGAATGCTCAAACTACTGCACAGTTGCACTCATCTCACACGCTAGTAAAGTAATGCTCAAAATTCTCCAAGCCAGGCTTCAGCAATATGTGAACCGTGAACTTCCTGATGTTCAAGCTGGTTTTAGAAAAGGCAAAGGAACCAGAGATCAAATTGCCAACATCTGCTGGATCATGGAAAAAGCAAGAGAGTTGCAGGAAAACATCTATTTCTGCTTTATTGACTATGCCAAAGCCTTTGACTGTGTGGATCACAATAAACTGTGGAAAAGTCTTCAAGAGATGGGAATACCAGACCACCTGATCTGCCTCTTGAGAAATTTGTATGCAGGTCAGGAAGCAACAGTTAGAACTGGACATGGAACAACAGACTGGTTCCAAATAGGAAAAGGAGTACGTCAAGGTTGTATATTGTCACCCTGCTTATTTAACTTATATGCAGAGTACATCATGAGAAACGCTGGACTGGAAGAAGCACAAACTGGAATCAAGATTGCCGGCAGAAATATCAATAACCTCAGATATGCAGATGACACCACCCTTATGGCAGAAAGTGAAGAGGAACTAAAAAGCCTCTTGATGAAAGTGAAAGAAGAGAGTGAAAAAGTTGGCTTAAAGCTCAACATTCAGAAAACGAAGATCATGGCATCCGGTCCCACCACTTCATGGGAAATAGATGGGGAAACAGTGGAAACAGTGTCAGACTTTATTTTTCTGGGCTCCAAAATCACTGCAGATGGTGACTTCAGCCATGAAATTAAAAGATACTTACTCCTGGAAGGAAAGTTATGACCAACCTAGATAGCATATTCAAAAGCAGAGACATTACTTTGCCAGCAAAGGTTCGTCTAGTCAAAGCTATGGTTTTTCCAGTGGTCATGTATGGATGTGAGAGTTGGACTGTGAAGAAGGCTGAGTGCCGAAGAATTGATGCTTTTGAACTGTGGTGTTGGAGAAGACTCTTGAGAGTCCCTTGGACTGCAAGGAGATCCAACCAGTCCATTCTGAAGATTAGCCCTGGGATTTCTTTGGAAGGAATGATGCTAAAGCTGAAACTCCAGTACTTTGGCCACCTCATGCGAAGAGTTGACTCATTGGAAAAGACTGTGATGCTGGGAGGGATTGGGGGCAAGAGGAGAAGGGGACGACAGAGGATGAGATGGCTGGATGGCATCACTTACTTGATGGACTTGAGTCTCAGTGAACTCTGGGAGTTGATGATGGACAGGGAGGCCTGGCGTGCTGCGATTCATGGGGTCGCAAAAAGTCAGACACGACTGAGCGACTGATCTGATCTGAACAATCCTAGTTCTGCTTCTGAAAATATTGTCATTGTGCAAAGCTTTGGTTGGTGGGATTGTTACCAGAAGGGGGACTCCTTCCAGGGCCCCAATGTGGGCTCTTTAACGCTTTGAAATGAATTGTCTAAGGAGATACACACACTGACAAAGCAAAAGACTTTATTGAGAAATGGCACCCAGGCAGACAGTAGCAGGTAAGGGAACCCAGGAGAACTTCTCTGCCACGTGGCTCATAGTCTCTGGTCTGAGGGTGGTGGTTTACTTTCTAGGTTGTTTCTGACCAGTCTTCTTGCCTGTGTCCGTATTTGGTCTGACTCAGGTTCCTTCCTGGGGACTCATGCATCTCTCAGCCAAGATGGATTCTAGTGTGAGATGTTCTGGGAGGTTGGCAGGACCTATGATGGGCTGGCATCTCCTCCCTGCTTGTAGCCCCTCCCAAATTCTGCCAGTTAGTTTTCTGAGGCTCCATATTTCTTATCAGGTCATTCTGTTGTGAGACAACTCATGCAAGTGATTATTATTGTGCCTGGCCAAGGTGGGCGGTTTCAGTCAACAGTTCACTAACAGGATTGCAGCAGTCCTGATGGTACTGTATCAGTACCATCAACCACATTTGAGGATCCAGAATGTTCATACCTATACCCTAGTTCTTTAATATCATAAAGGGAGAAAATTAATAATTTGGTGGCAATGTCATCATAAGTACAATAATGGAAAATGTAGTCATTAGCAGAATTTCTGTAACAAAATTAGTTACAACTGAATTTAATAAGAGTTTGGATTCATTTTATGGTAGTAATGTTTAGCTTCAGATGAACACTGAATTTGATGCTCAGCCTCTGACCAAACATTTATTTGGTTCATGTCTACTTAATAGATATTTGCATATTTAAAAGTCAGTTTTAAATTTTTTTGCTAGCAACCTTCATAACAAAGACATGCACATTGATTCATAGTCTGATAATATGATGGGAAATAAATGCAAATGTATACATACAGGGATATATTACAGGAACATGTAAAACAGTAGAACCATTCAAAGGAGAAACGATTACATAAGATGACAAAACTCAAACTAAACATATCTTTACTAGTATATGTAAATGAAATAAAAATGAAAGAAAAAAATACTCATATTGGACAAGAAAAAAAGTGTTGGTTTTCCTGTTTATTCCACCAGATCCCTTCTCCAGCTTTTGCTTCTCCTTTGTGTACTCTGGGAGGCAAACTTCAAACTCTATCACTTGGTTCTCCTGCCAGCTGGCTTCTAGTCAAACTGGGTTAATTCACGTTACTAGCAAGAGATCAGAGAGAATGAAGAGAAAAAAATCATGGCATTTCTTCTCTATTTCCCTGCTGATTCTGCATGACTATACTTTCTACCAAATAACCCTTCTTAACATGACCAGCTCTTCGTGAGCTTTTGTAATGCTATCTATACCCTTTGTCTCTTCAGGTCTAAGTTAAACGTTTTTCACTATTTCTAGTCTCTGAGTACTGTAGCATCCTTTGCTGAGTCCCTAAATTCTGCTCACATTGAGGAAAATAGACCCTTCACTTAAGTCTGTAAGGTGGACCACTGAAGCAGAAATTTGTTTCTTGCAAGGATACTGACTGATATAGTGGCTGTTACAAAGTGAAGTATGGAAGAATATCTTTCTTACAAAGAACACCAAGCAATGGCATTTTGTACTGCCCAACATGCAGAAAGAGCACTTTGCAGCAGGTCCAGTTGGTCCTGTAAGCTCCCCTGCCGTGTAGGCAGTATGACTCATTAGATCTAATAGTGCAGAGTCTCTGAGACTGAGAGTGATGCTGTTTGAAGTTCCAGCTAGGTCCTAGAGGAGTATTTCAGTTCATTTTGGCTAAGATTTTGAAGCAAAGCCACACCTGCTTTTCAAATATTCTCTATATGAAAAGCAGTTTCTGACTTGCTAATGGGCCCAGGGATAAATAAAATGCTTGAGAATGGGATACTGGGTAACTATGTGATTTGAAGTGTTTATACCAACTGGGTGTTATTGCTCTCTGAGTTATCAAATCCTAAAGTGCAGGTACATTAGCATTATAAGTTATAAAATGGAAATTATTTATATGAAATGGCCTGAATAGGTATGGGAATCACAAATCCATTAAATAAGCAGATAATTCAGTCTCCTACAGTATATGCTTACTTATTTGCTGAATCTCCCTCAATCCACATTTGTATTTATCAGAATAATTGTCTGAAGAGAAGGTGTTCAGTAATCAGGTGAGTCAGATGTGTGACCTCTCCATGGATGGCTATCTGTAAACTTCTTTTACCAGTGACTCTGGTGCTTACTTAGTGGGTCCATGTGGTGATCCTGGTAGCATGGATGGTGAATATGCATGAACCGAACAAAATGGACTACCCTTTAGTAAGTCTGACCTGGCAGCTATTGCCAGTGTCTAGCCAACCACTACCAGAGGTAATGCCGAGCTCCTAATATGCTACCATTCCTTAGGGACCACCAGTCTGGTGGCAGGGTGATTACATTGAACTCTTTACATTATGGAATAAGCAATGACTTTCCACATAGAAATAGATACATATTCTGGAAATGGGTTAATCATTTCCTGCCCTCAATGCTTCTACCAGTATCACCATACATAGCCTTATAGAATACCTTATTGATTGCCATAATGTCCAACATTATGGACATTGTGCCTTTGATCAGGATACTCATTTTACAGCAAAGGAACTGTTACAACAGATTCATAGCCATAAAATTCAAGTTTTCCCACATGTCCAATCACCAGTAAGCTGCTGGCCTGATAGAATGATGGAATGGCTTCCTGGAGGTTCAGTTACAGTGCCAGCTGGGAGACAATATTGTTTGAAATTGTAGTACTGCCTAATGGATTATACCATCAGCCAATTCATGTTTCCATATGCCCCAAAGCCAGATCATGAAGGTCCTGGAACTAAGAGGTATAATTGAGAGAAATCTTTCTCATTATTTTACCTAATATTCTAGTTATAAAATTTTGTTTCTCTTCCTGAAACCTTGTACATATTAGGTGACTTTGGGGGTTTCTTTTTCCTAGGAAGGAAGACTTCTGCCTATGTATGTATTAAACTGGGTTTTAAAACTATACTCTTATGATGTTTCACTTCTAATGCCAGTGACCTAACTGGCAACAATGAAGTTTACTCTATGATTAATTCTGTAACAAGAGAAAATTGAGGTAGAAGGACTGGTCTGGAGTCCAGGGGATTCACTATAGAGAGTTTTATCACTTACATGGGCCATAAAAATAGTCAGTGAAACAACCTGGCCACCAAATAAAGACAGACTTGCCAAAGACTGTGAAAGACTATGAGACAAAGATTTGGGTCAACTCATGAGACAAATATTCCTGTCCTTCAGAAGTTCAGCAAAGTGTATTTTGAACATGAAATGGATAATAGAAAAAATTCTAATAACCAAATTGGCTTCATGATCAAAGGCAAGAACAGTAGCATCTAATTATCTTATTTTCTGTTAATTGAGCATTTCTTTCCTCTTACCATACTCTTTGCTCTCTTATGTGAAGATTACTGATGGTGGGTAATATTAAAATTTAAATTTCAACTGGGAGTATGGCTGAATTTCTGATACCCTGTCACAGTTTAAGTCATCATGGAACTGTAGTTTTCCCTGCACTGGGGATGCAATTTTCTTTATCTCAGTAAAAGCCAAAAATGGATACTGAGTGGGCACAGTGATCTGGTACTTTTCTCTTTGCTTCCTAGATCTATTTTCTTTCCTGCTCCATCTTCTTTTAGGTCATGGATGCAGAACTGGACATCCAGGTCCCTTTATGGTCTGAATTCTAGCAGAATACTCTCAGTGGGTGACTTCAGTAGGGTTCAAGTTGGGAGGAGGGAGAAGAGGGTATTTCTTTCCTGTTTCCTCCCTGCTTTGGTCCTGTGCCTCTGGCAGCATGTCTCCATGTATGGCTTCTGCTGGGGGCCTTTCCTCATAGCTCCAGCAGTCACTTGGCTTTGGTGACACTTTCCATCCCTTTGTCCCTTTATGGCTTACTGCAGTTGCTGTGTCTCTGTTCCCAAGCATCTCTTGTTTTCTCTCATGAATTTTTAAAATCCTAGCTATAATTCTGTAAACAAGCTCTTTATTTAGTTCTCTACAGTTGAACCTCAGAGAGGAATCATGATTTCTTTCAGAATTATCTCTTGTATCAATGCCAGTGATTTATTGTGTATAAGAAACATAATAAAATTTAACTCAAAAAGCTTGAAAGGGAAACTTTAGGCAAAGACATGGCAGGCAAATGAAACTAAGAGAAAAGCATGGATCATAATTTTAATATCAAGTTAGATTGATTCATGCTTGGTAAAAAAATATTAAAAGGATAAATTGTTGTTGTTGTTCTGTAGTCACTAAGTCCTGTCTGACTCTTTTGTGATCCCTTGGAATGTAGCCCACCAGGCTCCTTTGCCCATGGGATTTCACAGGCAAGAATACTGGAGTGGGTTGCCATTTCCTTCTCCAGGGGATCTTCCGGACCCAGGGATCGAACCCACATCTCCTGCACTTTCAAGAAGGTTCTTCACCACTGAGGCTCAAGGGAGGCTAAAATGGACAAATACAGACATATTTTAATATGAAGATAATATACAACAATAACTATTATTAATTTACTAAATACTGTGTCTACAAAATTTATAAAGTAAAAACTTCAGGAAGTAGAAACATATTTTTAAAAGAAAACTTACAGTGTTCTTTTCTAAGCTAATAAATGATCAAGTGGGCAAAACAGTGATATTAAAGAAGGTAAAAATAACGGTTGAGGGGAGAACTAATAGGTGGGTATTCATTTGTATGTTCATGGACTAAGCTAAAGTCAACAAAGTATTTGGCCTCAAGAAAGACCTCAGGATATTCAAAAAAGGAGAAGCAATGCAGAGCTTAATCCATGATGATAATGTAATATGACAAGGTATTAATAATAACAATTGTAAGCAAATTATCTATACCAGTTGGTGTAGAAGATTCTGTCATCTCATTGGATCAAAGAACAAATCAAAATTATAACTGAAATTTAACTAGAAAATAATAATGAAACACCATGCTTTAAAATATTTAGCATAGTTGTAGCAGCATTCAGAGGCTATTTACTATAAATAATTTAACATAAAAAAAGAAAAATTAACAAAGTATTTAAGTAAAGAATTAAATTACAGTGAAATGGATCAAAAGAAAGGATACATGAGGATTAAAAATGGAAATGGAAAGGAATGAATTAGAAAATAGAAAAGGATATAACTATTGAATAAACCCAAAAGCCAATATTTAATTTAAAATGAATTTAATCCAAAATTTAAAAATTAGTATATATGGGGGCAAGAGGAGAAGGAGACGACAGAGGATGAGATGGCTGGATGGTATCACTGACTCAATGGACGTGAGTCTGGGTGAACTCTAGGAGTTGGTGATGGACAGGGAGGCCTGGCGTGCTGCGATTCATGGGGTCGCAAAGAGTCAGACACGACTGAGTGACTGATCTGATCTGATCTGATATATAAACTAATATTTATGCTCATTATAGCAACATAAAAGAGTAAACATACAAAATTATAACATAGGGGAAGTTACCATAGGTTATACATAAAGATAAAGTTCCATTTCTATCTATCTGTCTATTATCTTAAAATATAGTTTTTTACTGGAAGGGCAATGTGAGTACTTAAATCTTTTATCTTTTGTTATCAATTTTCAAAGTAAGGAGTTGTTTTAATAGCTGCCTCAAAAGATAAAGGGTGACAAATGAACTTTTTTTTAGCTTTTCTTTTTTAAAAATCATTATGGACTCTTGGATTTTCATTGATCCAGTGTGTTCCAACCCACTAAAATCATTTTTCTTTTTGAGGCTAAAGTTGTCACGTAGTTGACTTGTGGGAAACCTTTCTTTTCTTTTTTGTTTTCTTTTTTAATTTAATTTTATTTTTTAACTTTACAATATTGTATTGGTTTTGCCATATATCAAAATGAATCCGCCACAGGTATACATGTGTTCCCCATCCTGAACCCTCCTCCCTCCTCCCTCCCCATACCATCCCTGTGGGTCGTCCCAGTGCACCAGCCTCAAGCATCCAGTATCGTGCATCGAACCTGGACTGGTGACTCGTTTCATATATGATATTATACATGTTTCAATGCCATTCTCCCAAATCATCCCACCCTCTCCCTCTCCCACAGAGTCCAAAAGACTGTTGTATACATCAGTGTCTCTTTTGCTGTCTCGCATACAGAGTTATCATTACCATCTTTCTAAATTCCATATATGTGTTAGTATACTGTATTGGTGTTTTTCTTTCTGGCTTACTTCACTCTGTGTAATAAGCTCCAGTTTCATCCACCTCATTAGAACTGATTCAAATGTATTCTTTTTAATGGCTGAGTAATACTCCATTGTGTATATGTACCACTGCTTTCTTATCCATTCATCTGCTGATGGACATCTAGGTTGCTTCCATGTCCTGGCTATTATAAACAGTGCTGCAATGAACATTGGGGTACACGTGTCTCTTTCCCTTCTGGTTTCCTCAGTGTGTATGCCCAGCAGTGGGATTGCTGGATCATAAGGCAGTTCTATTTCCAGTCTTTTAAGGAATCTCCACATTGTTCTCCATAGTGGCTGTACTAGTTTGCATTCCCACCAACAGTGTAAGAGGGTTCCCTTTTCTCCACACCCTCTCCAGCATTTATTGCTTCTATCTTTGTGACATAATCTTGTTTCTCCACCAAATAAAATGATACCATTTTCTCATTATGTTTCTCTTTTTGAAACTTTTCATTGAAATACAATATGCATACCTTAAATTATACAAATCATAAGCATACAGTACAGTGAATTAGGGCTGGGTGAATAGACTGTTGAATCTACCGACTAGGTTAAGAAGTGAAAGACTAGCAGGATCTCGAAGGTTCCTCCTGCCCCATCCTAATCACTATCCTAGCCCTTCTGCCACAATGTAGCCTCTGTCCTGATTTCTAATGGGACAGAACAACTTAAACCTAAAAAGTTGATATAAGTGTATTAATGCAGAATGTGCTTGTTTTCATTTACTCCTCTTGCTCAATGACTGAGAATCACATACATAATTGTATCTTTATCATATTTATTTTGCTAGATGTATAGTAGTCCAATATATGTGTATAACACTATTTTTTCTTTCCTATCTATCTTGTTAGACATTGTTTTCAGTTTGAGGCTATTATAAATAATTTTTGTGAACATTTATAAGTATTTCTAGTAGTGCATATATACACATATTTCTATTGATAAGATACCTAGAAATGAAATTCCTGAGTCACACAGTAAGTATAAAATGTAGTGGATAACATGAAACCCTTCCCCAAAGTAGTTGTTCAGGGTGCATCCCCAAAAGCATTGTGAGAGATTTCCAGTTGCTCCAAAACTTCATCAACACTTTAAATTTTCTTTTTAACTTTTCAACTTGTATTTGGGTATAGCCAATTAATATATGTTGTGGTAGTTTCAAGAGAACAGCGAAGGAATTCAGTCATACGTGTATCCATTTTTAAAAGGTATTCTGGTGGGTGTGTAGTGGTTTCTCATGATAGATTTAATTATCATTTAGTTGGGGATTAGTAAACTTGAGTACTTTTTTCAAGTATTTATTGGATATTTGTAGAGCCTCTTTTGAAAATGTTTCTTCAAAATTTTTACCATTTTTCTGATAAGTTGCCTCATTGTTGGAGACTTTGTGTATTCTCCATGTAAACCATTTGTCACCTGTATGAGTTGCAAATAATATTCTAATTGGGTTGGCTTTTGAACTCTTACTTGGACCTTTTGCAGGACTGTAATATTTAATTTTATTGTAGTTCAAATGATTAATGTTTTATTACCTATTAAAAATCTTTGCCTGTCAGTGTGCTGAAGATATTCTACTATATTATCTTCTAAAATTATAATTTACATTTCCCATTTAGATCTACAATAAATGAAAGTGATTCTGAGGATTGATGTGTGGTAAAAAATCTACTTTTGTTTTTTCTTATGGATAGTCAATTGCTAAGAATTGTTTATTGAAAATATCATCTCTCCTACACGACATTGCCCCTTTTGTCAAAGAACCAGGCTGTTCTCTTTCTGGACTCTATTCTGTCATATTGGTTTATCCTCCCTTGCAATATTTCTCCCTCTCTTCATTAAATAGTTTATATGATACGTCTTTATATCTTGTACTATGAATACTTTAGTCTTTTTATTTAAGATGTTAGTGACTCTTAGCTTTTGTATTTTCATCTAAATTTTAGAGTTAATGTGTCAGTTTTGAAAATAAATAAGTCTGCTAGAACTATGATTGCCACTGTAACCAATTGATTACTTTAGGACAATGAGCACATTTATACATTTGGGCTTTAAATATGTGAACATATTTTATCTCTTCATTTATTTATGTTTGATTAAATTTTGCTCAATAATGTTGTATAGTTCTGTTGGAATTTTACATAAATTTGATTAGATTTATTTCAAGGTATTTGATGTTTTGATGCTATTCTAAATAGTATCACTTTTTATTTTAGTATTCTCTCTGTTGTATAAAGAAATAAAATTTTAAATAATGACCTTACTGCTTCACTGTGTTATTTATAATGTTATTAGAAAGTTCTCTTGTATATGAACACAAACGTATAGACTGCAATCAAAAGTAAAAATTTTCCCTTTCTCATCATTACTCTTTTACTCCTTGTCTTTGCATTGGCTTTGGATAAAATAGAATGAAATGGAATGAAAATGATGAGAGTAACAAATATTGCCTCACTTTTTATCTTGGAGGGAAAACTTTTAACATTTCAGATTTTTTTCTCATATTCCTTGAAGTTGATGTTTATCAAATTAAAAATCTACTAGTTTTCTGAGCTTTTGTATAAATTGGTTATGACTTTGAATTGGTTTTTATTTCTATGCCATTCTTCATAGATATTTCTCTTCATTCACTAGTGAATTATACTGATTGATTTTTAAATGTAACTTTGGCAAATTTGGGGAAAGGGGGTTATATTTCAAATTAATAGGAAAGTTGAAAGAAAAATATAAAAAACTCCCATACATTCAGATTCTCCAAATGCATAAATTTTCCCTGTTATGATTTTCCCTCTTTTTCTTTCTGAAGCAGAGTAATTGGCAATATTGCTCCCTTTTTCCATAGTTCAGTTCAGTCGCTCAGTTGTATCCAACCCTTTGTGAACCCATGAACTGCAGCATGCCAGGCCTCCCTGTCCATCACCAACTCCCAAGTCCACCCAAAACCATGTCCATTGAGTCGGTGATGCCATCCAACCATCTCATCTTCTGTTGTGCCCTTCTCCTCTTGCCCTCAATCTTTCCCAGCATCAGTGTCTTTTCCAATGAGTCAGCTGTCCGCATCAGGTAGCCAAAGTATTGGAGTTTCATCTTCAACATTAGTCCTTCCAATGAACACCCAGGACTGATCTCCTTTAGGATGGACTGGTTGGATTTCCTTGCAGTCCAAGGGACTCTCAAGAGTCTTCTCCAACACCACAGTTCAAAAGCATCAATTCTTTGGGCCTCAGCCTTCTTCACAGTCCAACTCTCACATCCATACATGACCACTGGAAAAACCATAGCCTTGACTAGATGGCCCTTTGTCGGCAAAGTAATGTCTCTGTTTTTAATATGCTATCTAGGTTGGTCATAACTTTCCTTCCAAAGAGTAAGCATCTTTTAATTTCATGGCTGCAATCACCATCTGCAGTGATTTTGGAGCCCCCCAAAATAAAGTCTGACACTGTTTCCACTGTTTCCCCAACTATTTCCCATGAAGTGATGAGACTCGATGCCATGATCTTAGTTTTCTGAATGTTGAGCTTTAAGCCAACTTTTTCACTCTCCGCTTTCACTTTCATCAAGAGGCTCTTTAGTTCTTCTTCACTTTCTGCCATAATGGTGGTGTCATCTGCATATCTGAGGTTATTGATATTCCTCCTGGCAATCTTGATTCCAGCTTCTGCTTCCTCCAGCCCAGCGTTTCTCATGATGTATTCTGCATAGAAGTTAAATAAGCAGGGTGACAGTATACAGCCTTGACATAATCCCTTTCCTATTTGGAACCAGTCTGCTGTTCCATGTCCAGTTCTAACTGTTCCTTCCTGACCTGCATACAGATTTCTCAAGAGGAAGGTCAGGTGGTCTGGTATTCCCATCTCTTTCAGATTTTTCTACAGTTTATTGTGATCCATCCAGTCAAAGGCTTTGGCATAGTCAATAGAGCAGAAATAGATGTTTTTTCTGGAACTCTCTTGCTTTTATGGTGATCCAGCAGATGTTGGCAATTTGATCTCTGGTTCCTCTACCTTTTCTAAAACCAGCTTGAACATCTGGCAGTTCACAGTTCACGTATTGCTGAAGCCTGTCTTGGAGTATTTTGAGCATTACTTTACTAGTGAGTGAGATGAGTGCAATTGTGCGGTAGTTTGAGCATTCTTTGGCATTGCCTTTCTTTGGGATTGGAATGAAAACTGACCTTTTCCAGTCCTGTGGCCACTGCTGAGCTTTCCAAATTTGCTGGCATATTGAGTGCAGCACTTTCACAGCATCATATTTCAGGATTTGAAATAGCGCAATTGGAATTCCATCACCTCTACTAGCTTTGTTTGTAGTGATGCTTCCTAAGGCCCACTTGACTTCACATTCCAGGATGTCTGGCTCTAGGTGAGTGATCACACCATCGTGATTATCTGGGTCGTGAAGATCTTTTTTGTACAGTTCTTCTGTGTATTCTTGCCACCTCTTCTTATTATCTTCTGCTTCTGTTAGGTCCATACCATTTCTTTTTTTAAATTTTTTTTATTTTTAAACTTTACAATATTGTATTAGTTTTGCCAAATATCGAAATGAATCTACCACAGGTATACCTGTGTTCCCCATCCTGAACCCTCCTCCCTCCTCCCTCCCCATACCATCCCTCTGGGTCGTCCCTGTGCACCAGCCCCAAGCATCCAGTATCGTGCATTGAACCTGGACTGGCGACTAGTTTCATACATGATATTATACATGTTTCAATGCCATTCTCCCAATTCTCCCCACCCTCTCCCTCTCCCACAGAGTCCATAAGACTGTTCTATACATCAGGACCATTTCTGTCCTTTATTGAGCCCATCTTAGCATAAAATTTTCCCTTCATATCTCTAATCCATAAACTATTAATAATTAGCCTGTTTTCCTAAGAACTAAGGCATCTCCCCAACAACTGTCAAAATCAAAAGTACAACTATAAAATCAAAGTTTACTTATCTATATTTAAGAATTAAAATATTTTTGTATATAAACACCAATACCATATATTAACACATACGTATGGAATTTAGAAAGATAGTAATAACAATCTTATGGCAGCAAAAGAGACGCAGATGTAAAGAACAGACTTTTGGACTCTGTGGGAGAAGGCAAGGGTGGGATGATCTGGGAGAATTGCACTGAAACATGTATATTACCATATGTATAATAGACAACCAGTGCAAGTTCAATGGGTGAAGCACAGCACTCAAAGTTGGTGCTCTGGGACAACCCAGAGGGGTAAGATGAAGAGGGAGATGGGAAGGAGGATCAGAATGGGAAGACACATGTGCACCATGGCTAATTCATTTCAGTGTGTGGCCAAAACCATCACAATAATGTAATTATCCTCCAATTAAAGTAATAAATTAATTTTTTAAAAAGGAAATCTTTTAGGCTGTTTTCAATTTTTTATATGTTACTGGCATTTTTCTGTAAAATTTTTGTGTAGGATTTTTGCATTGCATCAATTTTTATGATAAGGCTAGATTGTACTTTTCTTTTATGTGGTACATTGTCAGATTTTCTATCAAGATTATTTTGGTTTCATAAAATGTTCTGAAAAGGGTTTTCACAGTTTCTATTTTCTGTAAGTATTAGTCTACAATTATTATTATTCTCTTAAATCTTTAAAAAATTTTATAAGTGAATTCAGGCATTAGTATTCCAAAATTAAAAATAGTAAACATTTAATTTCATAATATATCACTTAGCTCAGAGTTTCTGTTTTTCTTGTGTCTATTTTAGTAAGTATTTTTCTTGATATTTATCTATTTATTATGTGTTTAAATTATTGCCATAAAATTAGTCATAAGTCATCTTAATAAAGTCATGTTAATTAGTCATTAGTCATCAATACAATTTTAAGAGCATATTTATTAATGCATAATCTACATTTATTGAAATTCACCCTTTTTAGAAATATGGTTCTTCTGTTAGGTCCTTATCTTTTCTTTCCTTTATTGTGCCCATCCTTATATGAAATAGTCCCGTGATCTCTCAATTTTCTTGAAAATATTTCTAGTCTTGCCCATTCTATTTTTATCCTCTATTTCTTTTCACTTTTTTCATTTAAATGTACATCAGTCAGCTAGAGATAGACAAATTGTAATACATAGAAACAATAGATTGTTAGCAATTATAAAAGGACAAACTTCAAGTCAATGCAAGAACATGGATGAATCTTACAAAAGACATGAAGAAAGACAAACAATTTCATTCCATTTATATGATAGTCTGGAGAAGGGAAAACTATAGAAACAAATCAAATCAGTGATTACCAGGGCCCATAGGTAGGAGTTGGGGATTTAGTACATAAAGGCACTTATTGGGATGATGGAAATATTCTGTATTTTGATTTTGATGGTGGTTACATGATTGATCACTGCCTCCTGTACAATGTCATAAACCTCCGTCTGTAGTTCTTCAGGCACTCTATCAGATCTATTCCCTTGAATCTATTTGTCACTTCTACTGAATAATCATAAGGGATTTGATTTAGGTCCCTCCTGAATGGTCTAGTCATTTTCCCTACTTTATTCAATTTAAGTCTGAATTTTGCAGTAAGGAGTTCATGATCTGAGCCACAGTCAATTCCTGGTGTTGATTTTGCTGACTGTATAGAGCTTCTCCATCTTCAGCTGCAAAGAATATAATCAATTTGATTTCAGTGTTGACCATTGGTGATGTCCATGTGTAGAATCATCTCTTGTGTTGCTGGAAGAGGGTGTTTGCTATGACCAGTGCATTTTCTTGGCAAAACTCTGTTAGCCTTTGCCCAGCTTCATTTTGTACTCCAAGGCCAAATTTGCCTGTTACTCTAGGTATCTCTTGATTTCCTACTTTTGCATTCCAGTTCCCTATTATGAAAATGACATTTTTGGAGGTGTTAATTATAGAAGATCCTGTATGTCTTCATAAAACCATTCAACTTTAGTTTTAGTTTGCATTTTTCTAATGAATAATAATACTAATTGTCTTTTCGTGTGTTTACTGGCTATTTGTAAATCTGTTTTGCTCAGGTGTTTGTTCAGGTCTTTTTCTCCTTTTAATTTTGAAATTAAAAGATGATTATTTCATATTCTGCTAATATTTTACATCTTTAGTTTTCAAATAACTGAAAGGGTTAATTCAAACATACTGGCAAAATGTATAGTATTTTATAATCTATATATTTCCAATAAGATGTATAAAGTTGTGATACTGATTAAAAGTCTGAAGAAGTAAAAGAGACAAGAGCTTTTGAGCTGTTAGAGAATTTATCATTTTTTTCTGGACTGGATATAAAAACCAAAACTTATCTTTTGGTATTGGTCATGCTGAAAAAACATCTTCAGGAGGTTTTTCCAAACATACTAAAAAATGTTATTTTTATTTTCAGTCTACTTTGGTGCCTTTATAATTATTTATCCAAGTCTCCATACATTTATTCTAGGCAATTACTTTATGATTCTTTAATTCATTTTCAAGAAGAATTTTAAGCTCTTTTCCCCCCCCTGGGTTTCTTGAACTGATGATATCTGTGAGAATTATGCTTTAAAAAGCAAAACAGAAAGTTAACCAAAATTAAAAATTTGATGAGCAGTGAACACTATCATAGCAAATATTAGTACTCCATACTGTCAATATGATTCTATAGTTTGTTTGCAGATCTTAATGAAATAAAATATGACTCTCAGAAAATAAAAAGTTAAAGACTGACTTCTTAAATATGTCATGTCTTAGACCTAAGGCTTTTTTTTGGCTCCAGGTGGGAGGCTGTATCCATTTGCTTCTTAGCTCTTTCTCCAATAAGATTATGTTTTTATCAGGAGGAGAGTTTTTATTTTTCTTTCTCGTTTTTTTTTAATAAATGGTAGTTAAAAACATGTAAGAAATGAGCAGGTCTCTTTTACTGCACCTGTTACATATAACCCCGTTGTAACTAGTCGTCTGGAAAGGACCAAGGGAGGGCTTTATCATTGTGCAACAGGGCACTCTATAGTATGTAATGTGCATTTCTTTCTTTGGACGTAATCTGAATTAAAATGTTACTATTTCATTAATAAATATGATATTTAAATCAGCAAATTAAAAATCACCACTATGTGTTAAAACTCCCTTAGATGACACTTCACTAGTCAGAACACGGTAATTATTTTGAAAAATCAGCTCTTCCAAGGTAACTGGGCAGGTACAATATTTTATAAAGTAAATTACCAGTTACCATCAACATTTATCAGGGACTCATTTGGATTTTATTACAGGTTGACATTTACTTATTTGCCCAATTTTAAAAATTACAACGGTTGCATGACTGCCCCAGGGCGCAGCTGTAGAAAATTAACACACTAATCACATAAATTATCATAAATAAAAGGTTATAAAAGTAATAGCATACAATTTTTTAAAAGCAACTTATGACATCCCTAATAATACCTTAAATTTATATAGCACATTGAAATTGTCAAATCTCTTTTATCTCTATAGTTTTGAAGTTTAGAAACTCTGGCATAGGAATGCTATTATTGATACCATTTCAGAAGTGGGGAAGCAGAAAACCTTAAATAGCTGTTCAGTTGACCTAGGATTAAACAGCTAGGTAGGTTCAAAGTCAAGTCAAGAGTTAAATCTCCTGAACTCCCAACACTCCATTTTTTCCCTTTATATTTCTCTTTCATTGAAGAGTAGAATCAGAGAAGGCAATGGCACCCCACTCCAGTACTCTTGCCTGGAAAATCCCATGGATGGTGGAGCCTGGAAGGCTGCAGTCCATGGCGTCGCTGAGGGTCGGACACGACTGAGCGACTTCACTTTCACTTTTCACTTTCATGCATTGGAGAAGGAAATGGCAACCCACTCCAGTGTTCTTGCCTGGAGAATCCCAGGGATGAGGGAGCCTGGTGGGCTGATGTCTATGGGGTCGCACAGAGTCGGACACGACTGAAGTGACTCAGCAGCAGAAGAGTAGAATATCACTTACCCTCTGTGCTCCAATCTATCAACACATTTAGTGAACTGAAGATCACGAATATATCCTGATCTACCTCCAGAGCTGCCAGTCTTGTCTAAGCAAACATTGTCTCTTGTCTAGACTACTGATTGTGATAATGCTCCTCCTTCTCACCCCCATAAAATACATATCCTACAGAGTACCCAACTGATTTAAAAAAAATATAAATGAGTTTTACCATTTTAATTCTTATAGTGATCTATGGATCCATGTAATGTGACTCCCTCTTCAATGTCATCTCTTATCACTCTCTACCACTCCAGCTCTGCTTCCTTTTCTCTGACTGTTGAACATGCCAAGATTGATCCTCGGTTCAGTTCAGTTCAGTGGCTCAGTCGTGTCCGACTCTTTGTGACCCCATGAATCGCAGCACGCCAGGCCTCCCTGTCCATCACCAACTCTCGGAGTTTACTTAAACTCATGTCCATCGAGTCGGTGATGCCATCCAGCCATCTCATCCTCTGTCATCCCCTTCTCCTCTTGCCCCCAATCCCTCCCAGCATCAGAGTCTTTTCCAATGAGTCAACTCTTCGCATGAGGTGGCCAAAGTACTGGAGTTTCAGCTTTAGCATCATTCCTTCCAAAGAAATCCCAGGGCTGATCTCCTTCAGAATGGACTGGTTGGATCTCCTTGCAGTCCAAGGGACTCTCACGAGTCTTCTCCAACACCACAGTTCAAAAGCATCAATTCTTCGGTGCTCAGCTTTCTTCACAGTCCAACTCTCACATTCCATGCATGACCACTGGAAAAACCATAGCCTTGACTAGATGGACCTTTGTTGGCAAAGTAATGTCTCTGCTTTTGAATATGCTATCTAGGTTGGTCATAACTTTCCTTCTAAGGAGTAAGCATCTTTTAATTTCATGGCTGCAGTCACCATCTGTAGTGATTTTTGAGCCCCAAAAAATGAAGTCTGACACTGTTTCCACTGTTTCCCCATCTATTTCCCATGAAGTGATGGGACCAGATGCCATGATCTTCATTTTTTGAATGTTGAGCTTTAAGCCAACTTTTTCACTCTCCTCTTTCACTTTCATCAAGAGGCTTTTTAGTTCCTCTTCACTTTCTGCCATAAAGGTGGTGTCATCTGCATATCTGAGGTTATTGATATTTCTCCTGGCAATCTTGATTCTAGCTTGTGCTTCTTCCAGCCCAGCATTTCTCATGATGTACTCTGCATAGAAGTTAAATAAGCAGGGTGACAATATACAGCCTTGATGTACTCCTTTGCCTATTTGGAACCAGTCTGCTGTTCCATGTCCAGTTCTAACTGTTGCTTCCTGACCTGCATATAGGTTTCTCAATAGGCAGGTCAGGTGGTCTGGTATTCCCCATATGCTACTGGAGATCAATGGAGAAATAACTCCAGAAAGAATGAAGGGATGGAGCCAAAGCAAAAACAATACCCAGTTGTGGATGTGGCTGGTGATAGAAGCAAGGTCTGATGCTGTAAAGAGCAATATTGCATAGGAACCTGAAATGTTAGGTCCATGAATCAAGGCAAATTGGAAGTGGTCAAACAAGGAGATGGCAAGAGTGAACGTCGACATCCTAGGAATCAACGAACTAAAATGGGCTGGAATGGGTGAATTTAACTCAGATGACCATTATATCTACTACTGCAGGCAGGAATCCCTTAGAAGAAATGGAGTAGCCATCATGGTCAACAAAAGAGTCTGAAATGCAGTACTTGGATGCAACCTCAAAAATGACAGAATGATCTCTGTTCGTTTCCAAGGCAAACCATTCAATATCACAGTAATCCAAGTCTATGCCCCAACCAGTAACGCTGAAGAAGCTGAAGTTGAACGGTTCTATAAAGATTGATCCTACCTCTGAGTTTTTGTTGTTCTTATATTTTGCTCTGTTTGGAATGTTCTATTCCCTGATTTTTTGCAGAACTTATTTCCTCTTTCTCAGAGACTTCCTTTGATAACCGAACCTAATCTGGCTTCTCCTCTTTCCTTTTTCTTTCCTTCATCCTGGCCTCCAGTCATTCTTTATCACATGATTCTGTTTTATGTGTATAGCATCTGTCTTTTGTTACCAGGAATTATCTCACCCATGTATTTATTTACTTGTTGATTGTACATCAATTCCGATGAATTATAAAATCCACAAAAGCATTGATTTTGTATATCTTGGTCACTTCCTGTAACAGATGCTGTTCATCCTCTACTCCTCCACTCATGTCTCTTGAGGCCATCCTAGAAATCACCTGCACCCCAGTTGACCCTTGTTTTATATTCCCAAAGCTTTCTATTTCCACACCTTCCTGCCTGAGGGCATTCTTTGGTCATTCTTCTTGGAAGACAAGACATGCTGGAAAGTTGATGCTTCCAGGTACAATACTCAGTCGGTAAATAAAAGCAGGAAATCATAAGTAAAATACACAGTTTTCTCTTTACTTGGGTAGACAGTTATAAGGTCAAAATTATAGGCATGTTTTATATCTTTCAGAGTCTCCAGCATAACCACACACAGTAGTAAATAACTTATTCATGCACATTTCATTGACTCTTATTTATTTCTTTGTTCTTTGTTGTTCTTAATTAAAATCAAGATATTTTTACATTTCCATATCTCCAGTGCTTGTTCAGATTTGTCGTTCATTGTACTGTCACCTCTCCCTGCTTTGTTTCTATCCTCCTTTTTTCTACCCTAGCTTGTCTTGCCAATGCTAATGATTTTTCTTTATGATTTCCTTCTCTGGTTTGTAGTAACTTATTTTTTGTCTATATGATGTTTAAGAGCAATTTATGTTAGTATACAGTGAGCACTGAGTATTTTGGTGATTGGTCAACAATTCTTGTAGGGTATATTTAGGTAAAAATGAGAATGAATCCCTTGTGACATTCCTTTCCTATACAAAGGAATGGATTTTCATGGCAAATGCCTGGTCACTCCAAATGACTTTGGCTCCTTTTCCTCAATACCCATGCTTTCTTCTTCTATAGTTGAATTTATGGCCACCCCCTAAAAGACTATTTTCTTGCCTCTTTCAAAAATATGTGGCCCTATGAATAAGCTTTGGACAAAAGGATGAACAATGAAGAAGATATGGGCAATTTCATATATATGCCTTTGAAAGGAACAGATGTGTCTTTTCTTTTCCGTATTCCCCTACTTTCTGGCTATAATAAAGATGTGGAGGTGCGATGTTCTTGGGCAACACAGAAAAAAAAGTTGGATCCTTGCAACATGGATGGAACTCCATATCCATACCTGGTTTCTTAGGACCCTGTGAAGCAAGCTGCTATACCAGTGTAGGCTTAATGTGAAGGAGATAAAAACGACCTAGTTTCAGCTAACCATGTTTTGCATCTTAGTTCTGTGGAACTGACCCATGGATGGTCCTAATGATTAGGGATGTCCAGCAGAAGATCACATTGTTAAGTCTCTCTCTTTTCTTCCCTTCTCTTCATTCTCTCTTTCTTTATCTTTCTCTCTCTCTCTCTTTATATATATATATATATATATATATATATATATATATAATATACATTTATTTCTATAATAAATTGGCACACACCCATAAAAATCAAAACACATGAACTAGAACATGTGATGTATAAAAAGAACACATTTCTTAAAAAGGATGGGTTATTTGGAATGTTTCTCCTCAAAATAATGTGATACATATTTACTCTCTTTGAGGTTATCTGTGAGATCTATGCATGGGTGTGATAGTATGCATGAATAATAGCAAGGACACATTCTGTAGTGTTCTCCCATCATAATAGGGGTCCCTAGCCTGATTATTTTGACAGATGTTAATATAGAATTTGAATTACAAGTAATCTAACCATGGGTGAAAGATAATAGTGTTTGACATAGCTGTTTCAAAGTATCACTGGAGAAATTGTAACACATGAAAATTAAAAGTTGTTTTTCCTCTTTTGTGGTTACCTCTGAGTTAGTTGTATTATTCAGCCAGTTACACTCTTGGGTATTCTAATTCTGTTTTTAAAATTATGATAGCGAAACTCTACATGTTTGTGTGAATTGTAAATAAGAAAGTATATATACTAAGTAGTGAAAGTGAAGTCACTCAGTCATGTCTGACTCTTTGCGACCCCATGGACTGTAGCCTTCCAGGCTCCTCCGTCCATGGGATTCTCCAGGCAAGAGTACTGCAGTGGGGTGCCATTTCCTTCTCCAGGGGATCTTCCTGACCCAGGGACTGAACCTGGGTCTCCCGCATTCCAGGCAGACGCTTTAACCTCTGCGCCACCAGGGACGCCTACTAAAGTCTACTAAGTAGACCACCCCACAATTCTATGGCCCTCTTCCACTTTCAAACCATGTCCTGAATGGCTCAAAACAAAGCAAGTGGAGTGTCTGAACATGCTTGATTCTTTCTCATGTACTCCTGTAGCTTAGGAATCTGTTGATATAGAGCATCTCAATGTGCTTACTTGTCTTCTGACTTCTGGGTAGGCACTGTCAGTGATCATCAAGGAGGGAGATAAAAGATCTGACTTCTTCTGGGTGATCACAGCATGAATTGTCCTTAAAAGAAAAATCACTGCTCTTCAAGGTGGCTCTCTTCACACAGACATTTTGTTTCCAGGTTGTGATGAGTCTGTTATTCTCTGCCCCTTCAGGCCTAGAGACAGTACCAGCTGCAGTGTACATACAGCATTATTCTTTTTGGTGTATCTACTCACAACTTGTTAATAGCTCATTTTTTTAATGTGCTGTATTCAGATATCCCCATTTAAGTGTATCATATATTTCTTCCCAGAACCTGACTGCTATAGTTTGGAAAATCAGCTTTTAGTGAATATTTCAAGGGAGATTTCTTCTTTCTTTCTTCTTGCAATATTTCTCACATATTCTTACACTTGTTTAAATGTTACAGTAGATTCAGTAGTTAGAGCGGAAAAGATTTAGGACTGAAAATCATTATGCCAAATTGGAAAAGCACATCATGCTGAGTTCTGTGAAGACATTAATATTACTTTGCTATACACTATATTCATAAGGATCGCAATCATTTTTATCTATTTCTGCTTTTTTGATTCCCAGAAAAATCACTTTTCCCCCCCTAATATATAGTCTTTCCTTGGGCTTCTTGGTGGTTCAGCAGTAAAGAATCTGCCTGCAATGCAGGAGCCACAGGAGATGTGGGTTCAATCCCTGTGTCGAGAAGTACCCCTAGAGGAGGGCATGGCAACCACTCCAGTATTCTTGCCTGGAGACACTCATAGACAGAGGAGCCTGTGGGCTATAGTCCATGGAGTAATGAAGAGTCAGACATGACTGAAGTGACACATGCATATTCTTTCCTTGGAAGCCTTAAATCAAATCTAGCCTAAATCAAATCTCTCTCAGACTTCTTTTTTTGGAGGCAAACCTCCTATTTAGATTAGCATGGAAATTTTTCTTTTATTTACCTCTCTTCAATGCTTGTAATGAGTATCATATTTTCATGAAGACTCTTTTAAAAAAATTCCTAAAAGGTTTATGGAAGACAGTAATTTCAAAGCTTTCGGCAGTTTTCTGTATTAAAGAGGTTGTGACATGAATTTACCTTTGCAGTTTCTCTTTTTAATAAAAAAATTAAAAAACTGTGATCTTTAATTATGCAAATATAAGGCAAGTATTGAACAATCATTCCTGAGAAAGACATGCGTTAAAATAGAATCCTTTTATTTTTTAAAAGTTTTTCTTGGTGTTACTGAAGGTCAAAAGTTTTAATGTAGATTATTAAGAAATGTTACAGATTATCCCTGAAATTCAAAAGAAATATAAACTTTCCTCCTAAAAATCAGTGATAAAAGTAAGAAATCAGTGAATAGATATTTTAAGACTAGAAAGCCAAGTATTCTGGTTCGTACATGTGAATAGGAATCTAGTCAGATATTCTGCAAATATTCTGCCTTGTGGTCAAGTAATGGTTTCTTTTTTATGTAACAATTTAGATTTCATCATCCCTGAACATTTTCACTTACTCTTGGGAGGAATGCTTGTATTTTGTCTTGTCCAACAAGTCATTTTATTAGATTGGCAACAGGTGTCACAGAGAGAGTAAGAAAAGATGTGCAAGCCTGATTTTCATCCCAGAGCAGTGGAAATATAGTCAAAAAGAGATTGGCCTGGGCAACAGAAACTCGACCTGGACCAGAACTGGTGTCCCGAAACTGGATCAGTACTTAGCTTTAGGATACAATATCCTGCAACTGTATGTGCCAGAATCATTCTATGGTTATTCATCAAGTAGGTTCGCCGTAAGATGTGGAGATGGGTATCCTCTGAGAACTTTGGAAATACTGAGTATAGATCTTTCTTGTGAGAGGAGACAAGAAAGGAGGGCTGGATAGATGAACTGGGGTTTTGGCCATGAGGTGTTTTCCTCTCTGAGCTCTGTGGTTATTGACCTTGGAATAAGGGCAGTTGGGAAAGAATATGTCATTGTGCAATAGGTAGTTCACCTCGTGCTTCAGGTGAAGTGAAATATATACGCCTACTCTGAGGAATCTAGAAACTATTTGGGGAAGTAAGACTAATGAAGAAATTGCTACAGAATACTGAGATGCAATTTTGAGTTACTGTAATTTCAGGACTAACAAATAATATGACCTTGTTTTGTAACTCGAGAAAGAAATGGCAGCTCACTCCAGTGTTCTTCCCTGGTGAATCCCATGGATAGAGCTACCTGGCAGGCTGCAGTCCACTGGTCTCAAAGAGTTGGAAATGACTGAAGCAGCTTGGCACATTATATAATTACAAGCTTGCCATATATAAGTATTTTCATTTAATTTTGTAAAAGATAACCAGTGAGGTTTGGTTTCTCCATTCTTGACCAGGCTTGATTAGAATAAAGGTGATGTTTTCTGCATAAGCTTCCTATCTTTTCTAAGTATCAACCAGAGTGGGGGTTGGCATTCGCAGTAGAATACAAGGTTCTAGAAATTCAAATTACTTTATTTTCTATTTTCATTCATTTATACATAAGTGCAATCCAGTTAAACATAAAGGGCAGCCTCCCAAGAGAAAATAATCTTAAGGGCTCTCAAAATTGGGCAATTTGTAGCAAGGGGTAATCATCATATTATCATTTTATAAGAATAGCTACCATTTATGAAGTACTTACTGTTTTGCTAATATGCTTTGCATATTTTATCTGTAGTCCTTTTTAAAACAATGCAGATGAAGTGTTATTATTCTTATTGATGACAAAGCTAGAGACTCAGAGATGTTAAGTGACTTATTATAGATAGCATGGCTAATAAGCGGCTGTGTAAAGATTCAGATTGAATTTGGGTTGGATCCCATGCCAATGAGTTCAGCCAGCCAGGGTACTGCCAGAAAGTTTTGTTCAGATGATGCATCTATGACTTCTTTGGTCTTTTTTTTTTTCCCTTTTCTTTTCATTTTTACTTCGTAAGCTAACCAAGCTATCTTCTTTCCACAATACTGTCTATGACTTGGTCATCCAAATGATAAATCTGTTTTGTCATTACCTATTGATATATCTCTTGAATACCACTTAAGTTAGTTTATAACTTCTAGTGAGTATCCAGTCTCTTTTCAGAGAGTAAGAGGCTACAGGTTCTTTGACTGACATAACATCATTTACTACATCAGTTCCTAAATTATTTGAATTGTTTGCCTTATTCATCTCTACTCACAGCTAATCCAAAATTGACTAGAGTTGGGATCAATGAGATTCAAATTAAATCTTATACCTTTATTTAAATCATTAGTCAGATAGATTTGATTTACATCATTCTATTCCCTACTCCACCAGAAGCATTTACTTGACATAGCTTAAGCCATATTACATAATTTTCACAACTCAGACAAGAATGTCAATTTAAGTTTTAGAAACTACACCGTGTACATTTGCAGTGATTTATAATGTTATCTTATTAGATTAATTCTACAGCTGTATCAGAAAACTGCACATCTAGATTTGTACATCTAGACAGTTTTACATTCATCATCTTCAGTTTCTTCCAGAAGGATGCATTTTTCACAAGGTTTGAGCTGTTTCTTAGATGAGCTGCTTGAATTTTGCATAAATGAAGTCTCTCAAATATGGTGGGAAGCTTTACTAAAATATTCTGAAACAGAAAGATCACTTTTGGGTTATACTGCAACTGTTGGTTTTCTTTCATGCCATCTTGCCATTAAGTCTCAAATAAATGAAGGCTAGTACGTAGAAATACAAATAGTTATTTGCTAGGTACTGTGCCAAATGCTTCACCTCCATGATTTTATTTAATTCTTATACCCACATTCAGAGGCAGGTTTTATTATCCGTGCTTTATTTATCAAAACAAAACAAAACCACACACAAAGAAGTAAGCGATAATGTGCCAAAAGCCACGATGTCCAAATGACTCTAAAATTCTTTCTTTAGCCACTGCAGTGTGTGCCTCCCTGGGCCGCACTCGACATCTAATTCATTATTTCTGGACTTTTATTTTAGTGGTTGCCCTGCCCCTTCTTTGCACCTTCCGTCCTTGATTTGATCCACATCATTTTTGAAAATTATGTTACTCTTTTGAAATGTAGCAAGGTTTAAAACTGCTCAAATTTGATAAGAAACGAGGGAAACATAGCTCAATCTAGCCTACTTATTTACCAAGGTAAAACAAAAAAGATATGCCCACGTTATGTGTGAGATAAGATGATGTTCTAAAATATCAAGTTACTTTTCCAGGTATCAGCAAGGAGGACTAGGGCCAGCAAAGGAAGCTGAGGTCTCTCTTTTCATTTTAATTCTTTGGAAAGTATATGTTGTCTTTTTCCTTGTGAGAGTGAACAGCTAAATTATGTTCTTGAACGATAGTTGTTGTTGTTTAGTCACTAAGTCGTGTCTGACTCTTTTTTGATCCCATGGACCATAGCCCTCAAAACTACTCTGTCCATCCATGGGATTTCCCAGGTAATAATACTGGAGTGGTTTGCCATTTCCTTCACCAGGGGATTTTCTTGACTTAGGGACTGAAACTATGTCTCCTGCTTTGGCAGGCAGATTCTTTAACCCTGAGCCACCTGGGTAGATATCACTTAAAACTTACTGTCAGGCCCTCTGATTGGAGATATGTGTAACACTGACTTACTGTGACCTAGGAAAGGCTGCCAAGGATGTCTTCAACAAAGGATATGGGTTTGGTATGGTCAAATAGATCTGAGAACCAAGTTATGTAATGGAGTGGAATTTTCTACTTCTGGTCATGTTTATATCAATATAGGGAGGGCAACCTAGAGGTCAAATACAAAATTTGTAACTGTGGGCTGACCCTCACCCAAAAGTGGTACACAGACAGTACTCTTGGAAGAGAAATCTCTTTGGAGAATAAGTTGGCTGAAGAGTTGAAACTGACTCTTGATACCATTTTTGTACTAAAAATGGTACCAAGAAAAGAAAAGAAGAGTGGAAAATTAAAGGCCTCATATAAACAGGATTGTTTCAGTCTTGACAGTAGCATTGATATAGATTTTTCTAGACCAACCATCTATGATTGGGCTATGCTGCCCTTTGAAGGTTGGTTTGCAGGCTATCAGATGAATTTTGACACAGCCAAATCCAAACTGTCACAGAATAATTTTCCACTGGGTTACGAGGCCACAGACTTCCAGCTGCACACTCACATGAACAATGGCACTGAATTTGGAGGGTCCATCTACCAAAAGATGAACGAGACGATTGAAACGTCAATAAACCTAATGTGGACGACCAGCAGTGATAACAGCCATTAAGGCATCCCTGCTAAGTACAACCTGGATATAGAATTTCTCTATCTGATAAAGTAAATAATATCAGTCTGATTGAATTGGGTTATACTCAGACCCTTTTACCCAGAGTGAAACTCACCCTGTCAGCTCTAATTAATAGAAAGAATATCAATGCAGGAGGCCACAAGTTTGGGCTGGGATTTGAACTAGGTTTTGAGTAAAGCATCAGCTTTGTCCCTAGAGATGAAGAGAAATGAACCCACTATATTTTGACCTTAAAATTCTTTTGTGAAATTTCAGTAGTGCGAACTTTTTATTATTCTGAAGAATTGTAATCCTCTCCACACTGAGGCCTACCTAACAAGTCCATCCTAAGGGAGGTACTTGAAGGAATGTCTAGAAGTCGTCATGTTCCTGCTGCATTTCAGTTCAGTTCTGCAGTGTTATTTTAAATGTCTTCCTCAGCAATAGTGTAGTGTCATGTTAGAAAGAAGTTGACCCAACCCTCCAGTTGTCCATCACGTCCTACATGTCATACACCACTTTTTTATGACCTTGTAATGTATTTGCCTCTGTACTATAGTGGAATCTTTGGTTTTGCATTGGAATAAAATAAAATAAACCCATCATATTTGGAACATAAAAAAATAAAAACAAAAACATATTGTGTAAAAGGATAAAGTTTAGAGGTCACCATTTCTAAAAAGGAAGGACAAACTTTGATTTTCTAAGGTTAGGATCCAAAATACAGTTTGTGTCAGCTAGGTTGATAATGAAAATGAAAGAGAATGGAAGCAAGTATTCCCTTTATTCATAGTCAGATGTCACAGATAAAAGAATTTCTAATGCATTAATAGAACAAATATTAAATACAATTGAAGGATATAGGGAGATTTTCCAAGAAAAATTAACATAATGTGATAAATTCAAAGGTTTCAACAAGTCATTAAATCTGTTTCAAAGTAGCTGTATAATTGTACCATCAGAAGAATTTTAATTATCCGTAAGAGTTCATGGTAACCGAAGCATTGAATGAAAATGAAAACTTTTTTTTTAAGATTTCTTACAATTAGATAATATGTGAAAACAAATGTGCAGTTAGCATAAGTTACAAAATTTTTAAAAATGTTTAGCTGGTATGGTCAAGAAATTCTGCACTCCTCTGAATTAAGTAATGTTACTAAATAGACAAGTTTTTAGAAAATATCAAATCGCTAATGATGACATAGCACTCATTAAAGGGAATTGACACTATTCTAACACCTTGAAAAATGAGGAACAAATTTAATTTCATGATAATAAATCTTAGTTGTTTTAAAGTGTGAAATAACATTGTGTTTTCTAGTATTTTAGTTTCTTCTTACATCATAAATAATCCACACAAGAAGTATGACGACTCTCAAAAATGATACATTATCATTCTCTTATTATAATAGTGGTTGTAGAAGTCTATTAGGCACAGTTAATTTGTCCCTAATCACTTTTGTGTGCTTAGTCGCTTCAGATGTGTCCGACTCTGTGCGACCTTGTGGACTGTAGTCAGCCGAGCTCCTCTGTCCATGGGGATTTTCCTGGCAAGAATACCAGGGTGGGTTGCCATGCCCTCCTCCAGAGGATCTTCCTGACTCAGGGTTCGGACTGGTATCGTTTATGTCTCCTGCATTGGCAGGCAGGTTCTCTACCACTAGCGCCACCTGGGAAGCCCCTCTAATCCCTTTTACTTTCCCCCATTTGTATTCAGCTTCAGAATGAAAACCCCGTTGTTCCCCATCTGGGGCTAACCTTGACTGCTTTCTCTGCCATTTTATTTCAGCAGTTTGGGCAACCCAGCTAACTAAAAAATTCTGTGTAGTGCATAGAAAGATGACAAAAAATAAATTTCTCAATTCTATACAAAGTTAAAGAGATTGAAAAGTACTCAATTTTTGTATTGCTGTATAGTTTTACAAAGAGGGACAACCAGTTTTAAGTTTTATATGCTACTAGAAGTATCTCACTTTGTTTTATTTATTCATGGTTATTGCATTTTTAATCCCATAAACATGGAACTGGAAAAAAATATATATAATATTATAATGTATTATTATGGAATATATTTTTGTATTTATATACAATTTATATTTATAAATTATATGTGCTTAGTCACTTCAGTCATGTCTGACCATAACCCATGAGGCTCCTCTGTCCATGGGATTTTCCTGGAAACAATATTGGAGTGGGTAGCCATGTTCTCCTCCAGGGGATCTTCCTGACCCAGGGATCAAATCTGTGCCTCCTCTTTGCAGGCAGGTACTTTACCTTCTAAGCCACTGGAGAAGGCAGATAAATCATATATTATAGTATATTATTATATAATACATTTTTGTATTTATATGAAATTTATATTAATAAATCATAGATACATTTAAGGAAAAACTCACATACCCTCATCTGTCTTTGGATTTATCTCAATCCAAAGGTAAGCTAGGAAGTTTAAGGCTATTGGATTAATGAATGGTTTAAATAGAGATAAGTATTATTTCAGTTATGTGTCCATAAGGTTCTTTTGCAATTATTTTAATTCAGTGACCTTTTATAGTTCCATCTGAGTCAAAGAATTCTGGAGTGCTGGTGGAAACTTTGTAACATTTTATAAATAGAAGTTGAATGAAAAATAGAATAGAAGAGCTAACTGTGTCTACAGATAAAATAAATATTCTTCAAAATAGTGATTGGTCTTGGGTGACAAAGCTTTGCTTTTGTGATAAAAAGCTTGCTAACAGTGTTTTAATTGAAACTTTTAATCTGAATGTTGTCTGAATTCTGTTAAATGTTACTTTCCTACCTTAATTCAGATTTTCTTAATCTTCATTTTCACATTGAGTATTGTTACACTGTCTGCCTCATTACGCTAAAGAAAGATGAAGTAAGCTATTAACATTCTGAACAGCCTATGAGATGTTATGATATAGAATGTCATTCATTTTTATGAGTTGGCTGTCAGTGTGGGCTGCAATAAAGTTATAATTCCTTCCTGGTATTATGTGATAGCTGATATTGCTGCAAAATCCTTATTAAAATTTCAATAATTGTAAATTAAAACAAAAGTAAATGGTGTTTTTATGAAATACTTGTTTCTGAAAGTCAGGTGATACAGAACAGGGCTCTCCAAGATGGACATTATTTGCTTTGTAGATTTAAAACATCATAATTTCACTGTTATTTTCTTTACTAAAAAACTTAGAATCATTCAAAACTTTTAGCAACAGAAGCTGGTTTGCTTATACTGAGAGAAGTGAGATGACGAAGTTGCATTATTGCTTCACCAAGTCTACTCTTAAATTGCTGCATGATGTCATTTGACAGAAAACTTGAAAGTTACAATTTGAGTATTTTTTTTCTATTTAAATATTTGGTAGAGAAGGGACAGTCAGTGCTTTACATGTCATCTCATGGCCTCATTAAATGAATATGTTAATGTAGCATTCAGCTTGCGAATTTCCTCATGCGAAATAGAAAACAACTACAAGAGAGAGCCTCTAGGACAGTTAATGCTGTATTATTTAAGCAGAAGTTATCAAAACATGCACACTGTCATTCAAAACAAAGGAATTTATACTCAGAGTTCGCTCATATGTATTATTTATGAAAAGTATGTATTGAAAGAAAGGAAATATTTTATTTTATTTATTTTAATTTTTTCACTGAAGTATAGGAACTATTTTAAGTTAAGTAGATGATAAATGTCATTATAATGAATGTGATTGGAAAAGAGTATATAAAGGAGGCATAATCATTTTATGTCATATGTTTCATAGCGTTTATTCTCATCTCTATCATCTTCATAAATTACTGAAACTTGAGGAGAGAAATTTGGCGCTTTTAAAGATCTGTCTAACTTTGTTTAGTAAGATACCATGGACTTCCCCAGTGATGCAGCGGTAAAGATTCTGCCTGCAATGCCTGTTCAATCCCTGGGTCTGGAAGATCCCCTGGAGAAGGAAAGGGCAATCTACTTCAGTGTTTTTGCCTGGAAAGTCCCATGGACAGAGAAACCTGGTGAGCTACAGTCCATGGAGTCGCAAAAGAGTCAGATACATCTTAGCAACTAAACAAGTAATATACCCAGAGTGAACTTGACAAATTTGTATAGGCCCATGAAATAAGATTAAGATTTGTATAGGCCCATGAAATAAGATTAATGTGCCAGTATAAAGGCAGTCTACCTAAAAATAGATTGATCCACTGAACTGTCATAGCACCTTAATTCTATCACTTAATAAAGTATCTTTATTATGAATCTTTATCTTTATTTTGAATCTTTACCATAAGTCTTTGTTATTCACTAATACTGTATATTGTTTTTGTTATTGTTTTATTTTGTTTTATGCTCCATTGGAGGTGAGACTTTCCACTACACTCCAGAATATGCCTGTCTTCTGGCCACCACAGTTAACATTTCCATTGCTTCTATCAACAGAACCTAATTGCACCTGGTGATGGTATGGATAATTGAGAAAGTAAAATATTGTGGAATTAGCAAAAGATATGCCAATCCTATGAACCATCAGTAGAGTAATAGCCTAGTTGTATCTCTAAATGTAATCCATGGATCTTGTGCATCAGCATCATCTGGAATGCCTATGAAAATATTGATTCAGGATCCCACCTCAGAGCTACTGAGGTAGAATCTGTATGCAATTTGCTTGATGATCAGCATGTTACAAACTCCAAGATAATGGACATGGAAGTTTTTATAAGTGGTGTAAATAATTGTCAGTGATGATGCCTATGCTGCTAAAAGCTCTGAATCCAATGGTAATTTTCAAAAAACACACAAGGAAAGAGGCACAATGGTTTTCAAATCATTCCAGAATAGACAGGTAATTTTGTCATGGAAATCAACTTGGCAAATGCTTCTTTTTTCTTATTTATTTAAATAAAATTATTTTATTTGAAAATGTGTTGCTTCTAAATTGAGTCTCTTAGCCTTGACCCCATGGTCATCATTTGGCAGGGCCATTTAACTTAGTCTTTCTGAGCATTTTAGGAGGCAGAATAGATCAGTAGATCATGGTTAGAACATGTACTGGTCAATGTCTCAGCAAAAAACAGATGGAATGCTAGATAATGAGTGACCAGGGATGGAGCTAGGGACTGAAGGCACAAAATTTAAGAAGACACTCAGTCTGAAGTGTGTGTAAGCACTCTAGGTGCATTATCTTTTAAAGAACAAGTGTTATACCTAGAAATTCCAGAGTAATGAGGTCAGGGCAATAGTTACCAGAACTCAGAGAGGATATGTCACCTAATAGAAGTAATCTTAGATGGAGGAAAGCCTGATGCCAGCAGCCACCTTACAAGAAGGAAGCCAGAGGAATAAATATGCACGTATCCCTCTCCTCCATTCTCTTTATTGGTTGAACATAACCAGAAGCTGGAGGGAAAGAGACATCTTCACTGGAGTCCATACTCCCAAGTCAGCTTTCCAGGGTCCCAGCAGGGTGGCAAAGACTGGGAAGTGCATCTGTGGTGAGGGAGACAGGAGGCACTGGGATAAGACAAAGAGCCAGAGTGCCTAGGGCTCGCAGTTCACCATCATCTGTCTTAATGTCTTAGGGCCTTGCTCATGTCTTCTATATGCAGGAGTAATAGCATCTGCCTCATAGAACTATTTTTAGGAATAAATTCATATCTATAAAGATTTTATTTACATTTTTATTGGAGTATAGTTGATTTACAGTGTTGTATTAGCTTCAGGTGTATAGCAAAGTGAATCAGTTATACATATATCCACTCTTTTTTAGATTCTTTTCCCATATAGACCATTAGAGTATTGAGTAGAGTGACCTGTAGGTCCTTATTAGTTACCTATTTTCTTGTTTTAGTTATCTATTTTATATATAGTAGTTTGTGTATCTTGGAGAAGGCAATGGCACCCCACTCCAGTACTCTTGTCTGGGAAATCCCATGGACGGAGGAGCCTGGTAGGCTGCAGTCCGTGGGGTCGTTAAGAGTCAGACACGACTGAGCGACTTGACTTTCACTTTTCACTTTCATGCATTGGAGAAGGAAATGGCAACCCACTCCAGTGGGTTGCCTGAAGAATCCCAGGGACGGGGGAGCCTGGTGGGCTGCCATCTATGGGGTCGCACAGAGTCGAACACGACTGACGCGATGTAGCAGCAGCAGCAGCAGCAGTTTGAGTATCTTAATCCCAATCTCTCAGTTTCCCTCTTCCCTTCTCCCCTTACCATCTGGTAACTTTAAGTTTGTTTTCTATATTTGTGACTCTACTTCTGTTTTGTAGATAACTCCATTTGTACCCTTTTTTAGATTCTACATAGAAGAGATATCATATGATATCTGTCTTTGTCATATATTACTCAATATGACAATCTCTAGGATCATCCATGTTACTGCAAATGGCAGTATTTTATTCATTTTATCACTGAGTAATATTCCATTGCATATATGTACCGCTTATTCATCCATCCCTCTGTTTCCTGTGGATGTATGCCCTGGTATAGGATTGCAGGATCATATGGTAGCTCTATTTTTAGTTTTTTAAAGCAACCTCCATACTATTCTCCACAGTGCCTGTACCAGTTTACATTCTGACCAACAGTGTAGGAGGGTAGACTGCTTTTTGAGGTAAAAAGTAATTCAGAGATTCCCTATAACCTGCCAAATAAAGTCAAACTTTAAAGCAAGATATGGAGTCACTGACATGAGCTTACTTTCTGATTCAGTGTTCCACTGAACCCAATAAATTTTCTCAGCAATTGTTTATCTAAAAAGGAGAAAGTCCTTTATCATGCCCTTTTTAAAGATGTTTTTGCTGTATATAGGATTCTAGTTTGACATTTTCTTTTAGAACTTTAAAGATATTTTATTGTTCTATGACTTGGAAAGTGTATGATGAGAGGCGAGCTATAATTTTAATTTTGTTCCTCTGATTGAAATGTTTCACCCTATGGCAGTCTTCAATATTTTCTATTTATCTTTGGATCCTCACCTTTTAGCTAATAAATGCCTAAGAGTGTTCTTTATTTTATTTTAATTTATTCTCTCTAGGATCCATTGTGCTTCTTCAATTTGTATACTATTGTCTTATGAAAATATTGGAAAATTATTGGCCATGGGTCTCTTTTTCTTTAAATAATTTTTTATGTCCTGTTGTGTCTGTCTCTCTCTTCATTTCTCTAGGATTCCAGTTATAGGTATTTTATTATGTTTTGTCTCACAGATTTTGAATGCATTTTTCTCTTCGTTATTGTTAGCTAACTTTTCTTAAAAATTGTTTTCCCTCTTTGTTTCATAAGGATCATTTCTATTAAACTATCTTAAAGTACAATTTTTTTTTCTTTACTGTATCCAATCTGCTAATAAAACCATCAAAGGAATTCTTCAGGTCAGATATATTTAAAAAAATTTCTAACATGTACATTTGATCTTTTTTTTTTATAGTTTCTTAACTCCATTTAAAATTCCTGATTATGTTTATTGTCTGGTTTTTCCACTAGATTAGTTTACATATTAGTTAGTGTTAGTCACTCAGTCGTGTCCAACTATGTGACTCCATGGATTGTAGCCTGTCAGGCTCCTCTGTCTATGAAATTCTCTAGGCAAGAGTATTGGAGTGGGGTTGCTATTTCCTCCTCCAGGGGATCTTCCCAACCCAGGATTTGAACGTGGGTCTCCTGTATTGCAATTGGATTCTTTACCATCTGAGACGCCAGCGAAGCCATTTTACATATTAATTATGCTTATTTAAATATTGTTTCTATATCTGGGCATATGCAGACCTGGTTCTGTTAACTCTTCTATTTCTTGACAATTGGTTCATTTTTCTTGACTTTCCTCTTTTGTCTGTGTATGTCTTATAATTCTTGAAAAATGAGGTACATTGTGATAAAAGAACAAGAGAAACTGAAGTATATATTACTTATGCCCAGCAATGGGCATAAATAACACTTCTGTTAAGCCATTTGTGTGTAGCTAAAAGCTCAACATTCAGAAAACTAAGATCATGGCATCTGGTCCCATCACTTCATGGGAAATAGATGGGGAAACAGTGGAAACAGTGTCAGACTTTATTTTTTTGGGCTCCAAAATCATTGCAGATGGTGATTGCAGCCATGAAATTAAAAGACGCTTACTCCTTGGAAGGAAAGTTATGACCAACCTAGATAGCATATTCAAAAGCAGAGACATTAATTTGCCAACAAAGGTCCGTCTAGTCAAGGCTATGGTTTTTCCTTGTGGTCATGTATGGATGTGAGAGTTGGACTGTGAAGAAAGCTGAGCACCAAAGAATTGATGCTTTTGAACTGTGTTGTTGGAGAAGACTCTTGAGAGTCCCTTGGACTGCACGGAGATCCAACCCGTCCATTCTAAAGGAGCTCAGCCCTGGGATTTCTTTGGAAGGAATGATGCTAAAGCTGAAACTCCAATACTTTGACCACCTCATGTGAAGAGTTGACTCATTGGAAAAACTCTGATGCTGGGAGGGATTGGGGGCAGGAGGAGAAGGGAATGACAGAGGATGAGATGGCTGGATGGCATCACCGACTCGATGCACATGAGTTTGGGTGAACTCCGGGAGTTGGTGATGGACAGGGAGGCTTGGCGTGCTGCAATTCATGGGGTCACAAAGAGTTGGACACGACTGAGTGACTGAACTGAAAGTCAATCTAGTTAGTAATTATACTGGGTTTACATTTTTTGTTTCTATGATTGCGTTCAGTGAACCAAGTGAAAGTGAAAGTGAAGTCGCTCAGTCGTGTCCAACTCTTTGTGACCCAATGGACTGTAGCCTATCAGGCTCCTCCATCCATGGGATTTTCCAGGCAAGAGTGCTGGAGTGGATTGTCATTTCCTTCTCCAGAGGGTCTTCCTGACCCAGGAATTGAACCTGGGTCTCCTGCAGTGTGGGCAGACGCTTTACCATTTGAGCCACCAGGGAAGCCCTCAGTGAACCAAAGGCTTCAAATTTCTTTTGTAGTGAACTGTCTTAGCTTGCCCGTGTCTGTGGGCTGGAGTTCCAGAGGATTTCCCCAGTATTTCTTCTCTACCCTAAGCTTTCAGCAGGCCCTGTGTGCTGCCCTGCATGCTTTCATAACAAAGTCACTCTCTCTGCTTTAGTTCCTTCTTTTGTCACAGGCTGCTATTGCTTATGATTTGGTAAAGGATAATGGTTGATATAGGGAGATATCTCTGTTCTAATACAACAGCAGTCTTAAGCAGACATTATGTGTGTGAGGCAGGCAAAATCGCAGGGGTAGTTTTTTTTCAGTTTTTCCCATCCTCTAATGGTAGACAACTTGTGATTTTTACAAGGATGGGTTATCTTTCCCTTTGCCTCCATTCCCGTGGCAGTCTAACTTTGTCTTTTATTGGTGATGAGGGACAAGTTGAGTGCAAGTGAGATTCCCTCACTACCATCAGTGGCAGTAGCATTCTACTTTATATGAATATTGTAGCAGCATCTGGAGAACAAAAGGACTTTTTTCTCCTCCCCCAGTGGCAGCCAACTTTTTTGTGGTATTAGGGTAGTAACATCTGGAGAAGGAAATGACAACCCACTCTAGTATTCTTGCTGGGGTAATCCCAATGGACAGAGTAGCCTGGTGGGCTACAGTCCATGGGTTTGCAAAGAATTGGGTGTGACTGAGCAACTGAGCACACAGGTAGTGACCAGATATGAAAGTGTTTCCTTTCTCTCTCTCATTGACAGATGGCTTGTGCCTTATGTTAGAGCTGGTCTGCTGTATGGGTCAATCTCCTGCTTCTCACTTAATGTAAGCCAATATTTGCTTTATAGCACAGAAAAGCCTAGCATGTGGGATAGTATATAGCCTTTTCTCTAGGGACTGCTGATCCTCACTTTATTTTCATACAGGGTCCAGAAATCTGAAGGCTTCTACAGATTCACCTGTTCCACTGTAAAACCTACACAGACGTTCTGTGTGTCTTTTGAGGGGAATTCTTTTGGGTCTCCTGCCCTGTCACCATTTCTTTTTGAGCACCTATTACAGAGGCCCTTGGAAAAAACCTAACAAGTTGATGTAGCTTGTATGTCTGACACTTCTAGAGATTTTAAACTGTCATACTGAAGCATAAACAGATTTAAGAATTTCTTAAAATACTTAACTATTTAGTTATCAGCTACTTTTTCCTATGCTCTGACAATAATGAGAGTTTAGTGTTTTCATCTCTCACTGGAAGAGACTCTCATTCTTTGAAATCCACATCATCTGGTTGGCTTGTAATCTCAATTTTCTGAAGGATTCGAATTATGATTTTATACATTACCTAAAGGTTTTTCCAAAATCACTGCAGATGGTGACTGCAGCCATGAAATTTAAAGATGCTTACTCCTTGGAAGGAAAGTTATGACCAACCTAGATAGCATATTCAAAAGCAGAGACATTACTTTGCCAACAAAGTTCTGTCTAGTCAAGGCTATGGTTTTTCCAGTGGTCATGTATGAATGTGAGAGTTGGACTGTGAAGAAGGCTGAGCGCCGAAGAATTGATGCTTTTGAACTGTGGTGTTGGAGAAGACTCTTGAGAGTCCCTTGGACTGCAAGGAGATCCAACCAGTCTGTTCTGAAGGAGATCAGCCCTGGGATTTCTTTGGAAGGAGTGATGCTGAAGCTGAAACTCCAGTACTTTGGCCACCTCATGCGAAGAGTTGATTCATTGGAAAAGACCCTGATGCTGGGAGGGATTGGGGGCAGGAGGAGAAGGGGACGACAGAGGATGAGATGGCTGGATGGCATCACTGACTCGATGGACATGAGTCTGAGTGAACTCTGGGAGTTGGTGATGGACAGGGAGGCCTGGCGTGCTGCGATTCATGGGGTCTCAAAGAGTTGGACACGACTGAGCAACTGAACTGAACTGAACTGAAAGGTTTTTCATTGTTAGGAGGAGTATGATGTTTTATTCAAGCTTTTTGCATCTTATGTGGTTGCAGAACTTCCCTTAAGTTACATTATTTTCCCCTCTAATTACTTTTAACTAGGGTTTGTACATGTAGCTAGGCGGAACAAAGGAATAAAACATATACAAAGCCAGATGTTATGGGAGTCTGTCTTCCCAGTTCAGGTCCCCCATGCTGGGAACACTAAAGTGGAGTTCAGACCCCTTCCTCTTCTGGGGGCCCTCTTGCAGTTGTGGTATTCCTCTTGCTTATGTGGCTGTGACAGGCGTGTGGGCTCTGCCTAGATTTCATCTTGACTTCTCCTATCTATCTCAGTGTGGCCTTTTCTTTATATCCTTAACAGTACAAAATCTGTTCTGTCAGTCTTAAGGTAATTCTCAGAGATAGTTGTTCTATATGTATTTGTAGTTTTGATGTATCTATTAGAGAGGTCAGCTCAGAATCTTCTTGTTTCACAGTCTTGATCTTGAAACAAATTATTGTGCTTTGAAGGCCCAGAGATAAGATGTACTTGAAGGAATCCTGGAGAAATGAAATCAGTACTAGACATACCTTTTGTAATAAATATATTTTATCTAGATGTTGCCAGCAGCATTGAGACACTTTTTATGTAAACTCTTGGCATTGCTTATAGCACTGACTTAGTATATGAAGGGGCTTCCCAGGTGATGCCAGTGGTAAAGAACCTGTCTGCCAATGCAGGAGACATAATAACTGGATTCAATCCCTGGGTGATGAAGATCATGGAAAGAGGGCACAGCAACCCACTCCAGTATTCTTGCCTGGGGGATGTCATGGACAGAGGAGTCTGGAGAGCTGCAGTCCAGGGGGTCGCAAGGAATTGGACACGGCTGAAGCCACTGAGCACGCACACATGCAAGTGTAGGAAGAGTCAGCGGAAAGAGAGATGGAGAGATTCATCTGACAGAAAAGCATTGCTATCCAGATCACACATTTCCAGTCTTCACATTCTGTCCCTAGTTAATAACAAAAATTTTCTGAGTGCTCACTTTGTATTCAGTAACCTCTTAGTTTGCACTATAATATTTATATTTAAAAATCTTATTCAGTCCTTATGATAGTCCATTTTGCAGGTGAAAAACAGACTCAGAAAGGTTAACTATTTTTCCATAATGAAACACCTAGTAATAATGTGTCTTAAAGACTCGCCAGCCTGGACCCTGGAGGACCTCCATAGCAGTCTCCCTTGCAGTCTCCTTTTACCATCTGAAGTTTTATCTTTCCCTTTCTAGTTTTTGTGGAAAAATAGCAATGTTTAGTTCTTCACTGACTATAATAGCTCTCCTGAGCTAAGATTCTTGCATCATACTTGCTAGAAAAAAGTTACATTTCCTGTTCTAAGTTCTGTTATCCCTCTTCTTGTTGACAATAACTGACTAGTTTAGGCCAACTTTTCATAATGAATAATGGCCTGTCAGTGTCTCTTCATCAGTGACGAGTTCATCATCCCTTCCCGCTCCGAGACTCTGAAGATCTCAGATAAAATAAAATTAGTACTCATCCTCTGAGGCAATCTGATGAAACTCCCACCCAGCTACACTTGTTCCTTTGGGAGATCAAAATGAGCTTCTCTGACCACTTCTTCTCTTAGCCCTCAGTCCCCATGGTTGATCCTATCCTGGGACTTATATCTTTTGGCCTCTTATGTCCAGTTGAGAGAATATTGTTTTTCAATTATCTGTTAAGTTTAATAATATTGAAAACCAAGAAGTTTTCTCCAAGTAAATAATGTTTTTTAAAGATAGTGTTTAAGATCTCATTTTATAGATAAGTTTAAGTTATGAATTTGTCTTTCAATTTTGATATGATTTTGGTTGACTTAGGAAATTATTTAAAGTTGTTAGCATATCTATAGATATTTGGAAATATCTCTGGTCAACCACATAGCCACCATTAATTTAATAAATAAATTAGAAAGAGAATAATCATGGATTTTGCAGATGAATTTCTTCACAAGTTGTGTAATGTTGGGCCAGCTGGCTCATTTCCTTCATCTTTAATTTTACTCACCTCTAAAACAAAGATAAGAAAATGGTGAAAAAATGATTAACATTTTAAGTTGTCTAACAGGGCATAACAATTAGGTGATGCTCAGTAAATGCCAGTTCTGTCCATTTGTCTTACCCAACTCTTCCTGTCCTTTCCATCATTAATGTTTTCCTCTTTTGAATACATGAGTTAAAAAAAAAATCACATTTTGTTAAATAGCCAGGTGATTTTTTTAGCAGATATTTGGGTAAGATCACAAACACTAGTCTTTCTTCCTATCAGCCCTTTTTCACAAGAAGTCTGGGATTGTGTTTGTCTTCTATCTGTGAAATTTCTGCTCTGTGATAGCTTGCCAATAACTTTCTTTCTGATTGTTATGGTACCACGGAGCTTAGAATCACCAGTCCCCTTGGCCACGAGGGCCAGGAAGTCAAGGAGTATCCCTTGTGTGGATTGCATATACCCATTTTCTTTAGCTAGGAAATTTGAAAGTGGAGGGGGAAGACTTGCTCTCTTGCTGTAGGAAATCACTGGGAAAATGCTGTGCCTGTGGGCTTTAGCACTGCAGTGCGATAGTGCCTTGTCTGTGTCTGCATGTCAGCTTTTTGATTGTAGCAGGAGGATGCCATGACTGCTTGCTTTTGTTGGCCCCGACCAGAAGCCTGAAGAGTGTTGAATTGACTTTTGGCAGGAAGAGGATAATGCTGAGACTCCTTATACTTGCTAGCCCCAGCCAGAGGGTGGGAGAGTGTCACGGTGGCCAACACTTGCAGATTTTAACTAGGAATCAGGAGAATGCCTCAGCCATTCATGCCGGGCCATCCCAAACAGGGAGGAAGCGAATGCTGCAACTGGCAGAGCTCTCTGGTTTAAGCAACACATCAGGATTGTACCTGTTACTTGTTCTCATGTCTAAGATTTTCTGCTTTGTCTAGCAGGTTAATCAAGGAGCACAATGTTATCTTCATTGCCTCCATCAACAGGAAGTGTTTCCACCATCTCCTGACACTCCAACCAATGCCTTTAGATTCATAAACAACGCTTTTTAACATATAGAATTGGAAGTTTTCAGACTGCTGGTTATTGGGATAAGTAAGAACACACACAATCCCTTTTAGAATATCCCTAAACTTTGTATGTTAACTTGACAAATTAGCCTAAATCTTCTAAAAACACAAATTACCATAACTCACCATTACGAAATATACAATTTAAATTGCCTAATTTAAACTCCTCTTAAGGAATTTAACTTGTAGTTTGAAAACTACCAAAAAAGAAATCTTCAAGTCCATATGGTTTCACTACTGAAATCTACCAAATGTTTAAAAAGAAGTGAAACAGATTCTATGTAATGTCTTTCAGAAAATAGAAGACAGAAGACTTCCCAGTTAATTTTTAGAAGCTAGTACTAGATTGATGTCAAAACCAGACAAAAACTGTACACAAAATGAAAACTATAGACTGATATTCCTCATACATATAGTAGTAAAAGTCCTTGACAAAATATTAGCAAACAGAATCTAGCAGTAGTAAAGATTGTATATGGTATCTATGATATGTTTATTCCAGGCATGAAAGGCTGATTTCACCTTGGAAAATAGCTTGTTAGATTAAAAACACAAAAACAAAAAACTAAACATGCAATTTCCATATGACCCAGCATTTATATTTCCAGGTATGCATCCCACAGAAACAGACTTATATTTACAGAAAAATCTGTACATGTTAGTTTTTAAAAGCTTTATTTATAATTGCCAAAAACTGGAACACATGTAGATATCTCTCAATGGGTGAATGTTTAAATAGACTATGATACATCTACAATATGAAATACTATTTTAGAATAAAAATGGGCAGACTATCGATACATGAAACAGTCTGGTTGAATCTTCTAAGAATTATACTGAGTGAAAAAGCTAATCCCAAAGAGTTACATACTGCATGATTCCATTTATATAACAGTATTTAAATGACAAAGTTATAGAACTGGAGAACACATTACTGTTTGCCACAGGTCAAGGAGAAGGTGGCTGAGGGAAGAAGGTGAGATCAGATCAGATCAGATCAGTCGCTCAATCGTGTCCGACTCTTTGCGACCCCATGAATCACAGCACGCCAGGCCTCCCTGTCCATCACCAACTCCCGGAGTTCACTCAGACGTCCATCGAGTCAGTGATGCCATCCAGCCATCTCATCCTCTGTCATCCCCTTCTCCTCCTGCCCCCAATCCCTCTTTTCCAATGAATCAACTCTTCGCATGAGGTGGCCAAAGTACTGGAGTTTCAGCTTTAGCATCATTCCTTCCAAAGAAATCCCAGGGCTGATCTTCAGAATAGACTGGTTGGATCTCCTTGCAGGTGGCTATAAAAGGCAACTGGAGGGTTCCGTGGTGATGAAAATCTTCTATATCTTGACTGTATCACTATCAGTATCCTAGTTGTGATAATGTATTATGGTTTTTCAAGATGCTTTTTGAGGTGGTGGGGGATTAGTAAAGTATACATTGGATCTCTGTGATATTTTTTACAATTATATGTGCATCAGCAGGTATCACAAAATAAAATGTTAATTTTTTTTAAAAAGCATAGATCTTAGTTAAGTCTGATTGGATTTTTTAATTTTAAAAAGACCCCCAAATTATGCCTACTTTCACCTTCTGAATAGAGAAAAATATAGAACCAAAAGAGTACAACAGATATATAGTAGTTTTGAGTCCTATGATTAGATGAGTGAATGTCATAATTATTCACAACTACAAGAAATAAACTTTGATTTGCAGAGTTTCCAGTGTTTAAGGATGTGAAAAACATTTGTATACTTCAGTGCATTAAATAGTATAAGAGAGCTTTTCATTGCTATATACCTCTTTGGCACCTAACATAGATATTAGCAATAAAAGTTTATATTTTCTTTCTTTAATTGACATCTTATTGGGAAATTTCTATAAAAGATGTGTGTGGTTATGTTCATATTTGTGTAACAAGATAAGTATTTTACACTTTAACAATATGAATAAAACAAGACTGTGAAGTGACATGAAGTGAAGTCGTTCAGTCGTGTCTGATTCTTTGCGACCTTGTGGACTGTAGCCTGCCAGGCTCCTCCGTCCATGGGATTCTCCAAGCAAGAATACTGGAGTAGGTTGCCATTTCCTTCTCCAATAATAATTAAGATATTTAAAAATAAGACTAGCTATTATAAGTTGGGACAAATTAAAAGTGATGAGTCTTTTTTAAAAGAATATATTTATCTTAGTGTTTTAAAAGGATAACTTTTTTCCTTTTCAACATCTGATTGTGCTTTTAAATTAAAAATAGTACCCATCTGTGTTTTGGCCTTGCAAAATGCTAATAGACTTTGGTCTGAAAGCCTAGAATGGATTTGCTACCTCATTTGATACTGGCAAGAGTAAAGGAAGAGGTGATAAAAATATACCTGTGTAGCAGCTCTGGTGGATATGATTTTGAGGAAGAAACAGGAATGTGGCCCGTTGTGCTATGCGTGTGTGTGTGCGCTCAGTCTTGTGAAGATGTATAAAAGGAACATTTGTGCAGTAGACTGATGGCTGTGACAGAGTCAGACATCTGTGTGCATATGTGTGTGTGCAAACCAACAATGCACCTTGTAATATTCCAAATGCTTCCAAAAAAAAGAATAGAACCAATTTATATGTCCATTCTTAGCTTCTCCATGAATTTACTTACAGCCTCCAACCACACTAATACAATAGGGGAATAGTCAGAAATGTCACCAGAACTAAATAAGAACTCTACCAATACTTTTTGGAGAAGGAAATGGCAACCCCCTCCAGTACTCTTGCCTTGAAAATCCCATGGACAGAGGAGCTTGGTGCAGGCTATATCCATAGGGTCGCAAAGAGTCGGGCATGGCACTGAGAGGTAGTGGAATGGCAAAGTTGGGTTACTCTATTGAAAGAAAACATTCCCTCCACCAGCACCCAGCACCACATATACAGTATAATCACACATATACTTCTATGTATTAATGCACCAAACTTTGTGAAATATTATAAAACAATGGTATGAAGCATTAATTATTTTAAAATATGATTATTTTATTTCAACTACCCAGTATTATTTGACTTCCCAGTCTTTTCATGACCTCTAGCTTAATTTCACAAAAGCCTTGTGAATTACTGATGTAAATTAAGAATTATCCATGGGTCCATTAAATCTTTGAAAGCTATATTGATCAGATTTCAGCTGAAATAGCACTGCATTGAAATAATTAAAATTCCATGGTTCACCATGAAGAGCATCTATTTCTTTCTCACTGTGTACAAGCAAGCTGTATACTTATGCTAGCTTTGGTTGGGATTGACTGATGTCTGCTCCTGGCTGACATTTTGGTTCAAGACTGTCTTTTTGTTCTTTTTGGATCAGTGATACCCAGGACATGATCTTCTCATGACTTGTGGCAGAAACATGAGGGACTAAATTAAACCATACAGCATATGAAAAGCTTCTATTGAGTAGAGCTCCTTAACATTGCAGGATCAAGGCAGTCACATGAGCAAACCAAATAAAATGGGACAGGACAATATACTGTACCTACAATAACTAGAGGTGCTTCAAATATGGATGGTACTCATAATTCAAAGATAGGGAATGAATGATTGGATAAAGTAACCTAAAAAAGCAAGAAAATAAATAGGGAGAATTTTGTCATTCACAATAAAGGACAGAAATGGTATGGACCTAACAGAAGCAGAAGATATTAAGAAGAGGTGACAAGAATACATAGAAGAACTATACAGAAAAGATCTTCACGACCCAGATAATCCGAGCCAGACATCCTGGAATGAGAAGTCAAGTGGGAGTTAGAAAGCATCACTATGAACAAAGCTAGTGGAGGTGATGGAATTCCAATTGAGCTATTTCAAATCCTAAAAGATGATGCTGTGAAAGTGCTGCACTCAATATGCCAGCAAATTTGGAAAGCTCAGCAGTGGGCACAGGACCAGAAAAGGTCAGTTTTCATTCCAATCCCAAAGAATGCTCAAGCTACCGTACAACTGTACTCTTCTCACATGCTAGCAAAGTAATGCTTGAAATTCTCCAAGCCAGGTTTCAACAGTACATGAATGTGAACTTCCAGATGTTGAAGCTGGATTTAGAAAAGGCAGAGGAACCAGAGATCAAATTGCCAACATCCATTGGGTGATCGAAAAAACAAGAGAGTTCCAGAAAAACATCTACTTCTGCTCTATTGACTATGTCAAAGCCTTTGACTGTGTGGATCACAACAAAGTGTGGAGAATTCTGAAAGAGATGGGAATATCAGACCACCTGACCTGCCTCCTGAGAAACCTGTATACAGGTCAAGAAGCAATAGAACTGGACATGCAACAACAGACTGGTTCCAAATTGGGAAAGGAGTACATCAAGGCTGTATATTGTCACCCTAGAGTACATCATGTGAAATGCTGGGTTGGATGAAGCACCAGCTGGAATCAAGATTACCGGGAGAAATATCAATAACCTCAGATACGCAGATGACACCAGAAAGCGAAGAAGAATTAAAGAGCCTCTTGATGAAAGTGAAAGAGGAGAGTGAAAAAATTGGCTTAAAACTCAACATTCAGAAAACTAAGATTATGGCATCCTGTCTCATCACTTCCTGACAAATAGATTGGAAAGCAATGGAAACAGTGACAGACTGTATTTTTGGGCTCCAGAATCACTGCAGATGGTGACTGCAGCCATAAAATTAAAAGACACTTGCTCCTTGGAAGAAAAGTTATGACCAACTTAGAAAGCATATTAAAAATCAGAGACATTACTTTGTTAACAAAGGTCCATCTAGTCCAAGCTGTGATTTTTCCAGTAGTCATGTATGGATGTAAGAGTTGGACTGTGAAGAAAGCTGAGTGCCAAAGAATTGATGCTTTTGAACTGGGGTGTTGGAGAAGACTCTTGAGAGTCCCTTGGACTACAAGGAGATCCAACCAGTCCATCCTAAACGACCTCGGTCCTGAATATTCATTGGAAGCTCTGATGCTGAAGCTGAAACTCCAATACTCTGGCCACCTGATGTGAAAAACGGACTCATTGGAAAAGACCATGATGCTGGGAAAGATTGAAGGCAGGAGGAGAAGGGGACGACAGAGGATGAGATGGTTGGATGACATCACCAACTTTTTTTTTTTTTTCACTTGCTTATTCACGTTTTTTTTTAAATTTTATTTTATTTTTAAACTTTACATAATTGTATTAGTTTTGCCAAATATCAAAATGAATCCATCACAGGTATACATGTGCTCCCCATCCTGAACCCTCCTCCCTCCTCCCTCCCCATACCATCCCTCTGGGTCGTCCCAGTGCACTAGCCCCAAGCATCCAGTATCGTTCATTGAACCTGGACTGGCATCTCGTTTCATACATGATATTTTACATGTTTCAATGCCATTCTCCCAAATCTTCCCACCCTCTCCCTCTCCCACAGAGTCCATAAGACTGTTCCATACATCAGTGACTCTTTTGCTGTCTCGTACACAGGGTTATTGTTATCATCTTTCTAAATTCCATATATATGCGTTAGTATACTGTATTGGTGTTTTTCCTTCTGGCTTACTTCACTCTGTATAATAGGCTCCAGTTTCATCCACCTCATTAGAACTGATTCAAATGAATTCTTTTTAATGGCTGAGTAATACTCCATTGTGTATATGTACCACAGCTTTCTTATCCATTCATCTGCTGATGGGCATCTAGGTTGCTTCCATGTCCTGGCTATTATAAACAGTGCTGCGATGAACATTGGGGTACACGTGTCTCTTTCCCTTCTGGTTTCCTCAGTGTGTATGCCCAGCAGTGGGATTGCTGGATCATAAGGCAGTTCTATTTCCAGTTTTTTAAGGAATCTCCACACTGTTCTCCATAGTGGCTGTACTAGTTTGCATTCCCACCAACAGTGTAAGAGGGTTCCCTTTTCTCCACACCCTCTCCAGCATTTATTATTTGTAGAGTTTTGGATCGCAGCCATTCTGACTGGTGTGAAATGGTACCTCATAGTGGTCTTGATTTGCATTTCTCTGATAATGAGTGATGTTGAGCATCTTTTCATGTGTTTGTTAGCCATCTGTATGTCTTCTTTGGAGAAATGTCTATTTAGTTCTTTGGCCCATTTTTTGATTGGGTCATTTATTTTTCTGGAGTTGAGCTGTAGGAGTTGCTTGTATATTTTTGAGATGAGTTGTTTGTCAGTTGCTTCATTTGCTATTATTTTCTCCCATTCTGAAGGCTGTCTTTTCACCTTGCTAATAGTTTCCTTTGATGTGCAGAAGCTTTTAAGGTTAATTAGGTCCCATTTGTTTATTTTTGCTTTTATTTCCGATATTGTGGGAGGTGGGTCATAGAGGATCCTGCTGTCATGTATGTCAGAGAGTGTTTTGCCTATGTTCTCTAGGAGTTTTATAGTTTCTGGTCTTATGTTTAGATCTTTAATCCATTTTGAGTTTATTTTTGTGTATGGTGTTAGAAAGTGTTCTAGTTTCATTCTTTTACAAGTGGTTGACCAGTTTTCCCAGCACCACTTGTTAAAGAGATTGTCTTTAATCCATTGTATATTCTTGCCTCCTTTGTCAAAGATAAGGTGTCCATATGTGCGTGGATTTATCTCTGGGCTTTGTATTTTGTTCCATTGATCTATATTTCTGTCTTTGTGCCAGTACCATACTGTCTTGATAACTGTGGCTTTGTAGTAGAGCCTGAAGTCAGGTAGGTTGATTCCTCCAGATCCATTCTTCTTTCTCAAGATCGCTTTGGCTATTCGAGGTTTTTTGTATTTCCATACAAATTGTGAAATTATTTGTTCTAGCTCTGTGAAGAATACTGTTGGTAGCTTGGTAGGTATTGCATTGAATCTATAAATTGCTTTGGGTAGTATACTCATTTTCACTATATTGATTCTTCCAATCCATGAACATGGTATATTTCTCCATCTATTAGTGTCCTCTTTGATTTCCTTCACCAGTGTTTTATAGTTTTCTATATATAGGTCTTTAGTTTCTTTAGGTAGATATATTCCTAAGTATTTTATTCTTTCCGTTGCAATGGTGAATGGAACTGTTTCCTTAATTTCTCTTTCTGTTTTCTCATTATTAGTGTATAGGAATGCAAGGGATTTCTGTGTGTTGATTTTATATCCTGCAACTTTACTATAGTCATTGATTAGTTCTAGTAATTTTCTGGTGGAGTCTTTAGGGTTTTCTATGTAGAGGATCATGTCATCTGCAAAGAGTGAGAGTTTTACTTCTTCTTTTCCAATTTGGATTCCTTTTATTTCTTTTTCTGCTCTGATTGCTGTGGCCAAAACTTCCAAAACTATGTTGAATAGTAATGGTGAAAGTGGGCACCCTTGTCTTGTTCCTGACTTTAGAGGAAATGCTTTCAATTTTTCACCATTGAGGATAATGTTTGCTGTGGGTTTGTCATATATAGCTTTTATTATGTTGAGGTATGTTCCTTCTATTCCTGCTTTCTGGAAAGTTTTTATCATAAATGGGTGTTGAATTTTGTCAAAGGCTTTCTCTGCATCTATTGAGATAATCATATGGTTTTTATTTTTCAATTTGTTAATGTGGTGTATTACATTGATTGATTTGCGGGTATTGAAGAATCCTTGCATCCCTGGGATAAAGCCCACTTGGTCATGGTGTATGATCTTTTTTATGTGTTGTTGGATTCTGATTGCTAGAATTTTGTTAAGGATTTTTGCATCTATGTTCATCAGTGATATTGGCCTGTGGTTTTCTTTTTTTGTGGGATCTTTGTCAGGTTTTGGTATTAGGGTGATGGTGGCCTCATAGAATGAGTTTGGAAGTTTACCTTCCTCTGCAATTTTCTGGAAGAGTTTGAGCAGGATAGGTGTTAGCTCTTCTCTAAATTTTTGGTAGAATTCAGCTGTGAAGCCGTCTGGACCTGGGCTTTTGTTTGCTGGAAGATTTTTTATTACAGTTTCAATTTCCGTGCTTGTGATGGGTCTGTTAAGATTTTCTATTTCTTCCTGGTCGAGTTTTGGAAAGTTGTACGTTTCTAAGAATTTGTCCATTTCTTCCACATTGTCCATTTTATTGGCATATAATTGTTGATAGTAGTCTCTTATGATCCTTTGTATTTCTGTGTTGTCTGTTGTGGTCTCTCCATTTTCGTTTCTAATTTTATTGATTTGATTTTTCACCCTTTGTTTCTTAATGAGTCTGGCTAATGGTTTGTCAATTTTATTTATCCTTTCAAAGAACCAGGTTTTGGTTTTGTTGATTTTTGCTATGGTCTCTTTTGTTTCTTTTGCATTTATTTCTGCTCTAATTTTTAAGATTTCTTTCCTTCTACTAACCCTGGGGTTCTTCATTTCTTCCTTTTCTAGTTGCTTTAGGTGTAGAGTTAGGTTATTTATTTGACTTTTTTCTTGTTTCTTGAGGTGTGCCTGTATTGCTATGAACTTTCCCCTTAGGACTGCTTTTACCATGTCCCACAGGTTTTGGGTTGTTGTGTTTTCATTTTCATTCGTTTCTATGCAAATTTTGATTTCTTTTTTGATTTCTTCTGTGATTTGTTGGTTATTCAGCAGCGTGTTGTTCAGCCTCCATATGTTGGAATTTTTCATCGTTTTTCTCCTGTAATTGAGATCTAATCTTACTGCATTGTGGTCAGAAAAGATGCTTGGAATGATTTCTATTTTTTTGAATTTACCAAGGCTAGCTTTATGACCCAGGATGTGATCTATCCTGGAGAAGGTTCCATGTGAGCTTGAGAAAAAGGTGAAATTCATTGTTTTGGGATGAAATGTCCTATAGATATCAAGTAGGTCTAACTGGTCTATTGTATCATTTAAAGTTTGTGTTTCCTTGTTAATTTTCTGTTTAGTTGATCTATCCATAGGTGTGAGTGGGGTATTAAAGTCTCCCACTATTATTGTGTTATTGTTAATTTCTCCTTTCATACTTGTTAGCATTTGTCTTACATACTGCGGTGCTCCCGTGTTGGGTGCATATATATTTATAATTGTTATATCTTCTTCTTGGATTGATCCTTTGATCATTATGTAGTGATCTTCTTTGTCTCTCTTCACAGCCTTTGTTTTAAAGTCTATTTTATCTGATATGAGTATTGCTACTCCTGCTTTCTTTTGGTCCCTATTTGCATGGAAAATCTTTTTCCAGCCCTTCACTTTCAGTCTGTATGTGTCCCCTGTTTTGAGGTGGGTCTCTTGTAGACAACATATGTAGGGGTCTTGTTTTTGTATCCATTCAGCCAGTCTTTGTCTTTTGGTTGGGGCATTCAACCCATTTACGTTTAAGGTAATTACTGATAAGTATGATCCCGTTGCCATTTACTTTATTGTTTTGGGTTCGAACTTATACACCGTTTTTGTGTTTCCTGTCTAGAGAATATCCTTTAGTATTTGTTGGAGAGCTGGTTTGGTGGTGCACAATTCTCTCAGCTTTTGCTTGTCTGAAAAGCTTTTGATTTCTCCTTCATACTTGAATGAGATCCTTGCTGGGTACAATAATCTGGGCTGTAGGTTATTTTCTTTCATCATTTTAAGTATGTCTTGCCATTCCCTCCTGGCTTGAAGAGTTTCTATTGAAAGATCAGCTGTTATCCTTATGGGAATTCCCTTGTGTGTTATTTGTTGTTTTTCCCTTGCTGCTTTTAATATTTGTTCTTTGTGTTTGATATTTGTTAATTTGATTAATATGTGTCTTGGGGTGTTTTGCCTTGGGTTTATCCTGTTTGGGACTCTCTGGGTTTCTTGGACTTGGGTGATTATTTCCTTCCCCATTTTAGGGAAGTTTTCAACTATTATCTCCTCAAGTATTCTCTCATGGTCTTTCTTTTTGTCTTCTTCTTCTGGAACCCCTATGATTCGAATGTTGTAGCGTTTAATATTGTCCTGGAGGTCTCTGAGATTGTCCTCATTTCTTTTAATTCGTTTTTCTTTTATCCTCTCTGATTCATTTATTTCTACCATTCTATCTTCTAATTCACTAATCCTATCTTCTGCCTCTGTTATTCTACTATTTGTTGCCTCCAGAGTGTTTTTAATTTCATTTATTGCATTATTCATTATATATTGACTCTTTTTTATTTCTTCTAGGTCCTTATTAAACCTTTCTTGCATTTTCTCAATCCTTGTCTCCAGGCTGTTTATCTGTGATTCCATTTTAATTTCAAGATTTTGGATCAATTTCACTATCATTATTCGGAATTCTTTATCAGGTAGATTCCCTATCTCTTCCTCTTTTGTTTGGTTTGGTGGGCATTTATCCTGTTCCTTTATCTGCTGGGTATTCCTCTGTCTCTTCATCTTGTTTAAATTGCTGATTTTGGGGTGTCCTTTCTATATTCTGGCAGTTTGTGGAGTTCTCTTTATTGTGGCTTTTCCTTGCTGTGTGTGGGTTTGTACAGGTGGCTTGTCAAGGTTTCCTGGTTAGGCAAGCTTGTGTCGGTGTTCTGGTGGGTGGAGCTGTATTTTTTCTCTCTGGAGTGCAATGAAATGTCCAGTAATGAGTTATGAGATGTCTATGGTTTTGGGGTGACTTTGGGCAGCTTGTATCTTGAAGCTCAGGGCTGTGCTCCTTTGTTGCTGGAGAATTTGCTTGGTATGTCTTGCCCTGGAACTTGTTGGCCCTTGTGTGGTGCTTGGTTTCAGTGTCGGTATGGAGGTGTTTTATGAGCTCCTGTCAATTAATGTTCTTTGGAGTCAGGAGTTCCCTGGAGTCAGGGTTTGGACTTAAGCCTCCTGCTTCCAGTTACTGGTCTTATTTTTACAGTAGTTTCAAAACTTCTCCTTCTATACAGCACCATTGATAAAACATCTACTTTAAAGATGAAAAGTTTCTCTACTGTGAGGGTCACTCAGAGAGGTTCACAGCGTTACATGGAGAAGAGAAGAGGGAGGAGGGAGTTAGAGGTGACCCAAATGAGATGAGGTGGAATCAATAGTGGAGAGAGTGGGGTAGCCAGTAGTCACTTCCTTATGTGCACTCCACAACTGGACCACTCAGAGATGTTCACGGAGTTATACAGAGAAGAGAAGAAGGAGGAAGGAGACAGAGGTGGCCAGAGGGATAAAAGGGGGGAATGAAAAGGAGGGAGACAGATCCAGCCAGTAATTAGTTCCCTAAGTGTTCTCCACCATCTGGAACACACATAAACTCACAGAGTTGGGTAGAGTAGAGAGGGGTTAGGGCGGAGACACAGGCGACCTGGTGGAGAAAAAGGAGAGTCCAAAGGGAGAGAGAGCAGTCAAGCCAGTAATCTCACTCCCTAGTGAAAAATGGGTCCTGAAGATTGGGTTCTTAAAGGTACAAAATTGGTAACAAATACATAAAAGCAAAAATTAAAAATCTAGAGTATAGTTTGGAATTTCAAAAATACGATGTTAAAGAAAAGAAGAAGGAAAAGAAAGAGAAAAAACGAACAAAGAAAAACAAACAAGGTCGCAAAAATTATAAAGAAAATACAGGTACAAAATTGATAACTAATACCAAAAAGCAAAAATTAAAAATCTAGAGTAGAGTTTGGAATTTCAAAAATACAATGTTAAAAAAAAGGAAGAAGAAACATAAAGAGAGAAAACAAACAAACAAAAACAATGTCACAAAAATTATAAAGAAAATACAGGTACAAATTTGATATCAAATACAAAAAAGCATAAATTAAAAATCTAGAGTAGAGTTTGGAATTTCAGATATACAATATTATATAAAAGAAGAAGAGAATGAAACAGAAAAAAAAAATTCACAGAAATTATATAAAAAAAAAACTGTAGGTACAAAATTGATAACATATACCAAAAAGCTAAAATTAAAAAACTAGAGTAGAGTTTGGAATTTCAAAAATACAATATTAAAGAAAAGAAGAAAAAAAAAAGGTCAAAAAATTATAAAATATATATATATATGAAGTTTGCTGAAGAAGAAAAAAATAGGGTCTTTTTTTTTTTTTGCAAAGTAATAGGTTATAAAAGTGAAAATTAAAGGAACAATAGAGGACTTAAAAAATTTTTTTTAATTAAAAAAAAGAAAGAATGATCGTAAAGATAGTAAAAATATATCTAGGACTTTCTCTGGTTTTGTTGTATTGTGGGTTCAGTTCATTTTTGGCTAGTTCCTTGGTCCGACTTATATTTCTCAAGATCTATGGGCCCCTTCCTATGTAGTCCATAGTAACCACAGGGTTTTGATCAATTGCCCGTAGCTTCCAAGGCGTTTCCCTCTGTTATAACTTCTTCTGTTTGCTGGTCTCTTCAGTGTCTGGCTTCCGCCCTGACACAAAGGGGACGGTGGGGGAAACTTTTTTTTTTTTTTTTAGGCTCACTTGTTCAGTCGCGCTGTGGGGAGGGAGGGAGGGAGGGATGCTGTAAACAAGTAACACTGGCGTGCACTCGCAGTGCCTTAGCCACACTGGGTCTGCCCCCACTCACGGCGCGTGTAGCCTCCCTGCCCATACTGCTCGGGCTCTAGGTTGTTCCGCCGAGAACGATCCGAGGCCGGCCCTGGGCTGCATGTACCTCCCAGGTCCAAGCCGCTCAGGTTCAGGCACTCGGGTAGTCCTCAGAGGCGCAGACTCAGTTGGGCCTGCGTTTTGTGCTCTTCCCAGGTCCGAGCAGCTCAGGTGATGAGGTGTTTGGCGAACGCCAATGCTGCGACTTATCGCCTCCCCGCCACTCGGTTATCTGGGTGTAAAACCGGCAAACCTTCTCAGGCAGATATTGACGGTCCAGACCCCCAAGAAGTTTTAGTTAGCAAAGAAGCCTGCTTACAGTTTTATAGATAATGTCTCTCTGGGGCTGCGATTGCCCCCTTCCGGCTCTGGCTGCCTGTCACCGGAGGGGGAAGGTCTGCAGCCGGCTATCTCTGTTCAGTCCTTTGTTCCGTGCGCGGGCCTGGCGGTGTCTTAGGTTGGGGCTGGCTTTTCGCGTGGTAGATATCCCACAGTCTGGTTTGCTATCCCAAATTATTTCACTCAGATAGTGCTCAGGGTATTCAGGCCAGATTCTTACTCTAAGCGATGCAGCCGGTGCCACGCCTCCCTGCCCAGCCCCCGCTTGCTAATGGCACATGCAGGCGTCTGCGCTGCTTCTCTGCTGGGGGAGTTACCATAGGGCTCGCAATCTGCGAGTTTTAATTGTTTATTTTTTCTCCCTGTTATGTTGCCCTCTGTGCTTCCAAAGCTCGGCACAGATTCGGCAGTGAGAAGGTTTCCTGGTGTTTGGAAACTTCTCTCTTTTTAAGACTCCCTTCCTGGGACAGAACTCCGTCCCTCCCTCTTTTGTCTCTTTTTTTGTCTTTTATATTTTTTCCTACCTCCTTTTAAAGAGTTGGGTTGCTTTTCTGGGTGCCTGATGTCCTCTGTCGGCATTCAGAAGTTGTTTTGTGGAATTTACTCGACGTTTAAATGCTCTTTTGATGAATTTGTGGGGGAGAAAGTGTTCTCCCAGTCCTACTCCTCTGCCATCTTGGCTTCTCCCCCGGTATCACCAACTTGATGGACATGAATGGGGCAAGCTCCAGGAGCTGGTGATGGAGAGGGAAGCCTGTCCTGCTGCAGTCCATGAGGTTGCAAAGAGTCAGACACAACTGAGCAACTGAACTGAACTGAAGTTCAAATGTATTTATCTGTTTATTTAGAATATAAACTTACCAGTGAAAATTAGAATGTATACAAAAATGTTCACAAGTCATAAGTGTATAGTTCAATGACTTTTTTTTACACAGTTTGCTAAGAGTTTCTATCACAAATAACTAAATTGATGAAAAACTTTACTGCATGTTAAAATGATTTCATATTTTTTCTTTTAGCACAGTGAATTACATTTATTATTATTATTATTATTATTATTTTTAAGTGTTGAACCAAGGTAATACTCAGGGAATAACTTAAACTGTTTGTATTTTATATTAATTATAAATTTCAGTTAACTATTACTTGGAATAGAATTCATGACTAGTAATGAGAATATTAGTTTTACATTTTTATTTCTTGTGGTCTTTTCAGGATTTTTGAGTTCATTTTGGCCACCTAAAATGAAGTGGGTGTATTTCCGCTTCAGAAACTTAGAGTTTTTTATACTCTAAGTTTTTAGAAGATTGAGATTATTTCATTATTAAAACTTTGAAAGAACCTGAAAGGAAGCACCCGGGCTTTATTTGTGAAAGTGAAAAGTGAAAGTGAAGTCACTCAGTCGTGTCAGACTCTTTGCGACCCCATGGACTGTAGCCTACCATGCCCCTCCCTCCAGGGGATTCTCCAGGCAGGTGTACTGGAGTGGGTTGCCATTTAGGAGCATTTTAAATGCTATTTTGATTTATTTAATAAAATAGACTATTCAGGTATTTACTAGCTGAATTTCTCCAGAGTCTGTTTTTATTATCTTTTTAACATCTGTAGAATCTGCAGTAGCGTCCCATTTTTAATTTATGTGATTTTTTTCTTCATTACTCTTGTTGGAGGCTTATCAATTGTATTTCTCTTCTCGAAGACTAATATTTATCACTATTTATTTTCCCCATTGTACCTTTCTTTTCTTTTTCATTAATAGCTGCTATTATTTTGTCATTTCCATTTAGCAATTTTCTTTGAATTTCATTTTCTGGCATTCACTAACTCTTTTAAATGAAAACTTATATTAATTTCTAGGCCTTATTTCTTATATATGAATTTTAATCTGTTTTTTCTAAGATGATTTAACTGTATATATCTAGGATTTTTTCATGCAATACTTCAGTTATTATTCAATTTTTAATGCCCTCATAGTATCTACTTTAGCCATTGTGTTATGTAGAAGTAAAAGACTTACTTTCTAAACATCTAAGGGTTTTCCAGACATCATTTTATTACAGATTTCTAGTTTATTTCTACTTTTATCAAAGATCATCTTTAAGGATTTCTTTATGATTCAGCATATGGTTATATTTGGGTAAATAATCTATGTGCATGGATGTGTACTCTTGACTTTTTATGAGTCCAGTATTCTTTCCCTCATGCAGGTTTGATCCTTGGGTCGGGAAGATCCCTGGGAGACGGAAATGGAAATCTGCTCTGCTATTCTTACTTGAAAAAAATCCCATGGACAGAGGAGCCTGGTGGGCTATGGTCTATGGGGTTGCAAAGAGTCAGACAGGACTAAGTGACTGAGCACCTTCTTTCCCTATGATTTTATATCTCCCTATAACTTCTGACTTTAAATTATCCAGTGCATACAGATTTAGAATATCTTTCTGAAAGATTGATCCTTTACTATTTTGAAAATAATTTGCATATCTAATAATGTTTATGGCACAGTGTCTCCTGTGTCTAACAGTACAACTGTACTAGCATTTATTTGGTTAGTGTTTTCATGCAATACATTTTTGCATTATTTTAACTTTTTCATGTTCTTACATTTATGTTATCTCATATGCAATACAATGTTGTTTTCAAATATAATTTGAACATTTAATTCATTCACATATAATTGTACATATATTTGGAATTAAGTGTTTCATACTATTTCTTCTGTCCTACTTCTATATTGTTTTGCTGTATTTTGAGTTTTTTGGATTAATCAATTATTCTGTAAAATTCTGTGTTTCTCCTCTATTGGCTTTGTAGTTATATATATATATATATATTTATAATTCTTTCAATGGGTACCCATTAGATTATAACATATATCTTTGATTTATTAAAACTTAAATTAGAATGTTTACAGCTTTACTGACAAAACAAGAACCTTTACAACACTGGTCTACTTATCTGCCTACAGCTTTTGTACTTTAGGGTCTTGGATTCTAATTCTTCATAAACTTTAAACCCACAAAATTATATTTTTGTTTGATATACTCAATAATTACTTGTATTTAACCACATGTATACCATTAAAATCTGCCTTCATTTTTTTGTATTTCCACTGAGCATCCATTGTACTTCCATCTATTACCCAAAGAATTCACTTTGTGCCTTTATTACATCTTTTACTAAGATTCAGCAGGTGAAGAATTCTCTCTTTCAGTTTTTCTTTTTTCTGAATAGGATCTTCCTATGGCTTTTTTTTTTTTTTTTTGCCCCCCACCACCCCTGCCCCCACCCTGTAGCTTCTAGGATTGATATTGTAGTTCCCCTAGGAGGGATCTAACCTGGGTTCTTGGCAGTGAAAGTTGGAGTTCTAACCAGTGGACTGCCAGGGAATTCCCATGTGGCCTTTTTTTGAAGAACATTCTCACTACATATAGAATTCTAGTTTGGCAGTTGTTTTCTTTCAGCACTTTAAAGAAAATATTTCTTGTTTTTCTGGCTTCCATCATTTTTGTTAGAAAGTAAGCTGTGAGTTTCTTGTTATTCTGTTAAGGCAACATGCCTGTTTTTTCTTTTCAATTGCTTGTAAAATTTTCTTCTGTCTTTAGCTTTAAGTAGTTTGACTCTGCTTTGTCTAGGCATTCTTTTCTTTGTATTTTTCTTTGTTATGATTCATTGAGCTACTTAAACCTCTAAGTGTATTTTTTCTTCTATTTTGGAAGATTTTTGCCCAGTATTGTTTCAACTATTGTTTTTATCCCATCCATTATTTTATTTTCCTTTGGAACTTCTTTTATAGGTATTTTAGAACTTCTCTTCTCTCACATGGTCCACAAATCTATTACCTTCTTTTTGTTAATTGGTCATACCCTTCTCTCTCTGTGCTTCAGTCTGGATATAATCTATTGAATTATTATTAATTGACTTTTTCATCAGCTATATTTCAATGTTTTAAAATCTGTATACTACATTTTCATCTTCAGTTATAGTAATTTAAGTTCTAAAATTCACATTTGGTATTGTTATGAGTCCTCTGGCACAGTTTTCTACCTTCTAAGTTATTTCATTTAGCATATTAATCATAATTATTTTAAAGTCTAATTTTGCAACTTTTAATATTTAAGTTACTTTTGAGGCTTAATTTTATAGTGTCCCAACTTCCCCTCACTCCATATTATTTGGTCACATATTTCTAACAGCTTGTATGTGCATGATATGTTATTTGTGTCAGATTTATAAAATTTTAGTGGTAGAAGTTTCTTGTGGACTCTGGATTTGTTTTTAGGTTATTTGATATGTTGTTGAATGTTGTTTATCAATTTAAGTAGGGCATTCTATTATTAGTTTATTGCTAATTTTAAAAATTATTACAGTATTAAATTTCATCAAATATTTCTTCCTCATAAATTGAGATAACTTGTAATTTTTCTTTAATCTGTAGTGATTCACATTAATAAATTCTTACGCTTTTTTGAAATATAAATTACTTAATACACAATTCAGCCTTTTAAAATATATGACTGAGTGGTTTCCAGTTTATTCACAATAGTTTACAACCATCATCACTGAATTCAAGAACATTCTTCTCAGCTCAGAGCTTTCACTCCCTGACAACTCTCCCAACCTTCATCATGACTGATCTACTTTCCGTTTATATGGATTTGTTATTCTGGACATTTCAAGTAAGTAGAATCATGCATTTGTGGCCTTTGGTGACTGGCTTCCTTCATTTAACATAATGTTTTCAAGATATATTCATGTTGTATCAATACTTCATTCCCTTTTTCTTTGTTTGATCTTTTTCTTATTATTTTCCATTATGGTTTATTACAAGATACTGAATATAGTTTTCTGTACTATCCAGTAGGGCCTGTTGTTTATTCTTTATATGTATAATATTTTGCATCTGCTAATCCCCAATTCCCAATCCATCCTTCTCCTTCCCTCTTCCCCCTTGGAAATCAATAATCTGTTCTCTTTGTGAGTCTCTTTCTATTTTTAAGTAGATAATTTTTTATCTAATTTGTATCGAATTAAGTAGATAACAATTTTTGTCATATTTTGTATTCCACATACAAGTGATATCATATGGCATTTGTCTTTCTGACTTCACTTAGTATGGTATTAATTTTAATTACTGAATAATAGTTCATTCTATGGATATACCATATTTTATTTCTCCATTCATTAGTTGAAGGACATTTGAATTATTTCCATGTTTTGGTTACTATGAATAAAATTGCCATAATATTCATAAATGTAAATTTTTTAAAATTAGGACTTTGCTTTTTAAAAAGTTGGTTTTACAACAAAATTGAGTTGAAGGTACAGATATTTCCCATATATTCCCTGTCCCCCATACATGCATGTCCTTCTGCATTGTCAATATCACTCACGAGAATGGTAATTTTTTTACCAAGGATGACTTACAATAACACATCATAATCACCCAAAGTCCTGTAGTTTCCCTAGGGTTCACTCTTGTTGTACATTCTTTGGGTTTGGAAACTGTACAATGACATTTCATGTGTAATTTTTTGTGTGGAGATACATATATATATATATTTTTTTCTTTTTTCTTGTTATGTACTGAGGAGTGAAATTGATGAGTCACATAACTCTTTGTTTAACTTTTTGAGTTACTTACTACTGCCCTACACTTTTCTGAAGTGGCTGCATTATGTCACATTTTCAAAAGTAATATATGAGAATTCTAATATCTTCACAATCTTATCAGTACTTGTTATTGCTTGTCTTTTGATTACAGCCATTCTAGTGGGTATGAAGTGATATCGTGTTGTGGTTTTGAATTACATTTCCCTGATAACTGATGATGTTGAGAACCATTTCGTGTTTTTATCGGCCATTTGTTTATCTTTGGAGAAATTACTATTCAAATTCTTAGAACATTTTAAAGTTGGATTGTTTGTGGTTTATTGTTGAGTTGTGAGAGTCCTCTGTTGTCTTTGTTCTAGATATAAGCCCCTTATTAGATTTATGATTTACAGATATTTTCTCTTTCTGTGACGTCCTGGTGGCTCTAAAGCATCTGCTGGTGACAGTAAAGCATCTGCCTACAATGGGGGAGACCCGGGTTCAATCCCTGGATCCAGAACATCTCCTGGAGAAGGAAATGGCAACCTACTCTAGCTTGCCTGGAAAATCCCATGGACAGAGGAGCCTGGTAGGCTACAGTCCATGGGGTCACAAAGAGCTGGACATGACTGAGCGATTTCACTTTCTTTATTTCTTGACTTTTCTCTTTCTGTGGGTTACCTGTTCAATTTTTTGATAGTGTATTTTGAAGCACAAAGGATTTTAATTTTGATAACATCCAACTTTTTTTTGTTTCTTCAGTTTCTTGTGCTTTGGTATCGTATCTTAGAAACAATTACTTATTCCAGGTGACAAATATTTACCATGATGTTTTATTATAAAAAATTTATACTCGTAACTTCTATATTAAGGTCTTTGATTCATTTTAATCTTGATTTTTGTGTATAGTGTGGGTTAGGGATTCAATTTAATTCTTTTGCTTGTGGTGGTCTTGCTGTTCTATCATCATTTATTCAAAGGACCATTTTTCCACATTGAACAATCTTAGCACACTACTAAAATATCAAGTGACTGTAACATCTGGGGTTATTTCTGAACTTTAAGTTCTGCTCCACTGATCTATTATATGTCAGTGTTTGACCAGAGCCATTCATCCTCATTGCCACAGATTTTTGTAACTTTTGAAATCAGAAGTGTGATTCCTTCTACTGTTTTTGTTTTTTTGTTTTTTTTTTTCAAGATTGTTATGTCTATTCTGGTCCTTTGAAATTTCATATAAAGGCTAAAATAAGCTGGTCAATTTCTATAAAGAAATGAGTTGATATTGTGTGAAGGAGTACATTAAAGTTGTAGACCATTCTGGGGAGTATTGGTGCATTAACTGTATTAAGTCATTCTCATTCAACACAGGATGTCTTTTGATTTATCCAGCTATTTAATTTCTTCCAATGGTATTTTGTAGATTTCAGAATATGTCTTACTTTTTTTGTTGTTTATTTATCTTGTATCCTAAAATTTTATTGAACTCATTTATTAGCTCTAATAGTTTTCTTTTTACTAGATTTCTTAGGGTTTTCTATATTATAGGTAATATCATCTATAAATAGAAACAGTTTTATTTAGTCCTTTCTAATCTGGATGCTTTTTAAATTATTTTTCTTGCTAATTGTCTTGCCCAGGGACTGCAGTACAGTGCTGAATAAAAGCTGTGAGAGTGGGAATCCTCATCTTTTCTTAATCATAGTGGAAATACTTGAATCCTTTACCACTAAACATGATGTTAGTTTTGTAATTTTTTTTTTTTTAGATGTCCATTATCTGGTTGAGAAATTTCCCTTGGTTCCTAGTTTCTTGAGTGTTTATTTTTCTTTTAATTATATAAGTATGTTTGATATTGTCAAATGATTTTTTCTATGCCTCTTTACTAATCTTACAGAATGATTTGGGAAATATTTCCTCTCTCTTTACTTTTTATAAGAGTTTGTGAAGGATTGGTATTCTCTGCAATAATTTTCATTTCTAATAATGCCCATTTTTTTCATTCCTGATTTTAATAATTTGATTCTTTGCTCTTTTTCTCTTGTATAATCTAGCTATAGCTTCATCACTTTTGTTGGCTTTTTGTAGAACCATCTTTTGGGTTTGTGTATTTCACTTTTTTCTACTCTAATCTTTATTATTTCTTTCCTTCTGTATAGTATGAGCATAATTTCCTTCTCTATTTCTAATTTCTTAAAGTAAAAGATTAGTTATCTTTTTTCTTTTTAATATAGGTGTTTACAGCTATAAATTTTCCTCTAATCTTTCATTTACTGCATCTTGTAAGTTGTTATGCAGTGATTTTGTTTCATTAATCTCAAGGTTATTTTTTCATGTCCTTTGTGATTTCTCATTAGCTCACTGATCTTTTATCAGTGTGTGTTTAATTTAAACTTATTTGTGAATACCAAATTTCTGTCTGTTATTTATTTTTAATATCATTTTTGGTGGTTAGAAACTATATTTTGTATGATTTCAATCCTTTTAAATTTATTAAGACTTGTTTAATGGGTTAATGTGTAGTTTATCCTAGAGAATGTTCTCTGGTACTTAAGGATGTGTTTTTTGCTCTTGCTAGATGAAAGTGAAAGTGAAGTTGCTCAGTCGTGTCCAACTCTTTGCCACCCCGTGGACTGTAGCCTACCAGGCTCCTCCATCCATGGGATTCTCCAGGCAAGGATACTGGAGTAGGTTGCCATTTCCTTTTCCAGGGATCTTCCCGACCCAGGGACTGAACCCGGGTCTCCCTCATTGCAGGCAGACGCTTTACCATCTGAGCCACATTTTGCTAATACCCTAGTGTTCTATACATGTGTGCTTGGTTTAATTGATTTATAGTGTGGTCATGTGCTCTTTTTCCTTTCGAAACTTCTCTGTAGTTGTTCTGTCCATTATTGAGAGTGAATCATTGAATTGTTCAACTATCCCAGTTGTTTTGCCTGTTTTTCCTTAAATTCTGTGAATTAATGTTTTATGTATTCTTTTTAAAAGATTTATTTATTTGTATATTTATTTTTATTTTTGGTTTTGCTGGGTCTTCTTTGCTGTGTGTGCGGGCTTTCTCCATTGCAGTGCACAGGGTCCACTCTCTAGTTTCAGTGTGCTGGTCCCTCATAGTGGTGGCCTCTCCCTTGGTGGAGCATAGGCTTCAGGGCACGGAAGCCCGAGCAGTTCCAGCACGAGGGGTCAGCAACAATGGCTTATGGGCTCTAGAACATAGGCTCAGTAATCATGGTGCACAGCTGCAGTCGCCCCATGGCCTGAGGGATCCTCGAGGACCAGGGATCAGATCTGTGTACACTGCATTAGCAGGTAGATCCCTGAATACTGTACCACAAGGAAAATCCGAATGTTTTGCCTATTTTGAGGGTTCTATTTTAGGTGCACATTTTTTTATAATTGTTCTATCTTCTTGATGAGTTTACCCTTATAATTATAAATTAACAATTTATAATAATAATTTTTTTTAGTAAATTTTTTGTCCTAAAGTCAATTCTATCTGATATTATTTTAGCCATTCCAGCTCTCTATTGCTTACTGTTTACATAATATATCTTTCTTCGTCCTTTTACTGTCAAAGTTTTCCTTTACATTTATGTTGAAAGTAAACTTGTATTTTCCTTTAATCCATTGTGCCATTGTTCATCTTTTTTGAGTAGGACTAATCCATTTATATTTCATGTAGTAACTGATAAGATTTGATTTAGGTCATACCTGAATGGTCTAGTCCTTTTCCCTACTTCAATTTAAGTCTGAATTTTGCAAGAAGGATTAGATTAAGGGATTAGATCTGATTAGATTAGATTCAAGGGATTAGATCTGATTGAGTGCCTGAAGAACTATGGACTGAAGTTTGTGACACTATACAGGAGGCAGTGATCAAGACCATCCCCAAGAAAAAGAAATACAAAAAGGCAAAATGGTTGTCTGAGGAGGCCTTACAAATAGCTGAGAAAAGAAGAGAAGCTACAGGCAAAGGAGAAAAAGAAAGATACACCCATTTGAATGCAGAGTTCCAAAGAATAGCAAGGAGAGAAGAGAAAGCCTTCCTCAGTGAACAATGAAAAGAAATAGAGGAAAACAATAGAATAGGAAAGACTAGAGATCTCTTCAAGGAAATTCGAGATACCAAGGGAACATTTCATGCAAAGATGGGCACAACAAAGGACAGAAACGACATGGACCTAACAGCAATATGTGAACCGTGAACTTCCAGATGTTCAAGCTGGATTTAGAAAATGCAGAGGAACCAGAGATCCAATTGCCAACATCTGTTGGATCAACGAAAAAGCAAGAGAGTTCCAGAAAAACATCTACTTCTGCTTATTGACTACACCAAAGCCTTTGACTTTGTGGATCACAACAAACTGGAAAATTCTTCAAGAGATGGGAATACCAGACCACCTGACCTGTTTCCTGAGAGACCTGTATGTCGGTCAAGAAGCAACAGTTAGAACTGGACATGGAACAACAGACTGGTTCCAAATCAGGGAAGGAGTATATTGTCACCCTGCTTATTTAACTTCTTTGCAGAGTACATCATGTGAAATGCCATGCTGGATGAAGCACTACCTGGAATCAAGATTGCCGGAAGAAATATCAATAACCTCAGATATGCAGATGACACCATGGCAGAAAGTGAAGAAGAGCTAAAGAGCCTCTTGATGAAAGTGAAAGAGGAGAGTGAAAAAATTGGCTTAAAGTTCAACATTCAGAAAACTAAGATCATGGCATTTGGTCCTATCACTTCATGGCAAATAGATGTGGAAACAATGGAAACAGTGAGAAGCTTTATTTTGGGGGGCTCCAACATCACTGCAGATGGTGACTGCAGCCATAAAATTAAAAGACACTTGTACCTTGGAAGAAAAGCTATGAGCAACCTAGACCACATATTAAAAAGCAGAGACATTACTTTGCCAGCAAAGGTCCCTCTAGTCTAAGCTATTGTTTTTCCAATAGTCATGTATGGATATGAGATTTGGACTATAAAGAAAGCTGAGCAATGAAAAATTGATGCTTTTGAACTGTGGTGTTGGAGAAGACTCTTGAGAGTCCCTTGGACTGCAAGGAGATCCAAACAGTCAATTCTAAAGGAAATAAATCCTGAATATTCATTGGAAGGACTGATACTGAAGGTGAAACTCTAATACTTTGGCTACCTGATGCAAAGAACTGACTCATTGGAAAAGACCTTGATGCTGTAAAAGATTGAAGGCAGGAGGAGAGGGGGACGGATGAGGATGAGATGGTGGATGGCATCGCTGACTGGATGGATATGGGTTTGAGCAAGTTCCAGGAGTTGGTGATAGACAGGGAGGCCTGGCATGCTGCAGTCCATGGGTTTGCAAAAAGTCAGACACAACTGAGAGACTGAACTGAACTGATAAGATAGGATTTATACCTGTAATATTCATATATTTAATATCCTAAACATTTTTCTTCTATTCCTTCATTATTAGTTTCCTTTGTGTTAAACAGACATTTTGTGTTGTACCATTTTTATTCTTGTGTCATTTTTTTCCACTATTTTTTAATTGTTTTACAAAGCTGAAGAAAAAATCATTTTTTTTGAATTTTCAAATAATATTTTGATGTATAGAAATCTGATCTAGATTGATATCAACTCAAATTTAATAGTATATGAAACCTTTTGTATAATAATAGGAAATATATATATTTGTCTCTATTTCTAGTTTCTGGCATAAATCTCCTATAAAATCTCCTTATAATTACCTAAGTGATAAGAACACTAGAAACATCTTTTCTTCCAATATTTGCTCTTTGGCACTGGTTGCTGACATTGAGCTCCTAAATTCCTTGAAATTTCTTGGGTTCTAGGAATGTGCTTTGTTCTTTTGTTAGGAATGTGCTCCTGAATGGCTCCTGTATAGGACTGGTCACCACAAAGACAGAGCCATGCTTACAAGCTTGGAATTTTTAGTCCCTCACCCCATTCTCCAGAGAGAAGAAGGGGCTGGAATTAGAATTAATAGTTTATAGTTGTTTTAATCAAACTTTGGACATTCATTAGTTATTTCTTCAATAGTCATCTGTCCTCTTCCTCTCTCTTCTTCTAGAGCTTCTATTATGTGTATCTGGATATGCTTGGTGGTGTCCTGTGAGTTTCTGAGGCTCTGTTGATTTTATTTACTATTTTTTCTTTTAACCTTTGACTGGATAATAAATTAAGCTATCTCCCAGTTAACTGATTCTTTCCTGTACCTGCTGAAATCTGCTGTCGAGCTTCTCTAGTGAACTTTCCATTTCTGTCATTTTGTTTCATCTCTTTGTTGATATCCTCTATCATTCTCATATATTCTCATATTTCTTAAGATATGGGCTCCAGTTTTTTAAACATATTTTGAAAAGCTGATATAAAGCCTTTGTCAAATAATTCCGATTTCTGGGCTTTCTCAGAGATAGATTCTGATTGCTGGTTTTATCTCCTGCAACACGGGCCATATTTTCTTCTTTCCAAGCCATGTAGTTTTTGGTTGGTTGTTTGCTTTTGTTTTTTTCTTAAATTGAAAAGAGGACACTCTGAAAATAAGATTGTTTTTCTTATCAGGGTTTTGCTTTTGCTTTTTGTTGTAGTTTGTTTAGTGACTTTTCTGACCTAATTCTGTGAAGTTTGTATTATTTGTCAGGTGTGGTTATTAAGGCTTCTGCTCAGTTTGCTTAGTGGTCAGATAATGATTGCAAGAGATTTTTTAGATGCTTAGAACCAAGAATTCTTTCAGTGTTTGTCAAAGTGCTCTGTATACATGTTGTTCAGTCACTCAGTCATGTCTGTCTCTTTGTGACCCCATGGACTGCAGCAGGTCAGGTTTCCCTGTCCTTCACAATCTCCTGGAATTTGCTCAAATGTCCATTGGATCAGCGATGTCATCCAACCATCTCTTCCTCTGTCATCCCCTTCTCCTTCTGCCTTTAATCCTTCCCAGCATCAGGGTCTTTTTCAGTGAGTCAGCTCCTTGCATCATGTGGCCAAAGTATTGGAGTTTCAGCTTCAGCATCAGTCCTTCCAATGAATATTCAGAGTTCATTTCCTTTGAAGTGAAGTGAAGTGAAGTGAAAGTCTCAGTCCTGTCTGACTCTTTGCTACCCGTGGCCTGTACAGTCCATGGAATTCTCCAGGCCAGAATACTGGAGTAGGTAACCTTTCCCTTCTCCAGGGGATCTTCCCAACACAGGGATCGAACCCAGGTCTCCCACATTACAGGTGGTTTCTTTACCAGCTGAACCACAAGGGAAGCATTTCCTTTATGATTGACTAATTGATCTCCTTGCTGTCCAAGGGACTTCCAAGAGTCCTAGCACCACAATTGAAAGCATCAATTCTTTGGCACTCAGCCTTCTTTATGGTCCAACTCTCACATCTGTATATGACTACTGGAAAAATCACAATAGTGAAAAGGGTTGCTATTTCCTTTTCCAGGGGATCTTCCCAAACCAGGGACAGAACTCAAGTCTCCTGCATTGTTAAAACTGCCTTAGCCTTCATTTCTTACATGTGCAGAGCTTCAAGGAAAATTAGTAGTGAAGAGTGTAAGGACCCTTTCAAATCTGTCCTGAACTGGTTCATAGCCTTGGGAATGTATAACATCCTACATGCATGGCATTCTGTATTACCAGAAATATACCGGGGATTTGCCAAACCCCCTATTAACATGTTATGCTTTATTCTTTTAAGCTTTTTGGTGAGCCTCTTGTGTATAATCTTTAGGTCATTTTAAGTAAAGAAAACTTTGCAAGTGAAATATCCCAAGTAAAATACCAGACCAGTCAATAATAAAAATTCTCTGCAAAAGGGCCTTTGAAATACCTCCGACCCTTTATGGCCCCTTTTAGTGATTACTAAGTTATTCGTTTTTACTGTGATGATGGGCTTTTGGAAAGCTTAGGAGAAAGGGAAGATAGGATTCAGTTCAGTTCAGTCATTCAGTTGTGTCTGACTCTTTGTGACCCAATGAATTGCAGCACGCCAGGCCTCCCTGTCCATTACCAACTCCAGTTCACTCAGACTCACGTCCATTGAGTCGGTGATGCCACCAGCCATCTCATCCTCTGTCGTCTCCTCCTCCTGCCCCCAATCCCTCCCAGCATCAGAGTCTTTTCCAGTGAGTCAAGTCTTCGCATGAGGTGGCCAAAGCACTGGAGTTTCAACCTTAGCATCATTCCTTCCAAAGAACACCCAGGGCTGATATTTAGAATGGACTGGTTGGATCTCCTTGCAGTCCAAGAAACTTTCAAGAGTCTTCTCCAATACCACAGTTCAAAAGCATCAATTCTTTGGCACTCAGTTTTCTTCACAGTCCAACTCTCACATCCATACATGACCACTGGAAAAATGATAGCCTTGACTAAACGGACCTTTGTTGGCAAAGTAATGTCTCTGCTTTTGAATATGCTATCTAGATTGGTCATAACTTTCCTTCCAAGGAGTAAGCGTCTTTTAATTTCATGGCTGCAGTCATCATCTGCAGTGATTTTGGAGCCCAGAAAAATAAAGTCTGCCACTGTTTCCACTATTTCCCCATCTATTTGCCATGAAGTGATGGGACCAGATGCCATGATCTTTGTTTTCTGAATGTTGAGCTTTAAGCCAACTTTTTCATTTTCATCAAAAGGCTTTTGAGTTCCTCTTCACTTTCTGCCAAAGGGTGGTGTCATCTGCATATCTGAGGTTATTGATATTTCTCCCAGAAATCTTGATTCCAGCTTGTGCTTCTTCCAGCCCAGCATTTCTCTTGATGTACTCTGCATATAAGTTAAATAAGCAGGGTGACAATATATAGCCTTGACATACTCTTTTTCCTATTTGGAACCAGTCTGTTGTTCCATGTCCAGTTCTAACTGTTGCTTCCTGACCTGCATACAGGTTTCTCAAGAGGCAGGTCAGGTGGTCTGGTATTCCCATCTCTTTCAGAATTTTCTACTGTTTATTGTGATCCACACAGTCAAAGGCTTTGGCATAGTCAATAAAGCAGAAACAGATGTTTTTCTGGAACTCTCTTGCTTTTTCAATGATCCAGCAGTTGTTGGCAATTTGATCTATGGTTCTTCTGCCTTTTCTAAAACCAGCTTGAACATCTAGCGGTTCATGGTTCACCTATTGCTGAAGCCTGGCTTGGAGAATTTTGAGCTTTACTAGCGTGTGAGATGAGTGCAATTATGTGGTAGTTTGAACATTCTTTGGCATTGCCTTTCTTTGGGATTGGAATGAAAACTGACATTTTCCAGTCCTGTGACCACTGCTGAGTTTTCCAAATTTGCTGGCATACTGAGTGCAGCACTTTCACAGCATCGTCTTTCAGGATTTGGAATAGCTCAACTGGAATTCCATCACCTCCACTAGCTTTGTTCATAGTGATGCTTTCTAAGGCCCACTTGACTTCACATTCCAGGATGTATGGCTCTAGGTGAGTGATCACACCATCATGATTATCTGGGTCATGAAGATCTTTTTTGTACAGTTCTTCAGTGTATTCTTGCCATCTCCTCTTAATATCTTCTGCTTCTGTTAGGTCCATAACATTTCTGTCCTTTATTGAGCCCATCTTTGCATGAAATGTTCCCTTGGTATCTCTAATTTTCTTGAAGATATCTCTAGTCTTTCCCATTCTGTTGTTTTCCTCTATTTCTTTGCATTGATCACTGAGGAAGGCTTTCTTATCACTTCTTGCTATTCTTTGGAACTCTGCATTCAGATGGTTATGTCTTTCCTTTTCTCCTTTGCTTTTTGTTTCTCTTCTTTTCACAGCTATTTGTAAGGCCTCCCCAGACAGCCATTTTGCTTTTTTACATTTCTTTTCCATGGGGATGGTCTTGATCCCTATCTCCTGTACAATGTCAGGAACCTCAGATAGGATTAGGGCAAGTTAAATATTGTAAACTGTTTTTCTGTTGTTTTTCTTAAATAAATGATCTTGTTTTTCTGCTAGTCTTTGGTTAATTTGTGGAGTGCTGAAGTTTATTCTGGTTTTCTTTTTCCTGGTGTTTTTATTGTTTTTTGTGGAGTAAAGAAATTCTTTGAGGTCCTTGTTCACCCATTTTCATTGATGTCACTCTTAATAAATTCTTAATATTATGCCAACAAATCCTAGACTAATCTCAATGTGTAGTCTATGAGTATAGGAGAAGGAAATGGCAACCCACTCCAGTATTCTTGCCTAGAGTATCCCGTGGACAGAGGAGCCTGGTAGGCTGCTGTCCATAGGGTTGCACAGAGTTGAACATGACTGAAGCAAGGAGATCCAACCAGTCCATTCTGAAGGAGATCAGCCCTGGGATTTTTTTGGAAGGAATGATGCTAAGGCTGAAACTCCAGTACTTTGGCCACCTCATGTGAAGTGTTGACTCATTGGAAAAGACTCTGTTGCTGGGAGGGTTTTGGGGCAGGAGGAGAAGGGGATGACAGAGGATGAGATGGCTGGATGGCATCACCTACTCGATGGACATGAGTCTGAGTGAACTCCAGGAGTTGTTGATGGACAGGGAGGCCTGGCATGCTGCGATTCATGGGGTCACAAAGAGTCGGACACAACTGAGCGACTGAACTGAACTGTACTGAACTGAAGCAACTTAGCATGCATGCATAAGTTGGAGAAGGAAATGGCAACCCACTCCAGTATTCTTGCCTGGAGAATACCAGGGACACAGGAGCCTGGTGGGCTGCTATCTGTGGGGTTGCACAGAGTTGGACACGACTAAAGCAACTTAGCATTAGCAGCAGCAGTCTATGAGTATTGCTGCATTTAGGTTTTAAAATATTTCACTTAGAATTCTTTGATTCTCTTTTATGCTGTGCTTATCTGATATCATTATCAAGGATTTCTAATTTTATGTGGTGATAATAACCAAATAAAACTAAATTTAGGCATTCTCCTATGTCAGTATGTATTCAGCTTAGTTGTCTACCTACAATTTTTGCAATTAAAATGGTTGTTCTGAACAATGACCTTTAGTTCTGTAACAACCAAGTCTACAAGAATACCTTTATTAAGGGTAGTATGAAGAACAGACTTCTAGATTTCTGAATAGTTTTTGTTAGATGTTGACATAAATATTTTCCAGCTAATGTTATCACTACATGTTCTAGTATTTCACTTGATCAGCTAACTGGGCCCAGTAAAGATTACTGCATCAGTATCCATGGCTAAGCTACTAAGAATGTTTAAAAGTACTGTGTAGTACTTCTTATTGAGTATGTTTTCTAAGTCTGAACATTTCCAACTCCTATCTCAAACCTTTGAACTACCACAAAACCACATTTTTGGTACATATATACCTTTATTGTGTGTATAAAATAAAATTAGTTCGATCTAACATAATTTGAAAATATACTGGGGAAGCATATTTGTAGGAAGATTGAGTTTCCCTGATATTTATCCATCAATACATACATTAAGTCATACATTTTCTTCTCTCTCTCAACAAAATATTCCATTTTGGCCATGAACTAGACATTACATGGGTTAATGATGATATTATAGTGAATTACACACAATTGTCTTTCTCTTCAAGGAATCTACATATTAGTGAGGAGACAGGTACATAAACAAAATCTTGTAATGCTTTGGAATCAGTGCCATATATAAGTTGATTTTCCCAGAGCAGTCCTAGATTATATTTGTTGTCCTTATATAATTATTAATAGCAACTTCTCTGAATTTAATAAAAGATCCAAGTTTGATCATAAAATATTCTACATATCTATAATATACAAAATGTGATGAAAGCAAAATTGAGGGGAAGATGGACTATCATTTTTTGAAAAAATATAATTTTTATTTTCTAGTTTTTTCCTTCTGTTTCTCTGCAGACATTAAATGTTGTTCCTTTTGCTACAACATCTTAGACCCAGGCCAATTCAGTAATTTCTTATTAACCAACTGTCTTTGGACTTTATTTTCGCTTCCCTGAAGGTCTGGGATTCATCAAAGTCAGAATTTAATCACACAGGCTCAGGCCAGACATACTGTGAGAACATGTTTCGTTTGTTACTTGGCTTTGCCAATGCACATAAATCTATCCTGACTTAAGACTGCTTTGTATCACAGGCAACCATCCACAAAGGAGTCTCAGATCATTCTAATAGGACCTTGGCTGAGATCATCAGATACATCTGCCAGTGGGTACTTGGTTTCCATCCAGACCCAGGTTCCGGAAATAAAATTCTCAACATCAAAATCTCTATGCTTATGGAAAGTTTAACACAGTCCATGAAATATATTAACTTTTCTTTGTATTTTTTCATTTTAAATTGCAGTAATTCAAAGAAGATAAGAAACATTTGTAAACTGCTTTTTTTTTCATCTTTCAATAAAATCAGATGTCCTTAAAATATAGGGGCTGAATAGGACATTATAAACCAGGACTCTTCTTAGGGTAAAATCTGTAGTCAGAGGAATCAGAAAGATGACAGGAAAGTAATTTTATCTGTTGGGACACCTCCCATAATATGCATGAAATATTTATGTTAGTAATTTGGATTAATATCTGGGATTAAGAATTACTTTAATTCAGTTTGTGCATTTTATTGTATTTTTGTCTAAATTGTGTATATTTTTGAATAGGTAATACACTGGTAGAAAATCCAAACATTACATAAAAGTATTAGCAAAGTGTCTTCTTCTATTCCAGCCAAGTAATTCTCCTTACTATAGGCAGACAGTATTTCTACCCTTTAAATATTTTTCTAAAAATATGTTAAGCATATAAAATCAAATACATACATATATAATTTTGTAATTCTCCTATTGTTTCTTCAAATAATACTATGGTTTTATTTAATTATTAGTTACATGTTTAGCTGTAAATGTTTGCTTTATTTGGATCTTAACCTGGATAAAATTATTGTTTTCATATAGATTTTTAACATTGTTAAATGATTCGATTTTCTTCTTTTAATTCGATACCCACTTTATCATATTTCTATCTGGTTTTGGATCTGTTTCTATTGATATAATTTTCCAATCCTTTGATGTATCTATTTTACATGAACAAAATCTGTATTTCTTTTATTTAATATTTATAATATCATTATATATCTGCTTAAGCTATTTCTCAGTATTCTTCTTTTTCTTATATTCTCTTACTATCCTTGCTTATTTCCATATGACCTTGGCATCACCTTGTATATGCTCTTGACACTTTAATTGTGATTGTGTAAAATTTAAGGGCTTCCCAGGTGTCACTAGTGGTAAAGAACCTACCATAGTCAATTCCCAGGCAGGTTGATAAGAAGTCTGGGGTCCCTGAGGATGAGGAGAAAGGGGCCTGGTGCTCTCAAGGAGGTCTGTATAAGGGTTTCAGTTCTCAAGGAGGAGGAACGGATAAATATCTTTATTCCTCTACATTCCTTAGTCTTAATCACATAAAAGGTTTTTTTCTTTAAGCCCAGAATTGATGATTACACAACAAACAACTCAGTTTAAACTCTGTACTAAGGATTCAGTTCAGTTCAGTTGCTCAGTCATGTCTGACTCTTTGCAACACCATAGACTGCAGCAGGCCAGGCCTCCCTGTCCATCACCAACTCTGGGAGTTTACTCAAATTCATGTCCTTTGAGTCGGTGATGCCATGCAACCATCTCATCTTCTGTTGTCGCCTTCTCCTCCTGCTTTCAATCTTTCCCAGCAACAGGGTTTTTTTTTTTTTTTTTTTTTCCCCAGTGAGTCAGCTCTTAACATCAGGTGGCCAAAGTATTGGAGTTTCAGCTTCAGCACCAGTCCTTCCAGTGAATATTCAGGACGGATCTCCTTTAGGATGAACTGGTTGGATCTCCTTGTAGTCCAAGGGACTCTCAAGAGTCTTCTCCAACACCACAGTTCAAAAGCATCAATTCTTTGGCACTCAGCTTTCTTCACAGTCCAACTCTCACATCCACTGGAAAAACCATAGCCTTGACTAGACAGACCTTTGTTGGCAAAGTAATGTCTCTGCTTTTTAACATGTTGTCTAGGTTAGTTAGTCATAATTTTTCTTCCAAGGAGTAAGCTTCTTATTTCATGGCTGCAGTCACCATCTGCAGTGATTTTGGAGCCCAAAAAAGTAAAGTCAGCCATGTTTCCACCGTTTTCCCATCTATTTCCCAAGAAGTGATGGGACCAGATGCCATGATCTTTGTTTTCTGAATGTTGAGCTTTAAGCCAATCTTTTCACTCTCCTCTTTTACTTTCATCAAGAGGCTCTTTAGGTCTTCTTCACTTTCTGCCATAAGGGTGGTATCATCTGCATATCTGAGGTTACTGATATTTCTCCCAGCAATATTGATTCCAGCTTGTGCTTCTTCCAGCCCAGCATTTCTCATGATGTACTCTGCACATAAGTTAGATAAGCAGGGTGACAATATACAGCGTTGACGTACTCCTTTCCCGATTTGGAACCAGTCTGTTGTTCCATGTCCAGTTCTAACTGTTGCTTCCTGACGTGTATACAGATTTCTCAAGAGGCAGGTCAGGTGGTCTGGTATTCCCATCTCTTTCAGATTTTTCCATAGTTTATTGTGATCCACACAGTCAAAGGCTTTGGCATAGTCAGTAAAGCAGAAATAGATGTGTTTCTGTAACTCTCTTGCTTTTTCGATGATCCAGTGGATGTTGGCAATTTGATCTCTGGTTCCTCTGCCTTTACTAAAACCAGCTTCAACGTCTGGAAGTTCAGGGATTATATAGCAAGTACTAAGGATTATATAACAACAGTGTATCCTGCTTGAGGATGGTTTGTACTTCTTGAAAACGTTCTGACTAATCCTGTTATCTTAAAATGTATATTATGGGAGTGGGTCTAGTAAGATCTTTCTATTGTTAGTTCTGATCCTGTCAACTTAAAATGTAAATTGTGGGAGTGGGTCTGGTAAAATTTTTACAACTTTGAGGCATTCTTTTAATTTATTGTAATAACTAATTTAAAAAGTGTAGAATTCCCTTGCCAAAGACTAGCAAGGGGGGCATTCTCTGTCCCCCTTTTGATGTCTATGGCAGAAGCTTACTCTGTCCCTTTTTCAGTATAATAAAACTCTGCTACACAAAGGCTTTTGAGTGATCAAGCCTGGTCTCTGGCCCCAAAGCTAAATCTTCTTTGGAGATCATCATTCATGCAAGCTATCAAACCTGCCTGTCAATGCAGGAGATATAAGAGATGTGGATTTGATCCCTGGGTCAGGAAGATCCCCATGAAGAGGTCATGGCAACCTATTCCAGTATTCTTGCCTGGAGAATCCCCATGGACAGAGGAGCCTGAGGGGCTACAGTCCATAGGGTTGCACAGAGTCAGACATGACTGAAGCGACTTAGCATGCATGCATGCTTTAAATTTATAGATTATCTTAAAAAAAGCTTTTATTTTTTATGATGTTGAATTTTCCCCTTTAAGAAAAAATGATATGCTTCTATTGGCCTTATTTGTAATCTCTTGGAAAAATTTCAAGCTCAATCCATATAGATCTTAAGTATTTTTTAATCAATTATGCCTAATATACTTCAACCTTTTCTATCTACCTAAAGGGAACATTTACTTTATCTTTTAAATTCTTGCTGTCTTAATACATGGCTGTTAAAGGTTTCTGTGCATGAAGTTATCACCTACTCACCTTATGGAATTATATTTGTTACTGATTTTCAGTTATAGTTCCCGTTTTTGTATATAGAATTTGGTGAATAAAGTAGAAATAATTCCACACATTCTCCTTTCCTAACTTTGTAATTGCAATAATAGTATTCTCAGAACAATGCTAAGTAATAATAGTGACAATGGGCATCTTACTTTGCTTCCAAGTTTTGGGGGAATGTTTCCTCATTATGCATATGCTGTCTTTGGAGTTATCTGTATAAGTCATGTTAATAGCATCATCCTATTTTATTAAAATTTTGAAATCAGGGATGGATGATTAATATTACTGATATCCATTAATGATCTGTAGGAATTACTTAATTTTCCTGTTTGAACTATTAATGCATTTAATTAAATTGTGTAAGTAGTAAACTATTATTTAATTATATAAATAGATTTTCTTTTTCTTTCTAACCATTTTTGAGCTTCTAAGAAAAAAAAATCCCACTTGGTATTAGTGTGTTTTATGTGTGTGTGTGCTGCTTGTTTCTGTTTTTTAATAATTTACTTAGAATTTATTACTAATTATCCTGGTGATATCTGTTTACATTATCTTGTCTTGTGATATTTGTTGCTGTTGTTTTTAAATTATCCTCATTTCACACAAAGAATTGGAAGTTTTTCTGTGCTTTGGAAAAATTTTAATAGCATTAATTTCTCTGGTCTTGAGAATGTAGATTTCTTCTTAAAATTGTCTTAGCTTTGTGCTTTTTGGGGAATAGCTCTGTGACACCTCTTCTTTTGTTATGGTTGTCTTTTCTGATTTTCTGTTTCCTTAGAGTAAGTTTTGATAGATATAAATATTTCTCTAAGGCCACATAGCTTTGCTTATAAATTCTATCAAATATTTAAGGATGAAAAATACCAGTAATAGACCATCTCAGAAAGTAGGAATGGTGGGGACACTTCCCAACTCATTTTATATAGACATACAACTTATTGTGCATTCAGTCATCTGTTTTCTTAGCTTTTTTTTTTATATATATTAATTTGCTGTTATAGACTGACATTAGTGAAGTAAAATATTTTGCTAATTGATTTTTTTGTTATCACTTATTTTTGACTCCTATAATCTTTGCTTTAAGGTTGTTAGTGCTCTGTTATGGTAACCATGTCTGCTACTTCATTGTACATTTAGCTTTAAACTATTGCAACTGCCTTTCTATGATTACTTAATGCCTTTAAATGAAGGTATCTTTATCCGATGTGAAGATCATACCTGCTGTTCTTTTTTGTTTGTTTGTACTTTACTAACATTTCTTTGCAAATCCTTTTACTTACTTTTCCAAATCACTTCGCTTTCAATTGTGTCTTAAAAACTGATGTAAAGAGTATTTTTTATTTGTAAGGTAATGTGAATATCTTTTTCTTTTACTAAGTGAATATAAGCCATTTTTGTTTATTGACATAGCATGTGTGTTTAGGTTATCTGAAATTATTTTATTTAATTTTTTGAAACAAGAAGCTGGTTTCTTTTATTTTTTTTTTTTTAATTTTCATACATGGTATTATACATGTTTCAATGCCATTTTCCCAAATTATCCCACCCTTGCCCTCTCCCACAGAGTCCAAAAGACTGTTCTATACATCTATGTCTCTTTTGCTGTCTCGCATACAGGGTTATCATTACCATCTTTCTAAATTCCATATATATGTGTTAGTATACTGTATTGGTGTTTTTCTTTCTGGCTTACTTCACTCTGTATAATAGGCTCCAGTTTCAACCACCTCATTAGAACTGATTCACATGTATTCTTTTTAATGGCTGAGTAATACTCCATTGTGTATATGTACCACAGCTTTCTTATCCATTTGTCTGCTGATGGACATCTAGGTTGCTTCCATGTCCTGGCTATTATAAACAGTGCTGCGATGAACATTGGGGTACACGTGTCTCTTTCAATTCTGGTTTCCTTGGTGTGTATGCCCAGTAGTGGGATTGCTGTTTTCCAGCAATCTCTATTTCCAGTTTTTTAAGGACTGTTCTCCATAGTGGCTGTACTAGTTTGCATTCCCACCAACAGTATAAGAGGGTTCTCTTTTCTCCACACCTTCTCCAGCATTTATTGCTTGTAGACTTTTGGATAGCAGCCATTCTGACTGGCATGAAATGGTACCTCATTGTGGTTTTGATTTGCATTTCTGTGATAATGAGTGATGTTGAGCATCTTTTCATGTGTTTGTTAGCCATCTGTATGTCTTCTTTGGAGAAATGTCTGTTTAGTTCTTTGGCCCATTTTTTGATTGGGTTGTTTATTTTTCTGGAATTGAGCTGTAGGAGTTGCTTGTATATTTTTGAGATTAATTCTTTGTCAGTTGCTTCATTTGCTATTATTTTCTCCCATTCTGAAGGCTGTTTTCACCTTGCTTATAGTTTCATTTGTTGTGCAGAATAACTGTTTTGATAGCTTGTAAAAATCTTTTATTTGGCTCTTTCTCTGTTTTGTTTTTTAATTTAGATTTCCTTAGATATATTTATTTTTGCCATAGTAGTATTTTTATAACTACCTTATTATATTATCCTCTATATGGTCTATTTCTTCAGCATTATTTGTTAATTATCTTTGATACCACACATCTTGTTTGCCCCTCCAGATTCACTTTCCATATTTTTACTTGCTCTCTTTGGTCCAGAAGTCTGACCCAATGGATTATATCAGTAAATTCCATGACATCTGTCTTTTGGTTGTGCTCAGCCATTGGTGACCCCTGGCAGGAAATAAGATGGATGACGGAAAGAATAGTTATGTCCCTTGACCTACCATCACAGTCTCTCTTATGATGACTGATTTTAAATAAATACTCTGTACTGCTTCACTCATTCTTTCTAGGCTAAAGGTAGGAACCCTGATTCTTATTCTCTTGTTATTTCATTAAACCTACACTTTTTAAATTGTTCCTTTGAAAATAAACCTACCTCAAAATTTTCTGTTTTTAGTAAGCCATCTATTTCCTGCTGGGCCCCTTGACTGATATGACTATTATAAGCAATGATTTAATTAGCATAATTACTTTTCTCTTCTCTCTCTCACTCTCCCACAATGCCAGATTTTAACTAATTATGAGATTTTTCTCAGTGTCCATTGCTGTGCTATTAACTGTGATTACAGGTCTGTTGCTTGAACGCTCATGCTCGTGCCCAGTCATTCACTCATGTCTTACTCTTTGGGACCCCAGGGACTGTAGCCTGCCAGGCTCCTCTGTACATGAGATCTTTCCAGGCAAGAATACTAGAGTGGGTTACAGTTCCCTTCTCCAGAGATTCTTCCTGACCCAAGGATTGAAACTAAGTCTCTTGTGTCTCCTGCGTTGGTAGGCAGATTGTTTACCACTGAGCCATCGAGGAAGCCCTGTCACTTGAATAGTCACCTCTAACTTATAAATTCTAATTCCTATAGAAAATGAAGAACTCTGCACATTTATGCTACCACTCACTTTTCACACCCCTTTGTTAGTTATGTTTTCTACATAGTCAGGGAATATACTGTTTTAGTAATCTATATCAATATGCATATATATGTGTGTATATATCACTATATTTTATTATCTTGTCATTCTCTTACATACATTTAATGCTTATTGCCAGATGTTTTACTTACTTTTTTAAGAAAATAATATTTATTTATTTAAGGCTGTGCTGGATTTTTGTTGATATGTGGGCTTGTCTCTAATCTTAGCAAACTGGGGCTACTCTTTAGCTGCTATGCATGGGCTTCTCTTGCTGAGGAGCATGGGTTCTAGGGCACGTGGGGTTCAGTAGTTGCAGCACATGGGCTCAATAGTTGTGGTACACCAGATTATTTGCTCCACAGCATACAAGATCTTCCTGGACCAGGAATTGAACCCATGTCTCCTACATTGGCAAGTGGATTCTTTATCACTGAGGCACCAGCGAAGTCCTATCCTAGTTTTATGATTATTTTTCAGTTGGCTAGAGTTCCATCTCTAGTACCTTGCTTAAATTACTGCTTAGAAAGTGTGCCACATAAAATAAAAAATGTCTAGTTAAATTCTGAACTTCAGATAAACAAGAAATATTTTTCATTGTAAGTATGCCTCAAGCATTGCATGAGACATTTTTATTTGCTAAATCTGGCAGCATTATGTCTGGCATATAGCTACTAAGTAACAGTCTTAGTAAGTGATAGCTTATGTGTATAATTTAGAATCTGTAAAATTATAAACTGATATTTTAATGGCAGTTATTTAGGTTCTGTTTTACCTGGAACACAGGATGTACTTTCAGCATATTAAATAACATTAATTTTTCAGTATTATTTTCTTGAATTATGTTCTTATAGAGTAGTAGATTGAAAATGGCTATAGGTTCTTTGCCACACCCCACCAAAACTGAGTGATGGTAGTATCATCCTTCCCTTTGAATCTGGCTCTGTGTCTGTCTGACTAACATAATTGATGGGACTGATACTGTACAGCTTCTGAGGCCAGGCTTCAAGAGGCCGGTAACTTCTGCTTTTATCCACCTTGGGAATGTTGAAAGTCATTACTAAGCCAGCCACCTGGAATAGGTCGGACTACTTTGGGATGAAGTCTGCACTAGCCATGTAGAAAGACAGGTCAAGAATAAGAGTCAAATGTATTTGGAACTTCTTATCTAGCTCAGACACTAGCCAACCACAGTGTGCAGGACAGAGAGCTAAAGAACTGTCCAGTACAGTCCTCATCTCTCATGAATCTAAGCAAATAAAATGTTTTATTTTTTTTTATCCTTTTCTGTTTTTACAAAGATAGATTTTTATGGTTTATGCCTTAGGATGGACCTTTCAACTGTGGGAATTATAGGCTGCTGATTTTTCTGTTATAATTGGCTTCAGTGTTTGCTCTCCTCATTCTCCCAAGAACATGTCTGCCTATTTCCATTGTATATGGCAGCACTTCCTCCTCTGTGATGCTTTGAGTATTCTTTATCTGTGTCCCTTACACATAGCCAATGCACTGTGTAATTAAAAAAAAATTCTTGTAACACTTTAAATAAATTCAAACTAGAGATTATTAAGTTTTTATCATTATCTTCAAATGGGACTCTCCATAGGAATGTTAAAGGTTGTCATTTCATATTTGTTTTTATTTAGTGACATATCCAAGGTGTAAAGTGGATGAATAATTTAAAATATAATAAAAGTTAACACTATCAAACATCAGCATGAGAAAGACAAAACTGTGACTAGTACAGAAGTTCCATGAGGCTCCTTCCATGAACAGATCCCTCTCCATCCTCCTGTTGCTTTTCTTCAATGGTTTGCCATCCACATCATGTCTAAGACAAGAATTTTGAAAATTTGTCTGTTATTTTTTTCACTTTATATGAATGAATATATGGGACATACTATTTTGTATTTTTTATGCCTTGCTCTGAGTGTTCTTTGGAAGGACTGATGCTAAAGCTGAAACTCCAGTACTTTGGCCACCTCATGCAAAGAGTTAACTTATTGGAAAAGACTCTGATACTGGCAGGGATTGGAGGCAGGAGAAAAAGGGAATGACAGAGGATGAAATGGCTGGATGGCATCACTGACTCTTTGGACGTGAGCTTGAGTGAACTCCGGGAGATGTTGATGGACAGGGAGGCCTGGCATGCTGTGATTCATGGGGTCACAAAGAGTCAGACACGACTGAATGACTGAACTGAACTGAACTGATGCCTTTGAGAATCACCATGTGCATCAGTGAATCATTCTTTTTATTGCTGCATTGCATGTCTTTGTATTAATGCATAACAATGTACCTATTGTACTCTTGATAGGCATTGAATTTTTCCCATGTTAGCTATTAAAGATAATGCAGATAGGAACATGTGTCCTATAGCACATAAACATATTTGTCCAAGGAATGTGCATAGGTGTGGAATTTTAAAATTATGATTAAACTCATTTTTATATTTATATTTCAAAATAATTTTCTAAGTGTATAATACCAATTTATATTATTATAAATAGTGAATGATAGCTCCTGTTGTCCTACAACTTGATCAGCCTATATTCTTACCACATTTGTTTACTTATTGCCAATATATTGGTTATCATTGTGATTTTAATTCACACTTATTCAATACTTAATGAAGTTGATCATTGCTTTCATATATACATATATATATGAAACATATGTAACATATAAAACTATATATGTAACATATATATTATGGAATTGGAATTGAAAGTTGCTCAGTAGTGTCTGACTCTTTGCAAACCCATGGACTATACAGTCCATGGAATTCTCCAGGCCAGAATACTGGAGTGGGTAGCCTTTCCCTTCTCTAGGGGATCTTTCCAACCCAGGGATTGAAACCAGGTTTCCTGCATTGCAGGCAGATTCTTTACCAGCTGAGCCACAGGGGAAGCCCACATATATATTATATATACCCATTAATTTGTTTTTTCCTTCAAAGGCATTCTTATATTATCTCTCTTTTTCTTAACTTCCATATAAAATCCCTGTATATAATCTGGCAAGTGATATTTGTAGATTATATAATTTCTAAAAATGTTCTTCCAGTTTGTGGTTTACTGCTTTATATTCATTATACTTTATTTTTGATGAAAAGTTATTTCTAATTTTAATATGGTCAAATTTAGTAATATTTAAAATTTTTTAAACTTTTTAAAGAAATCTTTTTCTCCCCTAAAAGCTTGGTGGTAGTGGTGGTGGTTTAGCCACTAAGTCATGTCCGACTCTTGTGACCCCATGGACTGTAACCAGCCAGGCTCCCCTATCCATGGGATTTCCCAAGCAAGAATATTAGAGTGGGTTTCCATTTCCTCTCTAGGGGACCTTCCCTATCCAGGGATTAAACCCAGGTCTCCTGTATTGCAGGCAGATTCTTTACCAACTGAGCCATCAAGAAAGTCCCTAAAAGCTTAAAGATATAATGATTATTAATCTTATAATAAGTTATAAGATATCTTATAATTAATCTATTTTATGGCTTGAGGTAGAGACTTAAGTTTTTTCTACAAAGATAACTAATTTTCCTGGTAATTAATGTAATTGCCATTCTATTAACAGTATAATTAATTTTGCCCCTTTCTGTACTTTATATAAATGTAATAATGCATATATACTCTTCTGGATCTTTTGCTTAATATTATGTGTATGCTAATAGTTCATATTGCTATGTGGTATTAGAAGTCATTTATTTTTGTTACTGTACAATATTTTATAGTATGAATATACCACACTTATTTTATCCATCCTCTGCTTTATAGATATTTGTGCAGTTTACAATTTGAAAATATTGCTAAATATAAGCTATGAACATTCTAGTCCATGGGTTTGATTTAAAAAGCTGCAGTTTTCTGATTTGTGTATGTCTGCTTTGATGTAAGAATGAATTTAAAAGGTCTTAAAGTTTGTATATTTCCAGATTTAGTCTGCATTCTAAGCTATGAAGTGGTTGTATCAATTTATACCCCACATCATCAGTGTAAGAGAGTTCTGACTTCTTCACACCTTTGTTGTATCTACACTTGGCTTCTCTCTCATTTTTACTAATTTGCCTCTTAAATATTTGTTTCACAGTATGATTTTAACTAACATTTTTCTAATAATATGTGAAAGCAATGGAAGTCAAAGATCATAAGGACACTGTTGATATATGCCAAACACATGAAATACATTAGCTTCTCAGGATAGAGACTAGAGTAGAGAGGGTAGAAAAGTGAGTCTGGAAAGGCAAGTAGAAAATATCTGGCACAAGAGTTCTAGTAAGTAGCTGGGATATTATTCTGGAGCTTAGAGAAATGGTCAGGACCAAAAATACAAATTTGCTAAGTGTAAGTATATTGATTGTATTTGAATCCATAGAACTCAATGCAGTATTAGTTTATGATTATAGACAAGGGAAAAAAAGAGATCAAGGAGGACATTCTTCTGCTACTGTTAATGTGCAGAGGTCTGGGACAAGAGACATTCATAAAGAAAAAAAACAAAACAGACGTTGTTCAGTTCAGTTCAGTTGCTCAGTCATGTCTGACTCTTTGTGACCCCATGAACCACAGCACGCCAGGCTTCCGTGTCCATCACCAACTCCCATGTCCATTGAGTCAGTGATGCCATCCAACCATCTCATCCTCTGTCGTCCCCTTCTCCTCCTGCCCTCAATCTTTCCCAGCATCAGGGTCTTTTCAAATGAGTTAGCTCTTCGTATCAGGTGGCCAAAGTATTGGAGTTTCAGCTTCAACATCAGTCCTTCCAATGAACACCCAGGACTAATCTTGAGGATGGACTGGTTGGATCTCCTTGCAGTCTAAGGGTCTCTCAAGAGTCTTCTCTATGGCTAAAATCAGAATATTAAGTCCTGGAATCCAAGTAAAGAAATTGTTTCAAGGAAGAAGTGACTAAATGTGTCAAATGATTTTGATAAAGTACATAGATCAAAGTCTAAAAATTTGCTGTTGTATATGGTAAGATAGAATCATTTTGAGTATGACAAGAATTGTTTCAGTGGAATAGTAACAAAGAAAAACTAAATGAATTAATTTAATAGAGTTAACATATATTGACAAGTTGGAGATGTTTTAAAATAAATAGTAACAGAAAAATGAGCATACACAATTCTGTGCATTTTCTCCTCTAAACGTAAGGACCTTCTTCCTGTTTTAATGTGTTGAATTTTATGACTTTGGGTATACTTTTTTTTTATAACTTTTGGGTATACTTTTCTAATGAAAAATATTGACATGTTTGTCTTCATAAAAGATAAGAAAAATTGTATTAAATATTAAATATTTCTGAGACAAAGCACAAATAATACCCACACAAAATGAATAATTCAACTTAGCTCTTCCTGGTTTTTTTAAAGTGTAAACAATATGTAATACAAAATCTATTATTGAGTGACTGCTACATGAATTATGAATAAAAATAATTTATAGGAATTGTCACTATACAATGTTCACCATAAATCTACCAACAAAGTTCTCTTAGAATTGTCTTCCATATATACATCCTTTTATTATGACATGGCGAGATATTGTCAGAATTTATTTGATACAGTGTTTAGAATTTCTTGGTAATTTTTATGGATTGTGATATGACAGTATATGTGCTTGAAATTAACACTATTTACTATTTACTTGATAGATTAGTAACCCCTCTGTAACATCTGTGCTCCATTTTATGCTGAAAATTCATGAAGCGTCTATGACAAAGATACTAATACTGATAGGACAATATTGAAAATATTTTGACAGAAGTAAAAAATAATTACAAAAATTATAGTTGCATTTGTGCAATTTTGTGGATAGTTTAAGAAGTTAATGTTGTGTACCTGACATACAAACATTTTGCTTCTTGGTCATAATTTGGTTAATTGATTGAGCTCTGTATTGTTCACTGGAGATCACAGATACTTCATAAGTGAAGGTAAATGAACTGGAGATCACACATTTTAGGGTTTGCAAAGTATCGTCTAATATCTGTTTTCTTTGGGTACCTTATATACACTGTGTGCTACTACTTAAGCCATAACCTGGTTCTCACTCTGTTCCTCGTGCTTTTTAAAATTTTTATCTTTATTATACTTTTGTTTTTCCTTGCTTGACTTGGCAGAAGTGAAAATAAATGTTGATGGTGGTAGCTGACAATGCAGCCCTTATTTTTCACTATGAAGACTTTCAAAATAGGAGAAATCTTATGCTGAAATGAAAGGAATATTTTGTTACAGTACTTGAGTACTCTCAGAAGATTTTTATAAAAAGGACAAACATCTCTAATTATCTGTATCTATGCAGAATTGTGTTTCTGAGGAATTATATATAGACACTCTGAAAGAATTCTTTTATGGAATTTGTCCTTAAAATGCCTTCAGTTATTATAAGACATGTTTGTCTGGCTTCCTTTCAGGGATGTTTTCTTTTAAAGTGAATGTAAATCTGATTGTAAACCTATACTTTCAAAGAAACTAAAATAACCTGTTTCTGCCATTTAGCTTTGGTGCCCTTCCTGTAAATGTTCAGTATTTTGAAGGAAAAAGCATATCAAAAAAATATCTTCAGGAGCTTCTTACATTATTTTAAAATCTCTTCCATTGATCTTTTAGTGATCACTTAAAGATTTATTTTCTAATAGATTTTTAAAATCTTGTTATGGATATTTATATGTCAGCTTTTTGTCCTTTAAAAAGCTTTGTTGTCATCCCTTGGTGCATTATCATCAAATTGAATGCCTAGAAAAGCATTCATTTTTCAGTTATTCACTTGTGAATTAAACATGTGTTAACACAATGTTTTGTGTATTGTGTTTACTCATCTCCTGTGTTTTCACAGGTTTTGCATGACTGTCATAAAAGTTTTTGCATAAGAGTTGAATGTGTATATTATATTTATTTTATTCTCTGTAATCAAGCCCATATAGCACTTTGCATTATAATATTACAGTACACTTAGGCAATGATGGGGCTTCCCTGGTGGCTCAGACGGTAAAGCGTCTGCCTGCAATGCGGGAGACCCGGGTTCAATTCCTGGGTCAGGAAGATCCCCTGGAGAAGGCAATCCACTCCAGCACTCTTGCCTGGAAAATCCCATGAATGGAGGAGCCTGATAGGCTACAGTCCATGGGGTCGCAAAGAGCTGGACATGACTGAGTGACTTCACTTTAGGCAATGATAATATTAGTACACTGTAGTGACCACATAAGGTTGCTTCAAGCAAACAGGCTGGGGGCTTTAGCCACCCAGAGTTGAGTGTATCAATTATCACTATCTTGGGCCAGGCACTGCTGTGCATACTGGAAACATGGTGGTGAACAACAGAGGCAAAGGCCCTGTCTTTGTTGTGTTTACATTTTAAACGTGGATAATATACTTCCAACAAATACATAATACCTCTATAGAGGGCAAATAGGGAAAAGAGATAAGGAGTTGATGAGATAATGAGATAAGGGAGTATCATTTTAGGTAGGGTTATCTGAAAAGTTGGCAACCCACTCCAGTGTTCTTGCCTAGAGAATCCCATAGACGGAGAAGCCTGGTAGGCTGCAGTCCATGGGGTCACACAGAGTTGGACACGACTGAAGCAACGCAGCAACAGCAATCTGAAAAGTTTCTCTGTGAAGATGGTTTTTTGGTTGTTATTGCCCAGCTTTTCTCTAGTTATAGAGAGTGGGGGCTACTCTCTAGCTGTGGGGTGGGGGCTTCTCGTTGCAGTGGCTTCTCTTGTTGCAGAGCATGGGTTCTGGGGCACGCCAGCTTCAGTAGTTGTGGCTTGTGGGCTCAGAAGTTGTGCTCTCCAGGCTCTAGAACATAGGTTCAGTATTTGTGGCACACGAGCTTAGTTGCTCTGTGGCATGTGGCATCTTTCCGGATCAGGGATCAAACCCATGTCTCCTGCATTGGCAGGTGGATTCTATACCAGTGAGCCACCAGGGAAGCCTGACGATGGCTTTTGAAAAGTTCAAGAATTAAACTAAGGGAAGTAATGAACTTTGGGGAAATGTGAGAGAAGAACATTCTAGTCAGAAAGAACATGAATACAAAAGTTAGAGTGTTAACAGAAAATTTTGAGAAATGTAGAGAAGATCAGGGAAGCTAAAGTGGATTGGATGAGGCAAGAGTGGGAAAAGTGGGAGTTAGAGCAGGAGGCAATGACATGAACATGTGGCGCCTTCTAAGACATGGCCAGAAGTTAGGATTTTATTTTGAGTGACATGGGAAATGATTATTACAAGGTTTTGAGCAGAAGAGTTAGATCATTTGATTTATATTTTAAAGGAACCATTTTAGCTTTTATAGGATGAGTAGAAGGCAGGGAGATGACAAATTTGAGAGACTAATTAGGAAGTTACAGCAATAGTTGAAAGAAGAGATCATGGTGACTTGATCTTGGAGTCTAGGGTTTAAGTGGTAGAGGTAGCAAAATGTGATCAGATTCTGGATATATTTTGAAGACTGAACCAGTGAGATTTTATGATAAATAGGTTGATAAATTTTTATATATGAGAAAACAAATGCTTATAAAAGTTAACCAGAAGCAAAGGAATGAAAAGTACAAAATTAAAAATGATGGCCATATACTACTTTTTTCTTTGTATAGAAGGCTCATGTTTTAACCTTGTGGTCTAGTGGTTAGAATTCAGTGCTTTCACTTCCATTGCCTGGGTTCAATCCCTGATCAGGAAACTGAGATATCTCAAGCTGTGTAGTGCAGCCAAAATTATTTAAAAATAAATTTAAAAATGAAATTAAGGTTTAAAACAGGTAAATATTATTTCTTTATATGTCTTAAAACTTAGGCAAATATTATGTCTTTATATGTATAAAATAACACATTGAATTTGATATTTTAAAGTTGAATACCTTTCCCACGGTTTTTCAAGCTAATATGTAGCCCTTGCAAGATTGAGGGAAGTAGAGAGTGGATATGGAGGGCAGAAGGCAATTATCTAGCACATCTCACCCCTATTTCTTTCATTATACACACATCCTTAACTTACTCTGATACAAAATTTACATACCCAACACAGGAAGCATATAAAGCCATGTCAGTTACCATATCATCATGTAGTGATATCAGTTTAGTCATACACTGAAAAGCTTAGCTGCCACATTTATATAATGGAAAAACCAAGGATCATAAAACAATCAACATAAACTATAGCTGCTGCTACACAGACCATTGCTACCATTTCTGTAGCTAGTGAGAGGTACTCCTCCTCAATAATAATACCTATACTCTTCCAACACTCATTCCATATTGCCCATCCCATCTCCCAGCATATCAGTTGAACAGTGATACATACCAGTTAGGTGACACAGTGCTTCACTCCTGCAGGACCTGAGTTCTTGATGGCCTTATCTTTATGAGGTTGCTGCAGTTTCACATTTATTTTGACTGTTGAGAAAGGAAATACTATCAATTCCCTGGGATCCAAACAGTAATTCCTTGTGTTCATTACACAGCATCAATACAGTTGGCCCTAAGTAATCTTGATCAACCACTCTGATCAGTCAAATGATTTCCTTCTCTGAATGTTGGTTTTATGAACTTTATGAACTAAAATGGCCAGTAATGGCTGCAGGATCCAAATCCCTTGAACCATGATAGTGTTTAGTAAAAACATTCTTCCCTTGGGCTTTAGGATCTATAAATCCATTGAGCTCAAAGTTGTAGAGACAGGAATCAGATTCTTCCACTGGGTTAACAGGAATAATAGGAAGAAAAATCACTTCTTTTGGTACCTAGGCTTCTAAGGAGAAAACAGAATGATATTATGACTCCTATCTTAAATGGTACATTGTATCCTATAAAACAGCACCACAAACCCATAGAGTTATGTATATGCTAGTGCTATAAGTGAACTTTCAATAGTACATCATTTCCCTCTTTTATCAAACAAAAAACTCAAACAATGCAATATGCTTTAAAAACAATGAATTCTGTGGCTATTAACTTGTTGCTTTTTTTTTCTCCTTAAAATCCATCTGTTAGCTAATATATCATTAGTGAGAGTCAAAGCATACCCAATTTCCAATCAACCTTTGTATATCCAACTTCTAAGATTAAATGTGCTATGCTATTTGCCCAGAGAAGGCAATGGCACCCCACTCCAGTACTCTTGCCTGGAGAATCCCATGGATGGAGGAGCCTGGTAGGCTGTAGTCCATGGGGTCACTAAGAGTCGGACACGACTGAGCGACTTCCCTTTCACTTTTCACTTTCATGCATTGGAGAAGGAAATGGCAACCCACTCCAGTGTTCTTGCCTGGAGAATCCCAGGGAAGGGGGAGCCTGGTGGGCTTCCATTTATGGGGTCACACAGAGTCGGACACGACTGAAGCGACTTAGCAGCAGCAGTAGCAGTATGCTATTTGCCACAAGATGTGCTTTTACCTCTCTAATTAATAGTGCACATGGTCTGTGTAACTAGCAATGACATATAACAAGAGTGAATTTGTTTTTGGTCTATCACTTTACAACTTAAATCATTTGGCGCAAGTACATTAGCATGAAAGTCACTAGAGGAGGGAACTTTAAGTCAATTACTATAAAATCTTTAGTTATTAAGTAACTAAGGGAGCTAAGGGAGGTTTTATTTTTTCTTTGAGAAAAGTTAAGAAGGAAAACTGGAGCATACATCTAATTCTGTGCAGGAATAGAATATGAATGTTTAGAACACATCAATGAGGCTTATGCTCAGTTTCACTGTATCTTAGAAGTTGAGTTCTTCTAACTTCCTTTAACTTCCTCTTTTATAGTCTGAGAAGACCCTAGTATTATTAATGCAGGTTTTGACTGCAAAGATAATAATGAGACCCTTTCCTGTCCATGATAGAATTATTTGAATGACATTCTTTATACTCATCTATAAATTTTGTTGTTGTTGTTGACGGGCATTAAAAATGACAGTATTTTCCTGGAGTGATTTGCAGAATCTTACTATAAGCACCAAACATCAAGAAATGCCAGTGAAAAGTTTAGGAAACTAAACCACACAGAGCTAGGCCTCTGTATGAATTGAAGTAGTCCTATCATAAATAATTTATATCCCAACATACTGAAATCAAAAGGTGTTACTTGAATCTTTGTGTTTTATAGGTTTCACAGGGACAAAAATATAGTGTAAATATATTTACAAACCACCATTAAGTTGTAGATAAAGTAAAGAACATCAGTTAAATTTTAATTCCATATAAAAATGTATTTTTAATAAAAGTATTTTCAAAATGTCTTTTTGGGACATACTTATACTAAAAATAATTGTTTTTATTTGAAATGCACTTTTACCTGATCTCCTGTATTTTTATTTGCAAAACCTGGCAAGTCTCTGTCCCTTCTACCAAGTTTTTTTGGGAAAATTCTTTTTATGATCTACTGAACCCTTGGATTTTATTGTTCTGACTGGGGTTTTGCATTGAAGAGACTAAATAATTAGTAAAAGAGGATACCTTCACTATAGAATAGAAAGAATGTGAGAGTCCTTTCTGAAGGGCAGAATAGATGTGAGGAGGTATTGGAGTAAGAGGAGTGGGGTAGAAATACAGAGTAATGTTGAGAAGAAGAGAGTTTAGGGAGTAGGATCCATGTAATGAGAGCAATTTAGACTAGACTTAGATACGATTTTTGGAAAGTTTTGCTCTTTTTAATATAACATAATTTCTCTTTTGGTTTCTTGTCAGTAGGCTCCAAGAACTACATCGCATTATTACGTTGTTGTTTTTCTGTTTGTTTGATTTATTTTCTGGTGTGAGGGTAAGGTGTTGATGTTAGTTTCTTTAAGTTTTGGTATCTGGCTGGCATTGGCCAACCAATGGCCTAGTTTAAATTAGGTCACATCAAAGTTCAGTGCGTATTATTAATTCTCAAATCATGGGGACTGTCTGTCAAAAGGCAAAAATGCTTCTATGGAGGTTTCAAAAAATTGGAAAATAGCAATTTAATATTGACCTAAAAACATCTGTTTCAGCTTTATTGACTATGCCAAAGCCTTTGACTATGTGGATCACAATTAACTGTGGAAAATTCTGAAAGAGATGGGAATACCAGACCACCTGACCTGCATCTTGAGAAACCTGTATGCAGGTCAGGAAGCAATAGTTAGAACTGGACATGGAACAAAAGACTGGTTCCAAATAGGAAAAAGAGTACGTCAAGGCTGTATATTGTCACCCTGCTTATTTAACTTTATGCAGAGTACATCATGAGGATTGCTGGGCTGAATGAAGCACAAGCTGGAATCAAGATTGCCAGGAGAAATATCAATAACCTCAGCTACACAGATGACACCACCCTTATGGAAGAATGCGAAGAAGAACTAAAGAGCTCTTGATGAAAATGAAAGAGGAGAGTGAAAAAGTTGGCTTAAAACTCAACATTCAGAAAACGAAGATCATGGCATGCAGTCCCATCACGTCATGGCAAATAGATGGGGAAACAGTGGAAACAGTGGCTAACTTTATTTTTCTGGGCTCCAAAATCACTGAAGATGGTGATTGCAGCCATGAAATTAAAAGACGCTTACTCCTTGGAAGGAAAGTTATGACCAACCCTGATAGCATATTAAAAAGCAGAGACATTACTTTGCCAACAAGGGTTCATCTAATCAAGGCTATGGTTTTTCCTGTGGTCATGTATGGATGTGAGAGTTGAACTGTGAAGAAGGCTGAGCGCTGAAGAATTGATGCTTTTGAACTGTAGTGTTGGAGAAGACTCTTGAGAGTCCCTTGGACTTCAAGGAGATCCAACCAGTCCATCCTAAAGGAGATCAGTCCTGGGTGTTCATTGGAAGGACTGATGTTGAAGCTGAAACTCCAGTACTTTGGCCACCTGATGTGAAGAGTTGACTCATTGGAAAAGACCCTGATGCTGGGAAGATTGAAGGCAGGAGAAGAAGGGGAAGACAGAGGATGACATGGTTGGATGGCATCACCGACTTGATGAACGTGAGTTTGGGTAAACTCCAGGAGTTGGTGATGGACAGGGAGGCCTGGCGTGCTGCAGTTCTTTGGGTCGCAAACAGTCAGACATGACTGAGCGGCTGAACTGAACTGAACGGTTTGGAGTGGTTTGTGAAGTAAGGAAAATTCTTTTTCATAACTGAAGCCATAAGGTAGACAAGTGTCAATTTCCAAATTAAGGAAGAAATTTCAGTGAAAGAGCCTTGTTGTGGTGTGTTTTGTCTAGTTCTTACAGACACACTTGTCAGTTCAGTAGTTCTGCTTCAGGGATTCCCATTAAATTCTTGAGTTATAGGCCCATGTCGGGCTGCCCTTAATTATAACAGCAAAATAAGCTGTAGTTAACAATGTTATTTAGTTCCCATTAGCATTTATATCACTACAGTAGAGTTTTGAATTCCTGCCTTGTGAGGACCCTTGAAGTTTCAAAGCAGATTGTAAACTAAGAAATAATAGTATTGGGAGAATGACATTGAAACATGTAAAATATCATGTAAGAAACGAGTTGCCAGTCCAGGTTCGATGCACGATACTGGATGCTTGGGGCTAGTGCACTGGGATGACCCAGAGGGATGGTATGGGGAGGGAGGAGGGAGGAGGGTTCAGGATGGGGAACACAGGTATACCTGTGGCGGATTCATTTTGATATTTGGCAAAACTAATACAATTATGTAAAGTTCAAAAATAAAATAAAATTAAAAAAAAAATAATAGTAGCCATTTCTCAGGCTGGCTGAATAAACAACATGCCTTTGAGGCTTAATAGTGAAATTTGTGAAGATGAAGAATATATGGACTTAGCATCAAGAGGCCCAGTTTTAAAAGAGGGGGGAAAAATATCAAGGATAGGGACTTCCCCGGTGGTCCAGTGGTTAAGAATCCACTTTCCAATGCAGGAAACACAGGTTCGATCCCGTGCAGAAGATTCCACATGCTGCAGGGCAACAAAACCTGTGTGCCCCAGCTACTAAAGACCATATTCTAGAGCCTGTGCTCCTGTGCAACAACAGAAACACCACAATGAGAAGCCCAGGCATCTCAACTAGAGAGCAGCCTCTGCTCACTGCCACTGGAAAAAGCTCACGTGTAGCAATGAAGACCCAGAAAAGCCAAAATTAAACTTTAAAAAATCAAGAATAATATAATATTCATATACCACACATCCACAATTTTTTGAAAAGTTTAGCATTGCTGACTTAGATTTAACATTTTTTATAAAAGATATAAAGTAGGTAGGGAAGCCCCTTGTACAGTGGTAAATAAACTGTCTGCAATGCAGGAGACATAAAAGATGTGGGTTCAATCCCTGGGTCAAGAAGTGGAAACCCTCTCCAGTATTCTTGCCTGGAAAATTCCGTGGACAGAGGAGCCTGGTGGGCCCCCATCCATGGGGTAAAAGTAGACAAAGTACATACGTTTATAATATTGAACTAACTTTGACTCCAGGTGTTTCTTGACTTCCTACTTTTGCATTCCAGTCCCCTATAATGAAAAGGACATCTTTTTTGAGTGTTAGTTCTAAAAGGTCTTGTAGGTCTTTATAGAACTGTTCAACTTCAGCCTCTTCAGGGTTACTTGTTGGGGCATAGGCTTGGATACTGTGATATTGAATGGTTTGCCTTGGAAACGAACAGAGGTCATTCTGTTGTTTTTGAGATTGCATCCAAGTACTGCATTTCAGACTCTTTTGTTGACCATGATGGCTACTCCATTTCTTCTAAGGGATTCCTGCCCACAGTAGTAGGTATAATGGTCATCTGAGTTAAATTCACCCATTCCAGTCCATTTTAGTTCGCTGATTCCTAGAATGTTGACATTCACTCTTTCCAATTTGCCTTGATTCATGGACCTAACATTCCAGGTTCTTATACAATATTGCTCTTTACAGCATCGGACCTTGCTTCCATCAACCGTCATATCCACAACTGGGTATTGTTTTTGCTTTGGCTGCATCCCTTCATTCTTTCTGGAGTTATTTCTCCACTGATCTCCAGTAGCATATTGGACACCTACTGACCTGGGGAGTTCCCCTTTCAGTATCCTATCATTTTGCCTTTTCATACTGTTCATGGGGTTCTCAAGGCAAGAAAACTAAAGTGGTTTGCCATTCCCTTCTCCAGTAGACCACATTCTGTCAGACCTCTCCACCATGACCCTCCCATCTTGGGTGGCCCCACAAGGCATGGCTTAGTTTCATTGAGTTAGACAAGGCTGTGGTCTGTGTGATCAGATTGGCTAGTTTTCTGTGGTTATGGTTTCAGTGTGTCTGCCCTCTGATGCCCTCTCGCAACACCTACCATCTTACTTGGGTTTCTCTTATGGTGGACGTGGGGTATCTCTTCACGGCTGCTCCAGCAAAGCCCAGCCACTGCTCCTTACCTTGGATGAGGGGTACCTCCTCATGGTCGCCCCTCCTGACCTTGAACGTGGAGTAGCTCCTCTGGCCCTCCTTTGCCCATGCAACTGCCGCTCCTTGGACGTGGGGTTGCTCCTCTCGGCCACCACTCCTGACCTTGGACGTGGGGTAGCCCCTCTCAGCCGCTCCTGTGCCGACGCAGCCTGGCACTATTGGTAGCCACCCCTGACATTGGTCGAGGGGTAGCTCGACTCGGCCACGCTTCTGTGGGTTCCGTCTTAGCTAGCGTGCTTCTGCACAATCTGTCTCATCCCACGCGCTTCTCATGATGCAGAGTCCATCATGAGAAATGCTGGGCTGGAGGAAGCACAAGCTGTTTAGTGGCCTGAGCAGTGAAAGCTGCAGTCTAGTCCCTAGCGGCAGGATGAGAGCTGCAGTCTTCAGAAGAGAACTGCTGAATGGGCACAGAGGGCACCTGCAGATATGTCTGCAACCTCAGGCTGAGTAGCAGTAAATGCTAGAGCAGTCCATTCACCCGAAAATTGCTCCTGGATCACAGCCTTTCCAGCAGCCTCCTGCTCTTCTGCATCTCTGTGGCAGCAGAGATCAGGCCGACCTTGGAGTACGGAATGAAGCAGAGCAAAGGCTAATAGAGTTTTGCCAAGAGAACGTACTGGTCATAGCAAACACCGTCTTCCAACAACCCAAGAGAAGACTTAACACAAGGACATCACCAGATGGTCAACACCGACATCAGATTGATTATATTCTTTGCAGCCAAAGATGGAGAAGCTCTATACAGTCAGCAAAAACAAGACCAGGAGCTGACTGTGGCTCGGATCATGAATGCCTTACTGCCAAATTCAGACATAAATTGAAGAAAGTGGGGAAAACCACTAGACCATTCAGGTATGACCTAAATCAAATCCCTTATGATTATACAGTGGAAGTGAGAAATAGATTTAAGGGAATAGATCTGATAGACAGAGTGCCTGATGAACTATGGGCTGAGGTTCATGGCATTGTACAGGAGACAGGGATCAAGACCATCCCCGTGGAAAAGAAATGCAAAAAAGCAAAAGCTGTCTGGGGAGGCCTTACAAATAGCTGTGAAAAGAAGAGAAACAAAAAGCAAAGGAGAAAAGGAAAGATATAAACATCTGAATGCAGAGTTCCAAAGAATAGCAAGGAGTGATAAAGCCTTCCTCAGTGATCAATGTAAAGAAATAGAGGAAAACAACAGAATGGGAAAGACTAGAGATCTCTTCAAGAAAATTAGAGATACCAAGGGAACTTTTCATGCAAAGATGGGCTCAATAAAGGACAGAAATGATATGGACCTAACAGAAGCAGAAGATATTAAGAAGAGGTGGCAAGAATACACAGAAGAACTGTACAAAAAAGATCTTCATGACCCAGATAATCATGATGGTGTGATCACTCACCTAGAGCCAGACATCCTGGAATGTCAAGTCAAGTGGGCATAAGAAAGCCTCACTACGAACAAAGCTAGTGGAGGTGATGGAATTCCAGTTGAGCTATTCCAAATCCTGAAAGATGATGCTGTGCAAGTGCTGCACTCAATATGCCAGCAAATTTGGAAAACTCAGCAGTGGCCACAGGACTGGAAAAGGTCAGTTTTCATTCCAATCCAAAAGAAAGGCAGTGCCAAAGAATGCTCAAACTACTGCACAATTGCACTCATCTCACATGCTAGTAAAGTAATGCTTAAAATTCTGCAAGCAAGCCTTCAGCAGTATGTCAACCATTAACTTCCAGATGTTCAAGCTGGTTTTAGAAAAGGCAGAGGAACCAGAGATCAAATTGCCAACATCTGCTGGATCATTGAAAAAGCAAGAGAGTTCCAGAAAAACATCTATTTCTGCTTTATTGACAATTCAAAGCCTTTGACCGTGTGGATCACAATAAACTGTGGAAAATTCTGAAAGAGATGGTAATACCAGACAACCTGACCTGCCTCTTGAGAAACCTATATGCAGGTCAGGAAGCAACAGTTAGAACTGGACATGGAACAACAGACTGGTTCCAAATAGGAAAAGGAGTACGTCAAGGCTGTGTACTGTCACCCTGCTTATTTAACTTATATGCAGAGTACATCATGAGAAACACTGGGCTGGAAGAAGCACAAGCTGTAATCAAGATTGCCAGGAGAAATATCAATAACCTCAGATATGCAGATGATACCACCCTTATGGCAGAAAGTGAAGAGGAACTAAAAAGCCTCTTGATGAAAGTGAAAGAGGACAGGGAAAAAGTTGGCTTAAAGCTCAACATTCAGAAAATGAAGATCATGGCATCTGGTCCCATCACTTCATGGCAGATAGATGGAGAAACAGTGGAAACAGTGTCAGACTTTATTTTGCGGGGCTCCAAAATCACTGCAGATGGTGATTGCAGCCATGAAATTAAAAGACACTTATCCTTGGAAGGAAAGTTATGACCAACCTAGATAGCCTATTGAAAAGCAGAGATATTACTTTGCCGACAAAGGTCTGTCTAGTCAAGGCTATGGTTTTTCCCATGCTCATGTATGGATGTGAGTGGACTGTGAAGAAAGCTGAGTGCCAAAGAATTGATGCTTTTGAACTGTGGTGTTGGAGAAGACTCTTGAGAGTCCCTTGGACTGCAAGGAGATCCAACCAGTCCATCCTAAAGGAGATCAGTCCTGGGTGTTCATTGGGGGGACTGATACTGAAGCGGAAACTCCAGTACTTTGGCTACCTCATGCGAAGAGTTGACTCATTGGAAAAGACTCTGATGTTGGGAGGGATTGGGGACAGGAGGAAAAGGGAACGACAGAGGATGAGATGGCTGGATGGCATCACCGACTCAATGGACATGAGTTTGAGTGAACTCCGGGAGTTGGTGATGGACAGGGAGGCCTGGCCTGCTGCAGTTCATGGGGTCGCAAAGAGTCAGACACGACTGAGTGACTGAACTGAACTGAACTTTGATTACCATTTCCCTCAGGGCTACTACCATAAAGGTTTTGGTGTATATCCTTTCAAACCACATTTTGCTCCTATATGTAATTAGTGACCTGGATAACCTTGAATACATGGGATTTAATCATGAAGCAAGTTCATGTGTCTCCCCTATTCCTTTATACTGACACTGTGAATGTTTACTCTTCCCAAGTAATAGGCAGAATTTGAGTGGTCTGTGACATCTCTAACTGCCCCTGGCTAATCAAGAATCATGTGGTTGTTTAGAGTCATGAAATACTATCTCAGTTTGGTTATTACATTTTCAGGTCTTCTTGGATCATTAGAGTTTCATGTAATAGTCAAAACTCTAAATTGATTTAATGCTGAAACTTCTTTCCATGTCTATCTTGGACCAAGTGCATGAGTAAAGTCTAAGGTTGAGATGGAACACATATGGTCTGCTTCTTCTATCCCTCTGCCTTAAATTTCTACGAGGTTTTCCGTGGCCCTTTAATCTTGTGTTTGAGGCTGCCAGAGTTGCTTACTGTGTCAAAGTCCTGGCAGGGAACAGGTGACACATACAAAAGGAGTGATTACCAACAATTTAATGAAGAGAGTGTTTTAAAAGGAAAGGTGAAACACCTCATGGCTAGGAAGAGTGAAGAGCCACCACCATACTTGGTCACCCATTAACAGCTTAGGCCTGCGGTGGAGAAATACACATACTGCCAAGCCACAGTGAAAGCAGAGAAGAAACTAAGAGAATAAATAAACCAAGTTTTGTTTCATCCCACTCTCCTCAACCCCCCAAATATCCTGTGGGTTTTTCCCTTTGACTGAAATCAGTCAACAGCTAAAGGCTTGAGGTAACTCATATGGGTGAGCCTTCCAGAGTATAAAGCAGGAGCAAATCTGTAACACTAAATCTCTCACTTTGAGTACTTTGATGGGTCTCCAAATGATTTCTCTTTTCTTTCCTTCAGCCCCACCTAATTTGTGGGAAACTCCCATCTGCATTAAATAGGGAGAATGTCGTCTGATTAGAGCTTGTTGCTGTTTCTTTCTTAAATGCCTGTTTATCTAGCAATATGTCAGCTTTCCAATTCTAAATGTTTATTCCTCCAGGAATGTTCTCTCTTCTGCATAACTGACATCTAGTACAAAGGGGTCACTCATGTATTTGTGGTCCTGAAAGACACTGAGAGTCTATATTAAAATGGCATATTTTACCTTCAGCATGAGCTTCACATCAGGAGGTCCACTAGTCTCCATTCCTTTATGATTTTTCAGACTAGGTTCAGAAACTGATTCCAGTCTTTAGGGGCACATGTTAGTCTTTTTTGAATGTTTAACTTAAAGACTTACTCTGTTATCTTGTACTGTCTACACAGTTCCATTTCAGTTTTTAAATTGCCTGTGAACATTTAGAGATCCTTGGTCTAAGTGTCACTTTTAAATAATCTAGTAATTCTGGTATAGAATTATCTAATATTTTACAAATGATGGATTATGATTTTTTATTATGAATTAAAATCACTGATACTTATTTTCTATGCAATTTGCAAGTTATAAAAGTGACTTCAAGAGATGATTTCATATTTGCTGCCGTTAAGCCTAATATATTTGATTGATTAGGCTATTTTATGTTAAATGTTTGTCTTGAGATTCCACAGCACAAGGATAGTGTGTTTTGGCTCACACATGGATGTGGCACAGGAAGGAACTTCAGTGTTCTTGCTATGTACTTTATTTCTACCTATGGCCCCAGAAGGATGGCAAACCTCCTTGCTTCCTTTATAGATCAGTAGGTAGATAGTCTTCCTATTCTATATTTTTGTGTAGAGAAGTGCTTTGGTATATCCTGGCTTTAATCATATAAAGCAGATACTTAGCTCGGAGTCCTCTCTTATATGGAATTGGATTCTCTTCTAAATCATTGGTAAAACATTTTTGGTACCTAGATATTTTTCTTCTTAGTTTCAACTTAGTTCTATTATATAAATAGCTCCCCATATTTTATCTGATGTTTCTATATATTGGCATGCATGTGTGGTGGTGACATATCAGCTTAGTCTTACTCATTGACTGGACATAAATTTGGTTTAAAAAGGAATTTTTATGAAAAATGGGCATTTTCATTTCTATGTAATTTTAGCACCTGTAATTTCAGTAATGCAATACAATATGCATAGCATAATTTCTAACTCAGTTTAATCCATTACACAATAGCTCTAAAATTTATAAAGATAATACAAATATATATCAAGGAAGGAATTTTTTTATCTGCATGTAGAGTCAATCACAAAATGTAATATTTCTAGATTTATTATAGTTTACAAGTACAATTATATCCTGCTGTAAGTAGTGATTGAAAAGATCAATTATTTCCATTACCTAGAACAAAAATTAAAGATAAGGAAAACATGACAGTTCATATTTTGTTTTGATATAAGATAATTATTTAGTTCTTTCAAAAACTGAGAAAATGTAGTGAAACTTTTATGTACAGTATTTGTTTTTTCTCACCTATCAATATTTGTTTATGTGATTTCAAACACATTAGCATCAAGTCTTGGAAGTGGATAAGCAGTGAAGTTTGCCAAGAATTTATAAAGAGCCTAATATCATAAATTTGAAAACTACTTGTGGTTTATCATCTAATATCTCAAAATTCACATTAGACAGGAAAATATAAAAGTAAGAAATGTTACATGACTTAGTAAATAATGCATAGTATTTTTTACTGGTCTAAAGCCTGTGGGTAAGATCATTACATAGGAATAAAGCAGATAGTCATGGTGTTGAACATAAAGATTTACATCATTTTCCAATCCATGTCTTGATTAACATCTTAGTTTTGGAGAGAGCTTAGTAGAATATCAATGAGAATTATGTTGTTATAGGGAAGTAATGTAATAGCTCACTATTTATAAGAAATGGGTAAATGGCTTCAGTTGCCAAATGTGACCTTTTTTCTCTGTCGGAAGGTCATATGAGGCTTTACTTCATAAAATATTATTAAGATATAGAAAGAAATTTTTTTCTTGAGAACTTTCTGCTTTATATTTATGGTAATAGCTTTTTGAAATTGAAGGCAGTGTCTGATAGCTTGCTATGTTAGGATGATAAACAATTATATTTGCACCTGTTAATTCTTTAGTGCATATTATTTTTCTGAGACATGAAGGTAAATTTTCCTTTTAAAGTGTGTGTGTGTGTGAGGAAATGGGTGGATGGTACTTAGGATGAAGAAGATAGATTTGTCATGGTGTAGATTTTCTTCTCCTCATGAAACAGACCTGTGGATTAGAGGTAAATAAATGAGGATGATAAAGTTTGTTCTTATTTTGTCACCTTCTACTATATCCTCAAATCATTTTATTTTGGGTTACTCCACAAAGTCACAGCAAAATCAGTCTTTCAGATTTGCCTTTTGTGTTGTACAACTTTTGTAATGATCCTTTAGTAGTCTCCTTAGTTGAATATTCATTCTTTTTCAGTGGAGGGGAAACAATCTCTAGCCTTGGTTTCATTGACTCCTACTATCTTGAAGTTTATTTTTCTTACTCTGAATTCTCATACTCTGTTTTCAATTTTTAGTTTAACTGTTGAATGAGCATGCAATCTAAATCAACAATAAGATATTACCTTTTTGTATGTAATTAACCAGTCTTTTAGACTGCAAGAGAAAATTAGATTATCTTAGTAGATTCAGGGAAATAATTTGTCAAGATTCAGCAATATTTATGATGAAAACATTCAGAAAACTAGGAATATAGTAAATAATCTTTAACTTGATACAAGTCAAACATACCTCTCTCTTATAACTCATAAATCAGTCTAAAAGTTAGTAAAAATAAAACAGTGCTCTTTAATAAAAACATGCTGTAAAGCTCATATGTAGTATGAATCAATAACTTAAATTATTCATGTATTGGGTTGGCCAAAAATTTCCTTTGGTTTTAAGGTAAAAATAAAAGACACAATTTTCATTTTCACCAAGAACTTTATTGAACAATGTATTCTTCATTTTGTTCCACTACCTTTTGCCATTTTTCAGGTAATTTGATAATTCTGTCTTGCCAAAATGTTTTATTTTTTAAGCAAAGAACTGTTCTAGGTGCCTTTTACAGTCTTTCACGGAATTGAAATTTTTTTCCATTAAGAGAATTTTGTGAAGACTGAAATAAATGGACATCTGAAAGTGCAATATCTGGTGAATATGGTGGATGAATCAGAACTTCCCAGCCAAGCTGTAACAGTCTTTGATTGGTCATCAGAAAAATGCCATCTTGTATTATTCTTATGGAGGATTAAGCATTTTTTGTTGACTAATTGCAGATGCTTTTCATTGAGTGCTGCTTTCAGGTGGTCTCACAGGGAGCAGTACTTGTTGGAATTAATCATCTGGTTTTCCAAAAGAAGCTCATAATAGAGGACTCTCTTCCAATCCCACCATATACACAACATCACCTTCTTTGGTTGAAGATCAGACTTTAGTGTGGTCGTTGGTGGTTCATTTTGCTTGTCCCACAATCTCTTACACTCCATGTTATTGTACAGTATCTACTTTCCATCACCTGTCACAATTTGTTTTTAAAATGGAATAGTTTTGTTTTGTTTAAGTAGAGAATCACATGCAGTAATATGGTCAAGAAGGTTTTTTCCTTTTAACTAATGTGGGACCCAAACATCAAAGCAATTAACATAACTAAGCTGGTGCAAAAAAGTTTCAGCACCTGGTGTGGATATTTTGAGTGTGTAGGTTATCTCCCATGTGGTATGATGTTGATATCAATAAATGTTTTGATTTGATCGCTATCAACTGGTCTACCCTACTGTGGAGCGTCAGCTGGCGAGAACCTTCACAAACCACTTTAGACATGTTCGATCAGTTATAGCACCTTCTACATGTACTGCAAAAATCTGTTTTTGTGATTCAGTTGTGCTTACCTTTCTTGAAATAATAAAGCATATTAAGCCAAAAATGTTCCTTTTTATTTCCCATCTTCAGTATTAAAATGGCTACACAAAAATTCACCAGTTTTGGTAAGTTTTTTAAAATGCATGCTGATATGACAGCTGTCATAATACAGTCTAACAAAATTGTTTCAAATTAAGCTTTTAAATTAAAAAAAAAAAAATTTATTTGACCACACCACTCATCGTGTGAGATCTTTGTTCCCCTACCAGGGATCGAACTCATGTCCCTTGCATTGGGAGTGTAAAGTCTTAACCACTGGACACAGGGAAGTCCCTCAAATGAAGTTAAAGATGACTAAACACTGGTATGGAAAAAAACCTAGGGAACATTTTGACTAACCCAATATAATTTAAGATTTTACTAGAAAATCTTAAATTATACCATATTAAAAAGGTAGAATGAAGCAGTTGAAGTTGAATAATTCACTCCTAGATAACTTTTCAAAAAATTCTCCAGAAAAATTTTAAAATACTTCAGACTGAATGATAATGAGAACATCACATATCAAAATTTCTGTTGGATGCAGTTACATCAATCATCAGAGGAACATTTATAGCCATATGTATACCTCACAGAATGTCTCTTCTCATATAGTACATCAATAAAAATGTAAAAATAGAGTCCAGAAACATTACACCTATATATAATGGTTATCCTTGGTTCAATTTCATTTCAAAAACTGAGGGTATATTGTGGAAGTCCTTTTTTCTCTACAGATTTGATTTTTCCATCAACTTCAGTTCTGAAAATAGAGAGATTCTCTTCAAATTTAATTCAACCTTTAAGTAAACCAATTATTTGTTCTTCCAGAAATATACTCAAAAAAACTTGAGAAATTTTCCTCTCTCATCAAGATGAGTCTAGATTATGTCTCTTTTATTATAATTTTATAAATTGATGACTACTTAAGTGACTACCCTTTTATTCAAATTAAAGTTAGATGGAACTATACTTTCAGAAAACTTTTAGGTAAATATTACTTATACATTAATCTTATGTGTGAGTTTTTTATATTTTAATTTTAATTTCAATTACTACTCCTTTACAATATCATTTATTGGAGTATTATATGTATGATCTTAAAAGATGATGCCTTTAAAGTGCAATTCATCCTAAAAGATAAATTGTTAAAGTGCTGCACTCAATATGCCAGCAAATTTGGAAAAGTCAGCAGTGGCCACAGGACTGGAAAAGGTCAGTTTTCATTCTAATTCCAAAGAAAGGCAATGCCAAAGAATGTTCACATTACCACACAATTGCACTCATTTCACATGCTAGCAAAGTAATGCTCAAAATTCTCCAAGCTAGGCTTCAACAGTATGTGAACTGAGAACTTCCAGATGTTCAAGCTGCCTGGTGGCTCAGAGGGTAAAGCCTCTGCCTGCAATGCAGAAGACCTGTGTTCCATCCCTGGGTCAGGAAGATCCCCTGGAGAAGGAAATGGCAACCCATTCCAGTATTCTTGCCTGGAGAATCCCATGGACAGAGGAGCCTGGTAGGCTACAGTTCACGGGTTGCCGGTCGGACATGACTGAGCGACTTCACTTTCACTTTCTCTTTTTCAGAGGAACCAGAGATCAAATTGCCAATATCCATTAGATCAAAGAAAAAGCAAGGGAGTTCCTGAAAAATATCTACTTCTGCTTTATTGACTACACCAAAGCCTTTGACTGTGTGGATCACAATAAACTGGAAAATTCTGAAAGAGATGGGAATATCAGATCACCTTACCTGCCTTCTGAGAAACTTGCACGCATGTCACCAAAGCCATTGACTGTGTGGATCAAACCAAGCTGTGGAAAATTCTTAAAGAGATGGAAATACCAGACCACCTTACCTGCCTCCTGAAAAACCTGAAGGTAAGGTCAAGAAGCAGCAGTTAGAACTGGGCATGGAACAATGCACTGATTAAAACCTGAGGAAGGAGTGCATCAAGGCTATATATTGTCACCCTGCTTATGTAACTTATATGCAGAGTATATCATCCAAAATGTCAGGCTGGATGAAGCACAAACTGGAATCAAGAATGCTGGGAGAAATATCAATAACCTCGGATATGCAGATAATACCACCCTTATGGCAGAAAGTGAAGAGGAACTAAAGAGCCTGTTGGTGAAAGTGAAAGAGAAGAGTGAAAAAGCTGGCTTAAAACTCAACATTCAAAAACTAAGATCATGGCATCTGGTCCCATCACTTCATTGCAATAGACGGGGAAACAATGGAAATTGACAAACTTTATTTTCCTGGGCTCCAAAATCACTGCAAATGGTGACTGCAGGCATGAAATTAAAAGATACTTCCTCCTTGGAAGAAAAGTTTTGACAATCCTAGACAGCATATTAAAAAGCAGAGATATCTCTTTGCCAACAAAGGTCCATCTAGTCAAAGTTATGTTTTTTCCAGTAGTCATGTATAGATGTGAGAACCAAAGAATTGATGCTTTTGCACTGTGGTGCTGGAGAAGACTCTTAAGAGTCCCTTGGACTGCAAGGAGATGCAACCAGTCCATCCTAAAGGAAAGAAGTCCTGAATATTCATTGGAAGGAGGGATGTACAAGCTGAAGCTCTAATACTTTCGCCACCTGAGGTGAAGAGCCAACTCATTAAAGACCCTGATGCTGAGAAGGATTGAAGGCAGGAGGCGAAGGATACAACAGAGGACAAGATGGTTGGATGGCATCACCGACTCAATGGACATGAGTTTCAGCAAGCTTTGGAAGATGGTGAAGGCCAGGGAAGCATGGCTGCAGTCCATGGGGTCACAAAGAGTCGGACATGACTGAGCGACTAAACAACAGCAACATATATATGGTTTATCAATAAGTAAAAGTGCAAAGAAGATTTTTGGTTTCAATAGCTATTTACTGTAAATAAATGACAAATGTAAAAGCAACTTGATTTTTATTGATACTTTAATAATGATTAGTTTTAAAAATACAGTAATGAAAATTCCACATATCATAACTACAGGATACACTCAAATAGAATGCATTTATAGAAGACAATTTATAGATCTCTATTAAAAAGAATAAATGATAAAATTTATTAGTTACATGTCTCACCCAAGAAAGTAAAAAATGGATGCAAACCTGAAATAAATGAGGGGAAAGAATGTAAAGATAAGAGGAGTAATCAGTCAGCTATAGAGCAAAAGATTCATGAGAAGACTGAGACAAAAGTTGTTTCTTATAGAAGACTAAAAGATAAAACTTGACACTTCCTTTTTTAACCAGAGGAAGATACATATGATATTAGGAAAGATAAGAAGAAGCTAACCATATAAATAGCAGATTTAAAATATATACTATAAGCATAATTATAATTTATTTACAGAAATTTAAATACCTAGAAACAGTAAATAATAAATACAGAGATACTGGGGAAAGATTATTGAATGAAAAAAGTATTAAAAATATGAGATTTATGGTACAACTTTAGTTACATTAGAAACATACACCTGAAGCACCATTATATATAAGATTATACACATTTGTTATTTTTTAAATTACATCTATTGAGTTATAATTCATAAACAGTATAAATCACCCATTTTAAGTGTACAGTTTGTACTCTGCTGTAAGCTCTAGAAATTATTCAGCTTATAAATTCTTTGCTGGTGCCAGCTGCTTGCAGTCTCACCACATGCATACAATTTATGGTCTGGAACAGACTCAGGGCTTTCAATTCACCAATTTCTGGAACTATTGTTGCTGATTTCCCTTCCTTTCTCCACCCCATAAATTCCAGCCACCTTAGTCTCTCCCCCATCCTTGTCTAATCTCTGCACAAGCTCCCTGTCTTTCTTTGACGGACCAGAATGGTCTTCCATGCGGAAAACAAGGATGATCATGAACTCACTTCATTTGTTTCTTTCTCTCAGGAAGCACTGCCCTGCAATAACTATAGTCAAATTATGTTGTTTAGTATATTTTTGTGTCATTTCTAATTGTTTATGGCATGGGGGCAAGGCAGTTGTTCCGCAAGCAGAAGCAGATGTTCTGTGTGTGTCCATTGTTAAGGATCTTTGTGAAGTATAACCGGATAGGTGACTGGTAGCATTGTGCTTTGGGGTTAAAGAGTTTAAAAAGTAAAGGAGAGGCCTTGCCTGAGTTAATGATAAATGTTCTATGAACTAAGAAGCATGTGTTAATAAACTCAATAAGTACATAAACAAAGTTAAAATTAAAGCATAGATGTATTCTGGCAAAACTCACGGTAAGTAATCACTAGACTATATGGTTCCCTATTTTTCAGAATGTTTTATAAGGGGAACTAATAAATGCTCAAAACTGTGGCAGCAGGCTTCACCAGGGCTGGAGGTAACTGGGGAATTAGTTATGGGTTAAAGGAATGTAGAAAAGCACAGTTCTGTGTGAGCGGAATCCTTGGGTATAAAAATACTGAACTCAAAACCCTATTTTGATAAACATTGTTCCTCCTTGTGTGAAAAAAACCCTAAGGAAATTCCTAGTTAAAACCCCAGAGGTTCATTTGGCAAGAGAATGGCATCTTGCCCTAGCACAATGACTGCAGGTGTTTCGTGTGAAATTTATGGGGCAGAGGCAGCTCCAGGAAAAAACTCCCAAAATATCCCCACATGAAAGTTTAAGGAGCTGGGCTGGCTTGAGTAGTGAATGTCATTCCTGGGTGGATGACAGGCACTCTTCACAACAGGTCAGCAGCTGGAGCAGCTGGAGATATATGGATTCTTTTGGGAGGTAGGTTGACTTGGTCACCTTTTCCTGGAGTGTTTGTTCTTAGGATGCAGTCATGCCCACCATCGCTGAGAGCTGATCTTTCCAAAGACCCAGGTCAGTTCAGTTCAGTCTCTCAGTCGTGTCCGACTCTTTGCAACCCCATGAATTGCCGCACGCCAGGCCTCCCTGTCCATCACCAACTCCCGGAGTTCACTGAGACTCACATCCATCGAGTCAGTGATGCCATCCAGCCATCTCATCCTCTGTCATCCCCTTCTCCTCCTGCCCCCAATCCCTCCCAGCATCAGAGTCTTTTCCAATGAGTCAACTCTTCACATGAGGTGGCCAAAGTACTGGAGTTTCAGCTTTAGCATCATTCCTTCCAAAGAACACCCAGGGCTGATCTCCTTTAGAATGGACTGATTGGATCTCCTTGCAGTCCAAGGGACTCTCAAGAGTCTTCTCTAACACCACAGTTCAAAAGCATTGATTCTTTGGCGCTCAGCTTTCTTCACAGTCCAACTCTCACATCCATACAAGACTACTGGAAAAACCATAGCCTTGACTAGACGGACCTTTACACGATGGGTTTTCTGTCTTTATTCTGCCTAGTGTGCTGATCCTATCCAATGCCATTGGATTGTTTCTTGGCATCTGATTGTCCTTAAATGTTCTTTAGTATTGTCCTTCAAAAATCTGAATATTTAGAGAAATATGATGATTTTCATCATATTTCATCTCTAAAGGGCAGCCTGGTGTTTCTGCTAACTTCATATAGTGCTGCGTAATTCTAGATGCAGCTTGCAGCTTGCAGATACACCAGCTATTTTGCTGGCTCCAAAACAAGGCTATTCCCACCACTGATAGTTTACCATTGATAGTATGCTTTTCAGGTGAAAAGTTACAAGTGTCAGTCACTTAGCTGTGTCCAACTCTTTGCAATCCCCTGGACTATAGCCTGTGAGGATTCTCTACCCATGAAATTCTCTAGGCAAGAATACTGGGGTGGGTAGCCTATCTCTTCTCCAGGGGATCTTCCCAACCCAGGGATTGAACCCAGGTCTCCTGCATTGCAGGCAGATTCTTTACCATCTGAGCCACAGGGAAGCCCCAGGTAACAATAGCTAAAATGTTACTTTTTGTTGATCAAATTAGCAAAGCCTTTATTCTTATTATTTTATTATACCTATATAAATTTTTGGTAAAGATCAGTTGACATAATTATTCCCATAAACTACTACTGTTTATAAAAATAAACAGGTTACTTATATGATATTATACATGTTTCAGTGCCATTCCTCCAAACCTCCCACCCTCCCCCTCTCCCATAGAGTCCAAAAGACTGTTCTATACATCTGTGTCTCTTTTGCTGTCTCGCATACAGGGTTATCATTACCATCTTTCTAAATTCCATATATATCCATTAGTATACTGTATTGGCTCCAGCACTCTTGCCTGGAAAATCCCGTGGACAGAGGAGCCTGGTAGGCTGCAGTCCATGGGGTTGCTAAGAGTCGGACATGACTGAACAACTTCACTTTCACTTTTCACTTTCATGCATTGGAGAAGGAAATGGCAACCCAGTCCAGTATTCTTGCCTGGAGAATCCCAGGGATGGGGGAGTCTGGTGGGCTACTGTCTATGGGGTCGCACAGAGTCGGACACGACTGAAGCGACTTAGCAGCAGCAGCAGCAGCAGCATACTGTATTGGTATTTTTCTTTCTGGCTTACTTCACTCTGTATAATAGGCTCCAGTTTCATCCTCATTAGAACTGATTCAAAAGTATTCTTTTTAATGGCTGAGTAATACTCCATTGTATGTATATACCACAGCTTTCTTATCCATTCATCTGCTGATGGACATCTAGGTTGCTTCCATGTCCTGGCTATTATAAACAGAGCTGCAGTGAACATTGGGGTACACATGTCTCTTTCAATTCTGGTTTCCTTGGTGTATATGCCCAGCACAATACAATATTGTAAATAAAATTAAAAAATTTAAAAAAATAGAAATAAAATAATTATTTAAACAATAGTGAACACAATAAATTCTAAGCACACACCCAAGAATACTTACCAAGTGGTTGTTAAACTTAGTAAGTTAATAACCATCATTTTTACTAATCTTATCAGCTAACTTTCAGAAGAATCCATGAACCAGCATTGACTAGGATCATTAGAGGTGGAAAAAATTGATCATTGGGGTGAAAGTGTCTTCACTAAACTGTATTTAACTGTGCAATATCAAAGAAATGTGTAAGAGATGTGTAATATTGCTTTTTATAATTTTTTTAAGGAATCAACTGTAAGGGGACTCTATCTTTTCTGAGGGTAATAAACCACGTTAAATTCAAAATAAAATCAAATAAACAGGTTAAAGTTTTCTGGAAAGAAATTTGTCAGTTCAAATTCAGTTCAGTTCAGTTCAGTCACTCAGTCATATCCGACTCTGCGACTCCATGAATCATAGCACGCCAGGCCTCCCTGTCCATCACCAACTCCTGGAGTTCACTCAGACTCACGTCCATCGAGTCAGTGATGCCATCCAGCCATCTCATCCTCTGTCGTCCCCTTCTCCTCCTGCCCCCAATCCCTCCCAGCATCAGAGACTTTTCCAATGAGTCAACTCTTTAAGAGTACCTAATATAGTCATATTATTTAAAAATATTTTTATATCAAGGAGTCTACCCTAAACAAGTAAAATTTTGTCATAGGTGATTTTTCAGATTATTTATTAAATCATAATTTTAATAGTAAAATTATGAACAAATCAATTACTCCACGATAATAGAATGAATAAATTATTTATAACAAATTCATTTCAAGTGATTTTGGTTAGGTATTATAGGGGCATTTTTCAGAGTTGCCTAATATAATATGAAAATGCTCATTTCATAATATGGATACTAATCACATATGATTTGATTTCATTCTTGAAGAAATGCTTACACATAGAAAATTGTGAAAGGCAATGCACTAAAACATCAACAATGATTACTGCTTTCTGTCATTTCAGAGAAAATCATTATTTTGGTCTATACTTTTTTTTTTCTTTGGTGAACATGTATTATGTACTAAAAATAATTTTCTGGGACTTTTTGTACATTTCTTTTGCAGTTTCCTAGAGTCTGTAATTATATCAGAATAGAAAATTTTGTCTGTTTTAAAGTAAATCCTACAATAATTCTCAGCTGTGTTTGACTCTCCTTGGGTTGTTTAGATCTTCTTATGATAGGAAATATGACCATTTCATTAGAAAGATGACAGAGACAAATGTTTCTCCCTCTTGGGAGATTATCAGGCAAAAAGAAATCTTTAAAACAATTTTCAGTTCATATATACTTATTTATTCAATACATACTTATTAAGTGCTTGCTGTATGCCAGTTGCTGTGCTATGTACTGGAAAAAGAAGCATGAATAAAAAAGACTAAGTCCCTTCACTGAATATATTTATATTATTGTGGGCGATTAGATAATCCAAAGGTATAAATTATGATAAGTGCTATAAAAAAGTACAGAATATACTAAGAGAAAATATAGCACCAAGAGCTGATCTAATCTGAACATCAGTTATCTTATCTGCAAATGGTAGAGACAGCACTGACCTCAAAGGAATTTGTGAAAAATAAATAACCTGTAAAGTTCATCTTGGCTCATGATATGAGTTCAATAAAAGTCATCTATCATTAACAGCTGATTGATATATAATGAAGATAAGAGTAATAATAAAATAATAAGTAATAAAAAGATTGAGATACTGTATCAAATTGTTTTGTTCACCAATTATTACAGTAGTGTATACTAAGGAGAATACAGAGATAATTAGTTCTGAGGTCAATAAAAGCAAATGCAGAGTGATTAAAGACAAAGCAATAGAGCAAATAACCAAGTGTAAAAATATTTTACTAACTTAATAAAATAGAAAGTGTTAGCAGTGTTAAATGTTAAGTTGCTCAGTTGTGTCCAACTCTTTGCAACCCTTACACTGTAGCCCACTATGCTCCTCTGTTATGGGGTTTTCCAGGCGAGAATATTGGAGCGGGTTGCCATTTACTTCTCCAGTAGTGTTAGCAAGGTAAAACTAAAAACAAGACTGAGAGATAGTAAGGTCTAATGCTGTTGAAATGTGCATAGTGCTTAACTGGGATCTTTTTTCAGATGGTTTTCAGTGTCTGTGCTTTATACCTTCAATCTCATTACAGAAGACACCACCCTGAAACTGCATTTATAACCAAAACTATGTCCTTTTCCAATCTACACCCCACTGAAATCTTATTCTGATTAAAAAGAAAAAGGCAATGTAGAATATTTAATAAATGTTTTTGCTGGTTATCGTCCATGTAGCCTTCGCTTTCTAAATTGTGAAGACATGTAATTTTATATCATTGGTATTGCTAGTGAAGAAAGGAAGTCTGAACTCCTATCCATTTGATAACTGAAAAGAAAATGTTGGAATATCTGGGGATCATAGAATGCTTGTGGGATTCAACAGAAAAGTGACCCAATGAGTAAACTTAAAGTAACAGTATTCATATATCTGGTAAATTGGACACTATCTTCTAGTACTATGAGAAGAAGAGGAAACATTTGTTGAGTTCTAATTTTGAGCCATCCTATATTCTAAACACTCACTGAACTCTCAACAAATTTAGAAAGTAGTTGCTAGTATTCTTCCACATTTCACAGATAAACTGAATCAGAAAGAAATCAAATAAGTTTTCTAAGGTCAAACAGCTGCTGCTGCTAAGTCTCTTCAGTTGTGTCTGACTCTGTGCAACCCCATAGACAACAGCCCACCAGGCTCCTCCGTCCCTGGGATTCTCCAGGCAAGAACACTGGAGTGGGTTGCCATTTCCTTCTCCAATACATGAAAGTGAAAAGGGAAAGTAAAGTCGCTCAGTCGTGTCTGACTCTTCGCAACCCCATGGACTGTAGCCTACCAGGCTCCTCCGTCCATGGGATTTTCCAGGCAAGAGTACTGGAGTGGGGTGCCATTTGCCTTGTCCGAAGGTCAAACAGCAAAGCATTTAAAACCGTATCACTAAACTGCAGGCTCTAGGCTTGCTCATTTATATTTCCATTATGTACTGCTAGAGATTTAAAGAAAACAAACAGAAGATAAACATCATTTGCCAATTTTAAATTAGTTATATAATCAAGAATTTTGCCTAACCATGCAATAACATGGTTCAACTAGACTAAAACTTAAGGACTTACAGAAAACCTTTACCAAAGCTCCAAAGTTTTAAGGTGGGTCAGGAGGTAAATACATAGATGTGATAATTTCCTTTTCTTTCTCTGTATTCATAAGGTATGATAATAAAGCCAATAACAATGCAAATATGATTGCAAAACCAAAAATAGCTAATAATATCCAGAACAACTTGTAAATGAATGGTTAATAATTGAATATTTCTTATATGCCAGAGAAAGCAGATCTTATATAAATAGTTTAATAATATAATAGTATATTTATATAAGATCTGCTTTCTCTGGCATGTAAGAAATATTCAATTATCAACCATTCATTTACAAGTTGTTCTGGATATTACTAGCTATTTTTACTACCTTATTACAAAGGTAGTAAAATACTATTAAACTATTTATATAAGATCTGCTTTCTCTGGCATGTAAGAAATATTCAATTATTAACCATTCATTTACAAGTTGTTCTGGATATTATTAGCTATTTTTACTACCTTATTACACAGAGAAGGTAATGGCACCCCACTCCAGTACTCTTGCCTGGGAAAGCCCATGGATGGAGGAGCCTGGTAGGCTGTAGTCCATGGGGTCGCTAAGAGTCGGACACGACTGAGCGACTTCACTTTCACTTTTCACTTTCATGCGTTGGAGAAGGAAATGGCAACCCACTCCAGTGTTCTCGCCTGGAGAATCCCAGGGACGGGGAAGCCTGGTGGGCTGCCGTCTATGGGGTCACACAGAGTCGGACACGACTGACACGACTTAGCAGCAACCTTATTACAACTGGAGAAAGGATAGGCTACCCACTCCAATATTCTTGGGTTTCCCTTGTGACTCAGCTAGTAAAGAATCCGCCTGCAATGTGGGAGACCTGGGTTTGATCCCTGGGTTGGGAAGATCCCCTGAAGAAGGCACAGACTACCCACTCCAGTATTCTGACCTGGAGAATTCCATGAATTCTATAGTCCATAGGGTCACAAAAAGTCGGACATGACTGAGCGACTTTCACTTTCACCTTACGAATGATAAAGATTAAGTGACTTATTTAAAACTGTTTTAAAGTGTGAAACTAAGATTCAAACACAATTTCTCTTAATTCCTACAGAGCCTTCTACTTCTAAATTTTCTACACAGATGTTAAACCTCTCTGTATACCTCCATATTTTGCAGGCTGGAAATAGAAATTCTAGCAGATACTGATCTTAAAAAATAGTTATTCTTAAAACCATCTAACTTGTTTTAAATTTGCTGTAATGGCTATAATAGCTTTTTATGTCAAAATAATATGTGTTAGCACTGTATGTAATAAGAAAAGCTCTACAACTGATAGCTCTGAAATGGGGTTTTGAATTTAATATCTAGCAAGGTGGAACACATCACTGGTGGTAGCAAGGATAGTCTCTGGAATAGGATAGCATGCAGTTGTCAAAACTTTTGCCACTGGTAAAATGGAATGGTATACTAGTGAAATGAAGTACACTGATTGGTGCATTATATGAAATCTTTGAGAAGTACAAAAGTATAAAGACTATGTGATCAAATGCCTCTTGCAACAATCAGTGTGTCAGGTATGTGTAAGGACTATTTTGGTGCAGATACCCAGTAGATAATCGGAGTTCAAGAGGGAATTTGGTTCAGAAAATAGGCTTTTATAAAATGTCTGCCTATAGAAAGAGCTTGAAAAAGGCACTTGTAAAAAGAGACTTCAAAGGGCAGTTACCTCTAAAGCAAAAACCTTAAAAGGATTAACAGGGTGGAAATATTTTGACTAGAATAGGTATAAAAGTGGGGAGAAGAGCTAGGAGAAGATAGTGTATCCAGAGCTAAGGGAGCAGAGGTCTTACCTGAGGAGGGGATGATCGATAGTGTAGAACTAATAACAGAATTTGCTTTTGTTGTTGTTCAGTCACTAAAATAGATTTGGGCCATTAAGAGCTCATTGCTGATGAAATGAAAAACAAACTAAGGAAAAACAGAATCATCCTGGGAGTGAGTTGTAATTGAAAAAATAAGAAGCTAATGAACATAAACCACACTGTCAATAAATTTAGTCAAAAGTATGAAACAAGAGAGAGACTTAAGAGTAGGAGGCATGGAGTTTCAAGGGAAAGAGTTCCTTATGGAGAGTAGAACGTTTACTAAGGTACCAACATTTGGATGATTTAATGTCAAGAATTTGGAGGAGCATCCTGTGGACAATTTGGAAATTCCAGAGACACAAAGATTGAAATTTCAACAAGAGTTAATCTTAAAAAAAAAAAAAAAAAACAAGTACCAATGAGAAAGGCTAAACATAAAATATGTCTGAAAGTCATGACATTTTAAAATATTAAATTCCCTAAAAGAAATGTTAGATGAAAATATGAAGTAGCATAGAAAAGGATCATCTGAAAATGGTAAACATGGTACTAGAATCATATCACCAGGTTTTTTTTTTATTTCATGAATGGCTTCATATTTTAAAAAGGGTTTATTAAAACTGTGGTAGCTTAGAACCTATATAAATACTCCGGGTGTTTGTAAGAACGGACCTGTATTTGTTTTCTGAGAAAAATTTTTTTTGTAATACTATTTTTTGATAAATTAAATACAATAGTATGTTAAAGGATTTGGATTTCTATAAACAAGGCCCTATATAAATGTTAGGTTTTGTTTGCTAAATTAGGCTTTCTTGGAATTCATTTGGAACAGCTGGATTACCTTAGAGCTTTGCAAGTTTAGTATGTTTCAGGAAGGAGTTCAGTGTCAACAACTTAGATTTTGGAGTGTTAAAACTTAGTAGAAAAATCTTATACCTTAGAAGGAAAAAATGGCTGCAAGGTCAAGTTTTCTCTACTAAAAGTCAAGAATCCTTGTTTGACCTGGTGAAATTATAGACTAGATTGTGGCCAGGTTTCCCCAGAGAAGGTGGTTCTCCTATCACAATGTTTATGAAGCACACAGAGGAGCAGGTCAGCCTTGAAGGCCAGAATGTGACAAATTCTTTTATCCCTCTGTCTGGCTCTCCAGGCCCCTCACTTGTATACCTAATCAAAATCTAGTTGTGCAGTTGAAGCACATGTAGGAAATTGAAAAATCCTTATGCTACTTCATAATCAAAGAATACAACCTTTACTGAATTCATTTGCTTAAAATTATTAAAATCATTTTTATGCACTAGAAAAAAATTCTTACTTCCAACATGGTTATGGTTTTTCTTGAAAGGCCAAATATTAAGAATATGATGCAATAAATCCTTTGATCAACTGTGGTGGTGGTGGTTTAGTTGCTAAGTTAGCCCGACTCTTGTGACCAACTGTCACAAGAGTTGATCTTGTTGATCAACTGTAAACACATTTTAGACTGCCTGTAATTTTTAATATATTTTAAAAATTTATGTTGTTTCCATTAAAGTGTCTGCTTCAGTTCACAGTGCTGATCTGGGTCAAGTGGGAACAATTTACCTTTAAATAAAATAAAACACAAAAAAAATATTGGACATTATATGGTGTCAGGTTCATATTTTCTAGTTTTACTGTGTGATCTTCCAAGTAATCTTCAAGCTTTACATGTAACACTTGGATGTAGCATTTGAATAATGTTTATATGTTTAGAAAAGGATAGAGCTGTTCCAAAACACACATTGGTGTTCAATTCTTTATTAATGGTTTTGCATCACAAAGAACTTCTTAAATTTTCTGTCAATCAGCAGTTTTTGTTATTTCTGGACATTTTGTTTCTAAGACCCTCCAATTTGATATGCGAGGGTTTTTTTTTCATGCTTTATTCTACAATTAGTGTGCACTAATTAGTATTCTATCTGAATCTGCACTGGAATAAAAGTTTGAAGATGTATTTAAGTTCCAGATGCACTCAAGTTCATTATAACTTGAGAAGCTGGGGAAAAAATTAACCCCTTTGAAATTTACAAACCATTTACCCCTACGATTTGGAGAAGGCAATGGCACCCCACTGCAGTACTCTTGCCTGGAAAATCCCATGGATGGAGGAGCCTGGAAGGCTTCAGTCCATGGGGTCGCTGAGGGTCGAACATGACTGAGCGACTTCACTTTCACTTTTCACTTTCATGCATTGGCGAAGGAAATGGCAACCCACTCTAGTGTTTTTGCCTGGAGAATCCCAGGGATGGGGAAGCCTGGTGGGCTGCTGTTTATGGGGTCACACAGAGTCGGACATGACTGAAGTGACTTAGCAATAGCAATAGCAGTACCCCTACGATTGCTATGAGAATTAAAATAGTTACTATGTAAAAGAAATCTGCACAGTGATTCTTAGTGGAGATTCAATGACAGTTGGCTTCCCTTCTCTACTTTTTCCAATCCTTTGTGATTCTCAGTTTCCTCACCTGTTATATATGTTTTCTGAAACATCTCAGTAAAGTATATATTTATATTTATGGACCACAAATACAATAGCAAAAGAAATTCTGATTGCTGTTCTGTACTGTTTCATGGAAGGTGCACAGAGAGGCATCAGAGAATCATAATTTATTGAAGGATCATTCCCACAGATAGAGATACAAGATTAGTCCTTCTCTACCCAATATTAAATTTAACTGAGGTTCTCTCACTGTCACAGTAATTTGCTCACAATTGTTGCCTACAGTTTTCCTGCCTCTTATTCAAGCTCAAATGAAGCAATCAAAAAACTTTCTGAGCAGAAACTGTGACCTGAAAAAGGAATTAGGTAATTTAAGAACAGAAAAAATATGTGATGTGTTTCCTCACTCCTAAATTTGTTATATTCTATGTGTGAAGAAAACAAGTAGACTTCAAATTGTCACTATGACAGAATAGTTTGTATCAGATTAATTTTCCAACCGAGGGAACAGGAAGTGTAGTAGTAGGTGGGAATACAGAAACTGGAGAAAGTAGTTTTAGGGAGAAAAATATATTGAAAGACAATGGAGAGCAACCAGTGCAGGCAATGCTTTATGGTCAGTGATTCTTTAGAAGGAAAAAAAAGAGAAGGAGAGTTCCATTTTTATCCCAACTTTATCTTCTAAGGGCATTTTCCAAACTGTTCTGCTAGGGAAAGGAAATTGGTAGAATTAACTGACTGAGAAGACAGAGTTCAGATCTGTTGGTACTTTACAGACTAAATCCTGGACAGAAGGACAATCCAGTAAAGACTGAAAAATCTGCCTGCACACTCCTGTGAATCTTCAGCCAGTGCTTAAACTATGTGTATATAGGGTAAATCACTTTAGAATTCAGTAAAATATGACACATAGAATGTTGAAAAGTTGAACAGGGACTTTAGTATCTATGTGGTGCTGTGGAGACAAAAGTTAGAATTCAAGCATTTCAATTAAGGGGGCTTTATAAACACATTGGGCTTTCAGGTGAGACTCCAGAAAGGCCATGTCCTAAGAGTAAGGGCCTCCAACAAAGGAATAAAATTAATAGCTTGAGAGTAAGGGAAACTCTGAAGAGCAGTCCTAAGGAAGCCTGAGGCCTCTATACAATCACAGTGCTCTGCCAGAAGTCTATCTGCTGGTCAGAAAACTCTTAACCCTCCTTGGAGGGAGATGGTATTGTCAAGAGATTTTATGATTTTTAAAACTTGTTTTATAGAGGTGTATCTTAAATGTTATAGATTGTATAAAAGGCATTAAGTGTACAGCTTAGTAAATATCTTCATATTTACAGCATTGTAAATACAGAATGTAATTACAGCATTGTAAATACATTCATATACATTGTAAATACATTCATATATTACCACTCATGTTAGGGTATAGAGCATTTCTGAAGCCTGGAAGGTTCTCTCATCTTTTGGGGTATTCAATATTCTTACTTATCCCACCATCAGTTAATATTGCTTATTCTGAAGTTAACATAAATGGAGTCATTTGTATGTTTAATGCCCAACTCCTTTTACTCAAAATAATAACCATGAGGTTCATCTATATTTTTGTATGTATTCACAGTTTCTTTTTATTTCTTTATAGCATCCTACTGTATCAGTGTTCCACAATTTATTAATCTGCTGCTGATAGAAATTAAGATTGTTTCCAGTTTGGGGCTATTATGAAATATTCTTTTTTATGTTTTTGTGAGAACTTATCCACTCATTTCTCTTGTGAATATGACTCGGAGTGGTATAACTTTAGCAAATGTTGCCAAAGTACTTTCCAAAATTATGGTAAATATTTACTCTCCTAACTGATTTGTGAGAGTCCCAGTTACTCCACATTCTTGCTGACATTAGTATTGTGACTCTTTGGAATCTGAATTTTCAGAGGAAATGTGTAGTGATTTGGCACTATGGTTTTAACTTGCATTCCCTTTGTAGGTAAAAATGTTGAGCACATTTTCTTATTCTAACTAACCATTTGAATTCCCTCTTATCAAGTCCCTGTTCAAGACTTGCCCTTTTTCATTGGGTGTTTTTTGTTTTTTCAATCGTTTATAGGAGTGATTTATATATTCCAGTTATATCTTTTGTTGGAAATGTGAATTGTAGAATCTTCTCCCTGTCTATGAACTATCTTTTCACTTAGTTAACGGTGTCTTTTGATTGATAAAAATTTTTAATTTTCACAAAATCAAAGGATTATTTATCTTATTTTTAATTAGTGGTTTGGGGTTTTGTTTAAGAAATCTTTTGCCTTATCACACCAAAGATATGAAAATATTGTCCTCTTTCCTTATAGAAGCTTTCTTGTTTACCAATCGTAGGTAGTCCTATGATCCAGCTTGAGAAACTTGTACCTATCCTATGAGCATGTAAGGTAAGAGTCTATGTTCCTCTTTTTTATCTAATAAATAGGCAATTGTTCCGATATAATTTATTAAAAAGACCTCCTTTCCTCCAGTGAATTAGGGTTGGAACCACTGATGGCTCTTCATTTGCACATCCATTAATGACTTCTCTCTTCTGTTACACTAGTCAATGTTTCTATGCATATGCCAAGCTAGGCTGTCTTATTTATACTAGTTTTAGAATGAGTCTTAAAATTTTATGGTGGAATTCCTCCAACTTTGTTATTCATCATCAAGTTTGTCTTGGCTAGTTTAGGTTCTTTCCACTTATATCTAAATTTCAGAATCAGCTTTTCAGTCATGCCCCCAATATGCTATGTTTGTAGAGAATTCAGAGATAAATTTGAAGAATTTTCATACTAACCATATAGGGTTTTCTAATCCTTTAAAATTGGGCTATTAAATTCTTTTTGAACAGTGTCTCCTAGTTTCTGGTGTATAATTCTTGCACATATCATATTATATTTACTCTTAGTCAAAGCAGTATAGATGCTACATTTTTAAAAATTTCCTTTTATAATTGTTTGCTGCTGGTATATAGTGTATAGTGTTAGTCGTTCAGTCATGTCCAACTCTTTGCAACCCCGTAGGCCATAACCCACAGGCTCCTCTGTCCCTGGAATTCTCCTGGCAAGAATACTGGAGTGGATTGCCATTCCCTTCTCCAGGGGATCTTTCTGACCCAGGAATTGAACCCAGGTCTCCTGCATTGCAGGTGGATTCTTTACCATATGAGCTACCAGGGGAAATTTGCTGCTGATATAGACAGCTATTATTTTTGAATATTGATTTATATCCTGAAACTTTGATTAATTATTTTCAACAGTTTAAATTTTTCTGGATAATTTTTCTTACACACACAATCATGCCACCTGCAAATAAAGTTTGTTAATTTGTGAAGTTTATATTTTTATTCATTTTGCAACTTTATTTTGTGTTAATTAGAGATGCACATACAATTGTAAGAAAAAATACGGTACAATTCCGTAGACCCTTCATCCAGTTTGCTGCTACAGTTAGAGCGTACATAACTATAGTTCAATATCAGGAAACTGATATTGATACAACCCATCAATCTTAGTCAGATTTCAACAGTTTGCATGTACTCCTTTGTATATGTGTTTGTGTCTGTATCTGACTCTTTGTGACCTTATGGACTGTAGCCCACCTGCGGGGCTCCTCTGTCCATGGGGATTCTCCAGGCAAAATTGCTGGAGTGGGTTGCCATCCTTTCTCCAGGGGTCTTCCTGACTCAGGGATTGAGCCTACCTCTCTTATATCTCCTGCATTAGCCGGTGGGTTCTTTACCACTAGTGACACCT